>NC_089750.1:12897552-13087552 GCF_040412425.1 Macrobrachium rosenbergii | reverse complement strand
TACATATATATATATACATATGTATGTATGTATCTTGTAATTCCAAAATGGTCGCGTGGGTGGGAGATATAAGAAATTCTCACATGAAAATAAAAGGTGATACCAGACTTTCGACTTTTGCAAAGGTCACCTCCATGGTACTGAACAGTTTTAATAAGAGAACTTGATAAGGAAATCAATAAGTCACAAATAACAATACAAGCAAGTTAATAAAGACCTTAAGTATGAGTACAACATCCTCCAAAGCAAATCATCCCTGGAAGAATATCAAGCCTCCAGGATCTACGAGGAAATTGCACTCAGTATAATGTTGAGTACTGTAAAACACTGAATAAAAACATGGATCCGAAGAAGAAAAATTAACATAAGCATTTCGCCGATATGAAAATGAGTGATTTCTTGGAAAAGCAAGACAGTAGTTATTGCTATACCTGCAAAACTTCAGTCTTGAAGATAAGAAGTACCAGAAATTTCCAAGTGTTGCTTGAAAGTAGTAGATGCCACATGCCCATTCGTATGTAAAGAATATACATACACACACACATACACAAACACACACACACATATACATATATATATATATATATATATATATATATATATATATATATATATATATATATATATATATATATATATATATATATATATATATATATATATATATATATACTAATGTCTGTTAGGGTGAAGAAAAAGGACTTGGGGCTAGCAGCCTCACCCGATAAGACCTTTAGATAAACCGGAAGGCTCAGCTATTCCGGTATCACTACTTCAAAGAGGGACACTGGCATATAATGAAATGAAGTTCTACGTAATACGTAAAAATCACACACAGCCTAAATTAAAACATCAGACCCCGCCCCCGTCTCTCTCTCTCTCTCTCTCTCTCTCTCTCTCTCTCTCTCTCTCTCTCTCTCTCTCTCTCTCTCTCTCTCGCATTCAAGGAATTAAAAGGAGTGGATAAGGATTTCATTCCTCATTCGGATCTCAAAAGAATTCTGTTCCCGACGAGAATTCTATTTCCCGGAGATTTCAAAGGCCAGGGTTCTCGAGGGATTTTCACGGCAGAGTAAGTGGTTATTTATAGATATTCATTTGACGATCTGAATAGAGCGCACGTCTCCCCATAGTACAGGGGCACGTTCGCCCCACTAAATGAAAAAGTGTCTGGGAGTTATCTGCATTCCTGTGTGCAGATTTGTGTGGATTTATGTGGTATGTAATATTGTCACGTGGAAGATTACACACACGCACATATAAGCTATATATATATATATATATATATATATATATATATATATATATATATATATATATATATATATATATATATATATATATATATATATATATATATACATACATATATATATAAATATACATATATATATATATATATATATATATATATATACAACCATAATGCCCTCTTAACTTTTCGATTTCTTCGCACCTTTTGGATACGCTTGTCACCACCAAGCCTAAGGTCCGAATGAAGGAACAAAGAAAGAGAGTCTGACGCCCATTGCAGGATTCAGTATATCAGAAAGACAGTTTGATAAGATTATTGCACATGATTTCCTTACAGCCTTCAAAACGAATTATATATGATCAGTGCACCCACTATGACCAGGGTTCGAACCAATCGCTGTCGAATATCATACCCAGGCAACAGCTGACTTACACCTGAAGGGAATCGTATATAAATACACTAATACTGACTAGTATTTGAATGTATACTTTTTAAAGAATGTCTCATGACCAGGAGCTGAGATGAGATTACAACCTTATACGGCGAAATGAGTTTATATACAAATGATGGTGATTTGAATCTACGCAGGTGGAATAGCAATGATAAATTTTATATGATTTATATTCTTAGTTACATATACATATATATATAAATATATATATATATATATATATATATATATATATATATATATATATATATATGTGTGTGTGTGTGTGTGTGTGTGAGTATATATATGTATATATACACATACAGTATATACTGTATATATATATATATATATATATATATATATATATATGTGTGTGTGTGTGTGTGTGTGTGTGTGTGTGTGTGTGTGTGTAGCTGTGTATATGCGTGTACTGTAGATAAAATTTCCCTGAAACATGAAAACCTGTTTCAGGGGTCCTCGATGGAATAAAGTTTGGGCATCACTACCCTTAGGGAATCGTATATGAAGAAGATTCGAATCCACTCTATATGAAGTTATTATAAGGGCGACAACTGATTTAAAATATTGGACTTAAACTTAAGTTGCCCATTTACCAATCTTGAAGGAAATGAGTTCGATCCTGGTCATTGTATTTTCACTTTTCTTGTATAATTCTCTTTGGGCGCAACGGCCCAAAAAGGTACAGGGGCAGTCAAATTAATGGCTTGTTCTTATCTTGCAAACACACATACACATACATACAGACACACATATATGCATATATACACAGTATATATATATATATATATATATATATATATATATATATATATATATATATACACAGTATATATATATATATATATATATATATATATATATATATATATATATATACTGTATATATATACATTTATATATATGCATATATATAATATATGTGCATGTATGTATGTATGTATGTATGTATGTATGTATGTATGTATGTGTATGTGTGTTTGTGTACAGTACCTGAAACACCACAAGACTTTGCAAGATAAAAAACAACAGAGAGACATTTATGGCGATATGAAAATGAGAATTTCAATGGAATTTCACGTACAGTGCGCGGAAAGAAGATACTCGCATTGCTTTCAAATATTTCTGGCATTGTTCCCTCGTAATATTATGAAATAACTACATCCCCAATGGACACAGAATCCATTTAAAAATTCCACAGGTATTTCGGATGCTCCTTCTCCTTCTCTCTTTTCCGTTTTCGTTTTCTTCGAGACTTCAGGATGAAGTTTTCTCATACCTCAGCGAAACTATATTAAATTTCTAGTGAGTTACGTTTGTCTCTCTCTCTCTCTCTCTCTCTCTCTCTCTCTCTCTCTCTCTCTCTCTCTTTCTCTCTCTCTCTCTCTCTCTGTGGTGAATCGTATTAAGGTTTCAGAGTTTTTGTAAAGGAAGAACAAAATTCTTAATGTCAGCAGTACATGTTTCAAACTTTGGAGGAAAACATGTAAGATTAACTTAATGACTTTACAGCTCAGAAGAGTTTTTCGTCTGTATATGAAACAGACGTAACTATAAAGAGAATAAGAAAATGCGACGTAAACAAGAAAAGAGAAAGGCTAAACATAACTGGCAATTCAGTGAAGAAGCGCACAATGAAAGGATTGAAAATTTAAACAAAAATCTAGTGGAAATGAACTGTTATGCAACCAAAGACTGTATGAGTAGCATAGAGATTTAACAACAAGCAGAATATCATAAAAAAATAAGTAGGGTATACCAACATTCCCTTTGATTGCTCTTAATTTTAGTTCATGTTTAAAAAAAAGGGGGTGGGGGTTGGTTTTAATAATATCAAGTCCTCCGGTACACGTCAAACTGAATTAAAAAAATATAGGTCTATCTTTCGGTGGTCTCGGTATAATGCTGTGTTAGCCGCGGCCCGCCCATGAAACCTGAACCACGGCCCGGTGGTGGCCTATCCTATATCGTTGCCAGAAGCACGATTATGACTAACTTTAACCTTAAATAAGATAAAAACTACTGAGGCTAGAGGGTTGCAATTAGGTATGTTTGATGATTGGAGGGTGAATGATCAACAAACCAGTATGTATCCCTCTAGCTTCACTAGTTTTGTAAGATCTGATGGCGGACAGAAAAGGTGCGGACAGAAAAAATGCGGCCAGAATAAAGTGCGGACGGACAGACAAAGCCGGCACAATAGTTTTCTTTTACAGAAAACTAAAACTGACAGTATTGTCTTCTCGGTCTTCTTTGTGACCTATTGCCCCACGTGCCAAATTGCTCGGGTCTGTTGCAAGTCTAACAAATATTAAGTTTCGTGAAGAAGACGCTGATCCAAATCCATCTGAGTGTGATTTTGATTTACGGGAAATTTTCAGTTCGGGTCTCACTCTGGGCATGCCAAAGCCTGCTGAAACTTTCCAAGCATTATGATTATGAGTCTGACTTTCATAAGCGGCCACCCAACCATGTACTAACCAAACCCAAATTGCTTAAATTTCCCCGATCGGAATGCCCAAAGCACGGCGAACGTGTTGCAAAGATTTCAAGAAAGATGCTATTCTTCAGTCGTGGTCTTTCGCTCGGAAAATCCAAGTTGCGACATTTTTGAGTCTAGCCGAAAGAGAACAGAAAAGCATAAAAGCAATTCTGCCTCTTAGGTATTTGATAATCTCGTCACCTGACTAACTAAACTGGAATTATGAGCCAGAAGACTCTCTTTAGAAAGACTAAAGAGTGTTCGAGTTCTTTGGTAGGCCTAATCGTAATTTCAGACTTTTGCGGAGATATGAAATACCAAAAGGCTTTAGGCAGACAGATTTAAAATCGGGCTTGCAGACTTTCTCCAGTGCCATTTCAGAATTTCTAGAGATATCTAAACCAAAATACGATAACTATAAAGATTAACATGGGACGTTTTAGAAAGGTATTAAATGCTAAGACACTACTCGGAAACATTAGAAAAACAATTTAAAGTCTTTTTTTACTTACATTTTCTGCTACTTTGGCGAGTTGCAAAATGCTAAAAGACCCTAATTAGAAAGATTAGAAGTTAAGTTTAACACTCAACAGCTCCTGAGCTCGATCGAGCAACATTGAAGGAACTCGATTAGTCACCAATCAATACGAGTTGAAGAATGTCTGTCTGGTTCAGGAATCAATATCTCCACTGTAGCTATTTCTGGACTGAGGCAATCTGTAATGAGTTCATGCATAGCGACGGTCCTAGTCCTAGCAGAGGGTGGCTGGAAGGTTTTCGGGGATGTGCTCATTAAATCGCCATATCTCCAAGATTCGGAAATGTTAGTGACACAGGAGCCCGGCCGCCACTCCCTCCCCCGCCTGCAGACACGCATATGTTTTCAAATATTAAACCACGGACAACCCACTAATATCGAGATGAATTCAGGAATATTTTCGGCTTAGCATTTGAAAGTACCAAAACGTCAAGTGTAAAATTAACGATGACCTGTCACACAAACACACACCCCATATATATATATATATATATATATATATATATATATATATATATATATATATATATATATATGTATGTATATACATGTACATATTGTGTTATATGTATAATGACGTACTATGGGCAATAGTGTCTCAATATTATATGCTGAGGAGGCGAAAGATTCTAGCTCGTCTGAAGACAAGTCAGTTAAAAGAAGAGACTAAATAAGAATCTTCTTAGACTCTGAATGGAGATTCATTCCAGTTTTACTTAGTTTTCACCGCTTCTTTGTAAACAACCATAATGACAGGAACGAATACCATTCGGTTAAGTTATCTGGAATATGAAAATATTACAATAACGAAAAACAATCAACTGAACACGGAAATGGAACATGATCAATTTCAGTTGAATCTGATTGATAGATTGCCTTATCATAATAAAATGGCACCATCACAAAATGGTCATCTATGATGGAAAAGACAGTAGCTACAAGTCAGTGTTTTTAAATGTTTAATATAAAATCTCCAACACGCTGGCAAGATCCAACCCGCGAATGACTATCAAGCGGCCATTCTTTATTCCCAAATGAAAAATCGCGAGACTTCGGAAGAATCGACAAGGAGAGGAAAAGTTTCTGCCTGTTTAACTCACCACGTGTTTTAGGCGAAGAGATGTGAGGAGGAGGAGGAGGAGTAGGAGGAGGCGGAGGAGGAGTGAGTACAGGCGGTGGTGTTCCCCTACCAGACACGTGGAAGATCTGTTTCGCCTTCGTGTGATTAGCGGAACTTGCTTGATTGACGTCCTTCCTTCCTCCTGCGGGACAGTCACGGATTTCTCCTGCTCCGTTCTAACACCCCTTTCGACTGGTATGATTTTTCATTGAAATTTTCCTTCTCTCTGTCGAGACATTCTTTGTCTCGCAGACGCAGAGGCGTGAATTATTTATCTTTACGATTCAGTTTCACCTCCAAAGCTTGAATTTGTTATGATGTTTTCTTAAACTGCCAAGTGAGACAAGTTATCTTTTCAATCATTTATGGCATTCTTTCTGGCGCAAAACATCTTTCAGTAACTACATCACTCAATGAATTGCTTGCGGTAACACCAACATAAAACTTTTCCTTTTCATAATCCGAGAAAACTGGTTAAAAATTAAGCCAGAAGCAAAACAGGTGGACCGGTCAGTTTGCCTTGTATGTCTTTGTCTTCGTAGATGTTGACAATGGTTCCCTGACAATATTCAACACTGATAGAAATTACAGCTCCTTCGAAGTAAAAAACCTCTGTCGGATAGCATTAGTCCTCCTAGGGAATTAGAAATCACAAAAGCAAAATATCATCAACGAGACTCACTTTATAACTTTACACACTTACTGTGCAAACAAAGGCTCACTTCTATAGCATATTCGTTTCCTTTTTCTGTGGTATTCCTCTATTCGCAACCGGTATGCAATGCACCCATAAAAGAAAGAGACAGAAGAGAGGCAACTACAGAATATTCTGAATCAAAGGCACAGCCTTTTCTTACTCATCTAGTGAAATACGAGGATGACTTGACACTAGTTTCATATCTAAAAGGGATATTATATAGCCTTAACAATCACACGCCCCCTCCAGCCAAAAGAGGCGTTTAAACCAATGATCGACTGACAGACGTTATTCCAGATCCTTTTGACAGGCGGGGCTGATAACCTCAAGCCCTCCCTCGACCTCGCTGAGTCACGTGACCTCGGAAGGAGCCACTAGCGAGGTCAAAAGCAGGCCTTTTGCGCTCGAGTACCAACCCCACCTCGACCCGAGTTGTCACTGAAGAGTTGTTGGCTGGAAAGGCCTTTCCTTCTGTTCCCTCCTCCTCCTGCACCGCTGCTGCTGCTGCTGCTGCGTCTCCCTCGGTATTCACTCGTGCCGATATTGATCCTCACTCGCCGAGTTTGAACGATCCTTCCCAGAGAGCTTCGCTCAGCTGTCAACCAAGAGCGAGTTACAATGGATTCGTTTCGCAGTGTTCCGCCGTTGTCTCAGAATGATGCGTCCGCCTGCCACTGGACCATTTGATAAGGTTGTCATCGCGGTTTGAAAATACACAACACTATCCATAATCAACACAAGCCAAGAGCTGGTATCATAGTCACCCGGAGATAAAGCAAAAACCGAGTGCGCGAGGATTTAACTGCCGCCGTTGATGAATGTGCTTGCGGAGGAGAGACAGTATTGCAGCCCTTATTAGGGCGTTTAATGCAGGCGGTACCTTTCCATTGCAAAACAGGGAAGAGTCGTTGCAGCTCAAATGTGGCCAGGAATCTTGACTAAGCGTTTAACCTACCCTTATCCCTGACCCCTCAGATTCATTAAGACTCATCCCAGCATCCTGAGTTATAAAATAGATTCAAGAAAATCATAGGTTTTATTTAATGTCCAGCCCTTCTCTCTCTCTCTCTCTCTCTCTCTCTCTCTCTCTCTCTCTCTCTCTCTCTCTCTCTCCCTCTCAATTAGCTGATAAAAGAGAATGATTAATAATTTTATTAATAGACAGGTTTGTTCATGATTTTTTAAAATGTTGCTTCGAGCCAAAGACAACCCGAAACAAATGTCTTGTTAATCCTCCAGCTAGTCCGCAGAATTAACTAGAGAACAAAGAATTTCATAGAAAGGGTATCGATTTCCAAGAAGTCATTCAGACATAGCAGAAGAACGCAATGAGAGCTCTTAGACTGACAGGAAACTCTGCCCCTCCCATTCCACGTAAGATCTCTCAACTTTTTCGGAACGAGGCAGTAATGCATTGATAACAACCATTGGCGGGTCACTGGAAATACTACGTAAATGCAATTTCAGGTGAGTTAATGTCTCCATGAAAATCTGCTTGATATGTATCTATGTATGTACGTATTTAGGAAAATAATTACAAAAATGCCTGAATGCAAGTGGAAGACCAGATATGCTACAATGCCCAAGACTGCTTATGAATGAATTCAGTTTTTAAAGTGGAATGAATCATAAAGGAACTTAGGAGATGGAAAACACCAAGATATGATAGAGTCACTGCAGAGACTACTGAATTTCTGGCTGATGCTTAGATGACAACTTTGTATACTAACTAGGCTGTTTGCAGAAAATGCGTGAGGAAACAAAGCCTGATGAGAATGATCAATACGCTTATTCTCAAAAGACTGGAGAAAGAAATTTAACAAACTGGTTTTAGAAAAGGCAGGGGTTGCCTAGATCAAATATTTGTGGCAAGACCTAATGTAGTGTATGAAATTAAGAAATTCCCTTCTGATGGCTTTTGTCGACGACGAGAAGTCATTTGGCAGCGTCCACAGACTAATATGTCATGGGAGGTCTTGCGTCACTACGTGATTCCCATTAAATACTTAAAACTAACAGAAATTATCCATGAACGAAGTAGGTGTTAAGTTAATGTTGAAGGGGGTAAAATATATTTTCAGTTAGTAGTATGATGCTATAAGGGAATATCATTTCACCCTTGCTTTTTTCCCTTCTCGTAGATTTTATAATGAAAAAGTGGCAAGAGATGGAAGAGACAGATTGGAGTAGCGATGTAAAGTCGACAGACTTCGAATACATGGATGTTACTTTTTTTAGAATTCAATTTCCTGGCCGGCTGATGAAGAGTTAGAGGAATTTATTTCTGGTGATAGAAATTCATTTCTCGCTATAATGTGGTTCGGATTCCACAATAAGCTGTAGGTCCCGTTGCTAAGTAACCAATTGGTTCTTAGCCACGTAAAATAAGTCTAATCCTTCGGGCCAGCCCTAGGAGAGCTGTTAATCAGCTCAGTGGTCTGGTAAAACTAAGGTATACTTAACTTTTTAGCAAGCAAAACAACACAAGATATGCAAGGCTACTTAATAGACTGCTTCAAATATCTAGAGAGATGGGACTGAAGAGAAATCAAAGAACAACAAATAATAAGAACAAAACAAAATATGTACAAAGGGATGAAATAACATTGGAAGAAGACAGGATTCATGAGGCTGAATCATTCAAATTTTGGAGCAGTGATATCCAGTACGTGTATTGCAAGAGGTCTGAGGACTAGCATCATAAGAACCTAAACAAGCATTGAAAATGTTGTGGAAATGGAGACAATGAATTTAACTGTCTTTAATTACGTGAATATAACTGCGTTATTGTTTTCATGACAAAGATATTCTTAAATGTCATGGTGGATGATATCCACAAATACTATCTACAGTATACATCTATACTTGCAGCTTGTGTAATGGGTTATCATTTTGATTGTATTGTCACTGCCTTTATTGTGAACATATTACCTTTTCCAGAACTAAATATACTGTAGTATAGCCTATGCATTGCAGCATTGGTAGTTGCCCATATCCCCCCAAACTGATTTTATTTACATCCGTCAGTTATTAAGTTCATATTTGAAGGGGCTGTCAATAAAGGTCGTTGAAACATTTTTTCAAGATGTAACGATATCAAATGATCTCCGTCATATTTTTGTTTGGAAAATTCAACACTTTATTGTATTTGTTTCATTACAGCTCTTGTACTACTTGATAAACAATTAAATTGACGAAGAAACTGGAAATGCACTAAACTTTATAGGGTGAGATTTCCCTTTTGCCAGTCAACCGCATTTTTGCTTACGCATCCAATCATCCAATTCCTAATCCCTGTTTCAGGCTTATAAGCGCTGGTTACGGGATCATAATTATGTACATATGTAAAGTCCCCGCTCAACGCGTTCTCTATAATGAACATCCCGTTTTCTACGGTGCCCTCACATCGACCTGGGGTCGGCGAAAACACATGTTTACCACCAAATTTGTAAATTATATATTTTATTGTCTTTCCGAATGATCATGCTTTATGTACATGTAACGAAGTATTTTTGTAACACATCAGACATTATTAATCACTATGTTTTTTGTATGAACCTGTCCTGTTCTTGTAGAGAAATAATTTGACCTCAGGTCACCTGTAAATCTTTGTACCTGCGGTCTCTGCGAAGTACGCAGACGTCCGGGCTGCTCTAGGAGCAAGAGCCCGTGCTGGCACAAGGCCAGCTAAATCTGAAACAACATCGTTAAACTTACCCCCACCAAAATCACTTTCATGCATCATAATAAAATTTTCATCTAACCTAACCGTCTCACAGACTCATCATCAACATAGAGTTACGGGCTGCTCTAGGAGCAAGAGCCAGTGCTGGCACAAGGCCAGCTAAATCTGAAACAACATCAATAAACTTTTTGTTACGGGCTGCTCTAGGAGCAAGAGCCCGTGGTGGCACAAGGCCAGCTAAATCTGAAACAACATCAATAAACTTTTTGTTACGGGCTGCTCTAGGAGCAAGAGCCCGTGCTGGCACAAGGCCAGCTAAATCTGAAACATCAATTAATAAACTGCTGCTCTAGGAGCAAGAGCCCGTGCTGGCACAAGGCCAGCTAAATCTGAAACAACAACAACATCAATAAACTATTACGGGCTGCTCTAGGAGCAAGAGCTCGTGGTGGCACAAGGCCAGCTAAATCTGAAACAACAACATCAATAAACTAGCAGTACAGTACTTGTCTCCCTGCTCATTATTTCGCACCTCTCTCACACATACCAAGAGATGAATACCAAACGTCTAGAGATGGTCACCTTAACAAGTACTACTGAAACTCAACAATGCTGAACTAACTTCGCTGTTGCCAAGACATGGTTGTATATATATAACATCAAGGTCCATAGGTATCTCTATAGACCTCGTATGGCATCATAAATTTTTCTCACAACCCGGGTATATCGGGTCACACTGCAAGTAGGCTACACTAAAACCTACATGTTCGGAGTCTTCATTATGCCTATTGAAGTATTTTTATTTGTAATTACACGTTTCTCTCTATTATTAATTTCTTCTTCTGTCTCTTTGTTCATTCCCCTAACCCCTTCTCTCTCTCTCTCTCTCTCTCTCTCTCTCTCTCTCTCTCTCTCTCTCTCTCTCTCTCTCTCTCTTCTTATACAATTAGTAACTGTGGCATCGTGAACATGTAAACAAGTCATTGTTGATATCCGCCCACATTACGACAATAGTGACCATACTGCTTCCGAATACCGTATGATAATAACAGATGGTTCCTGAACAAGTTTGCTTGATCTTAACAAAATTGTCGTAGGTAAGACGTAGATTAGCTTGCAAAGTGAAGCGATAAGCAATTTATTCCTAAGACAAGCTACCCTAGCCTATCTGGTACAGTATAGGTTTAATGGGAATGTTTTTTTCGTTTTACTCCAAAATCAGCCCAACCAGATTTACTTAGGAGACAAGTCTGTCCTTTTCAGAATGGACTTGTGCACAAGTTTACCACTTTTTTTCAGAACCTACGCCACCAGTATACATACCATTTCATTGAATGTTTAGCTGTGATCAAATACATATGAGGCGATAGGAAAGTTAGTTTTGAGGACCTTTATCTAGCTGCATGAAAGATTTATAGTAACAACAAAATATTCTAACCAAAGCATACGTCCCAGTAACAGATATCATTAATTTATGCTTTGCAACAAAGCAATTGATCTGTAGCCTAAGGTGCCTTCTAGGTAAAACTGAAGACTACTACCACCGCCTGGATCCTGCCAGTCGCTGACTGGAACATTTATTGCCTTTTGTTTCTGTTTAAATCTTTTGATTATGTTTAAAATATTTAGTGTCTTTTGTTTGTTTTTACCTTCATTCTCATGGGCTGGTACTAAACAAGGTGCCTAATTTTCACGTAAACTGGTAGTTACCAAACCAAACGGTCCTGGTAGTAGTCTTCAATTATACCCCTTCCTAAGCCCTATCATACACGTTGAAAATAAAAACATATCTTAAACATACAGTATATAGTCACTGTTTTACAAAGAGCCCATTATTGCTTACATTACCTTATTTCTGCATTTTTATTTTCATCATATCTCTTTGGTAAAGTTTTCTTTCTGTGCCACTTCTGTTGGAAAGGAATACCCTAGTTATTAAAATGTTTACATACAGAAACTGTAACTTTTGCTTGTTGATATGTGCTGTTCTGGTCAGGTTAGGTTGTCCAGAGAGGTGTAATTATATTAGAGTAAAGAAAAATAGGCTTGGATGTGTCCCAGTAAATGTTCCGATTTTACCATTAGCAGCGGCTTTCAGAATTGGTTTAGGTCAAATACTCATTATTTAGAAAAAGGTTCACTGATGGTAATGCATTATACTACATTTACTTATAACTTGTTATGAAAAATGGTACCTTTGTTGTAAGAAAACAAGTATAATTTGTGACAAACATGAAATAAAAAAAAAATTTTCAAATTGATGAGGTAAAAAGAAATAGCAATGCAGACATAGTTCAGTAAGGGGTCTTAAATTTACTGACTCCTGTGTGCTTAGGCTAACGAAAAATTTCTTGGTGATCATACAAACTTTGTATTTTTCCAATAGCTTATTTTGTTAGTTTGCATTTTTTACCATTATTGTCAGGCCGTACTATGTGTATTTTGTTTCCCTTGCCCCTACATTTGAGAGTTTTGGGAAGACCAGAGTTGGAAACAGGTTTTTAGTCAGAAAAACACAAATGAATTGGTAGTGCCAATAACATTGATAAAAATGTTCACAATACATGAGGAAAACCTGGAAAAATACATGGTTCATATGTATAATCACTAGAAGTCACAGGGGAAAAAAGCAACAAGATGAAAAGCAAACACAGTAATGTCACATTAATTACATGGATACATTGTAATCTAACCTCCCATCTGTAGATCCTATTCCCCTAGACATGCCAAAAAATTATGTCTGTAGTACTTTTGGATATATATTCTGATCCTATAAAACTACCCTAACTTAGAGCTATTGTACTTGACCAAGGTTGGGATTAACTTGGACCTGGCCCTTAATCTATCTTGTACTTAACATTTCATATGAGGTATAGAGTATGATATTTTGTCCTATTGAAATTTGGATGGTTGATTATGTTTTTAGCTCAGGTGTGCTCTAAATTATGTTATGAAAAATTAAATGTCTATTTTAGCAACATTTGGCTTTAGAGTAGTTAAAAAAATTTTAATGCTGTAGGTTTTTTGTACATAGGGAGATATCATGGGTCGTACGAGTCGAGTTATTGTTGTTGGAGGGAGAGGAACAGGCAAAACTTCAATTCTTGAAAGAGCGATATATGCAAACTCCATGCTGGATAAAGTGAGTATATTATTGGCCGTTGGATAGACTTGAATTATTCTTTGGTAATTTGCCAGGTATAAATTAATGTTTTTATTCATATCAGAAATCTCTTATTTTTATGTGTTTATGCGTAGTTAGAAGAGACCAACCAAGTTCTGAATAGCCACATTAACTATTGTAGTAATTGTTAATGATGGAAGGGACCTTTTCTGCTTGTGATGTACTCTTTGTATCATGGTCCTCAGCAGTTTTATGCTTTGAGTTTCCTTATTGAATTTGTGAATGCATTTAGTAGACGTTACTCAAAAGCCAAATCAGAAAAGTTGGGAACGAATTGTTTTGCAGTGTTACACAATAAAGAATTTGTAATAATTTTGGTTACAGAGCAGACCTTGCCAGCCAACGATCATATTTTGAAATACTGGCTTGGCTTTTCTGCTGTTCATTGTTTTTTTGTTCGTTTGCTTTTGTGATCAAAGGAATCTTATTAAAAGTTTATGAAAGTAGATGGAACTGACAGATCATTATTAAGATAAGGAAGTTAATTTTGAAGATATTATACTATAAAATTAATTTAGCTCTGGGATTCTTTTGAATTATGCTGTTAAGTTGCATTCAGTTCTTTATAATACTAATGAATCTAGTATATGTTCAGCAGCCTTATATCCCAACACTGGAGGACACCTACGTGGGGATTGTGGAGACTGAGCGTGGAACTCGAGAGAAGTTACGATTTTATGACACAGCCGGATTAGATGCTCGGAACAGAACGCTGCCAGTACATTACCATAGTCTTGCTGATGGGTACATAATTGTTTATTCCATTGCAGACAACATATCATTCCAGCTTTTAACAGATATCAAGAAGGACATTGATAAGAATAAAGACAAGAAAGATGTAAGTAACCCTTCCCTTTCTTTTGTGTTACTGCAGGAATGCTAATTACCTTGTTCTTTTTCTCATTTGAAGTAGAAATGTAATGAACTTGACATTTGAACAAAAAAACATTAATCTCATGCTGTTGCTAGTTATTAGACATATTTTACAAACAGTGACAGAAATGCATGACATGCAAATGTTAACATAATAAGTAAAGATGAAATAACCCAAGTCCAGTGGTTCTAAAATTGCAGTTACCACATATGTAAATTTTATAAGCCACAGGGCCATTCAGGTTCATGCAGATAAAGTTTTTCTAATATTGTCAACTTATCAGAAACTTGAAACCTAAATATTCTGTACAGTATTTTGAATGATTTTGTATGAAAATGCCAAGTTTACAATTATTTTGCTTTCCATAAATGCAGACCTCATACTTTACTCATGAATAATGTTAAAAAAGTAGAGTTAGCCAAAGGGTTAGATTTATTCAATGTACAAAAGAATTTTGAGTAATTCCTGTGATGAATATTTACTCTAATGCTTGGAAGTTATCCATCTTCCAGCAAGGAAAGCATAATTCATTCAGTATCTTTAGAATTTAAGTGATCATTACAAATCCTCAGTTGACAGGATCTAAATGAGAGCAGTCCCACTCAATGAAGAAGCTTATATATTGAACATACAAATACAACATGTTTATTTGAAACTGTTGTGGTTATAAAGTTCATATACTTCTTATTTTCCTTCAAGTGAATAGCTTTTTTGGTGGGGGGCGGGTGATGTGGAACTTCTGCTTTCTCTGTCTAACTGAATGTCATAGAGTATTTCTGCTAGATCTTTCATAGAAATATGTAGTTGATGCTAGTCAGAGGAAACTAAAATATATACCTGTGTATTTGATAGAAAACCTAATTGCCATTATTCATCATCAAGATAATGATGCTATCTATTAGTGATTACAAACCAGTTGCACAATAAAGAAGAGGAAGAGATATTGGAAAAAGAGGATGAATTTGGAGCTAACTAATTACAGTACCTTTTTATACACTCTACTGGCTATGTCGGTAGCAAGCCTAGGATGGTGACCTCTACTTCAGCCATAAGGTCCAATAAGACTATAATGGCAAAAGAAGCTGTTATGTCATTGACTCTTTACCAGTAGCTGGTTCCTCATTTTGAAGTGTGGTGCTAAAAATAGGCCAACTAGTAACCAACCATGGCATGAGTCACCTCAGCTGACACTGTCCAGTTTGCTGATGATGTCAGTAGATGCAGAGAATAGAAGAAAGACAGTCTTTAGATGAGGTCCTTAAATATTTCCTGTTCTAATGTGTTGTGAAGTTTGTTAAATAGACTAATGAAAAGTAACAGCACGAGAAATAAACAGTTCTCAGAGATTGAGATCTTTTTGGGTGTTAGGATTCAGGGAGAGGAACAGTTAGTCAAAAAGTCAGTTGTTACACAGTACAAATAACAAAAGAAGACAATTAGAAATGCGTAGGCAGGTATGGAGAAAGCATAGTCAAGGACCTAGACCAGATGGCGCTGTACACAGAAAGTGTAGAGGACAGGAGGGAGCAAAGAGAACTATTTCATATTTAATCCCTTAAAGGGACTCTGATGTTGAAACATGAATGCTGATGATGAAAATTAACTTCTTACCCCATTTCATGAGCTGTTGCACTCAAATTTCTTGAAGAAATCTCTGATTTCTGGTGAGTTTTTGCCTCAAAGAGTTGGTCAAGGTTCTGCGAACCATATCTCTTGGGGCTACCTTGGTGTATTTCATATTAGTACAAGTCTTTTAGAATGCTTCCAAGTTGACTCAGCTAAGCAACAGTGTATCCACCCTTCGTACCTGAAAGTTTGGTGGTGGGAAACAGTATTTTTTAAAATTTCATGTTGAGCAATTTGACAGAGGGGTTGGTATCTATTGGGATTACATACTCCAGTTAGCTTAAGAAAAGTCAAAATGCTTACACAGTAAATATGGATAATGTTTATAAGCTAGGGTTTCCTCAAATGATAAAAAAAATTAATTTACAGCTGGAACAATTTAATAATCATACAATATTTTCATCACCCACTACTCTAGCTTATTTGGATGACAGAAAATATCTTATTGAGCAACCTAGACTACACTATTGAATCCTATCTGCAGTCTCACTGGTACACACTACTGACTCTTTAATCATAAACCAAGAGTTAAAGGTGACAGACATCTGCTAGTTTTGAGGATTAGGGAAACCATTTTTTGGTGCATTATACCTGAGGATTGCCAAGCATTGTGAAAGTGTTTCTGATTTGCTACCCTTGTGCCCAAACTTGTCATTGTTGTTTAATGTTTGTGGTTTTTGATTGATGGATTTTTCTTTATACAGTATTATTATCAGCAGGTATAAAATGTTATTGACTTATATTATTACCAGAGAACATTACTGCAGAAAAAATAATGATATTATTCAAGGCTTTTAATAAGCTAACAAGGAAAAATGTAAGAGAAAGGGTTGGAAATTTTGTAAATTCCTGTATTCATAGACCTCTTAGCTGCAAATGGACAGCTATCATTAAATTATAATAAGCATCTTTTTGCGTCATTACAGTAGAATAACAGTAACTTAACTGTACTCAATTTTTCAGGTTCCCATTATAATCTTGGGCAACAAAAGTGACACAGCAGAAGAGGAGCGAGCTGTTGAGTTGAACATAGCTGAGCGATGGGCAGCCATGGAAAGGTTAAGGATATGGGAAGTTAATGTCAAAGACAGGTCATTGCTCTTGGAACCTATTATGAATTTAGCATCTCGCTTAAATCCTCAACCCAGCAAGACTTCTTTCCCACAGTTAACGATGGGTCGGAAGAATAAAGATTGATGTTTGCCAGAGTCAGGAATCATGGATTTTTCAATATGTTGTTACCCCCCATAAAACATTTTTATTTTAATATACATGTACTGTATGTATAGTAGTTTTATAAGGTATTGTTATTTTTATATTATGTTAGCATTAGTAATTTACATTCCATAGTAGTGGAAATTTTAATGTTATGTTACAGTATTCATGAAATAGTGTCAAGCCAGTATTTAGGTTTATCATTATAAGTAATCGTGTTAAGTTCTTAATATTTTTCTCATTACCTCATGACAGATCTGTTTAGCAAAATGAACCATCATTCGTGAAAGGTTATTATAATTTCTGTTACAACACATTATTTTTGTTGATAATGTTTCTTTGGTGTCTAATAACATGTATTTACATGTACAAGTGCAACAAATGAAGAATACCCTAATGATTGCTGACTTTTCCAGAGATTCTCACTGTTCAGTACTTGCAATTAGTCACAGATGTGATGTTGCTTTACTGTAATTACTTGAAGATCTAAAATATTAGAATATGGATAAACTATGGGAAATTTATATTATGATAGAGGTGATTGAATGATTATATGGTAATTGAGCAAAACAATGGTACTTTTAATGCTGTATGATATGCTTCATTCCATTGATACTCTGTATTCCATTTTCTCCATAGGTATTCCTTATAATTATCCTGTTAAGAGATCAAATGATATATAAACCATGTAATTCTGCTGAATAAAATTTACTAGAATATGTTTATGTTCAAAAGCTTATTCTGCAAATTTCTTTACGGTCAGCATTGACAAAAAGTTGACAGTACATGTTATACATGTAAAATGTGTTTCTGCTATAGTACAGTATAGACCCTCATATTTGACAGTTGCCTTAAACTAATGGTATGGCAGTGAGCACACTGTTCATAATTGAATTGATTTCCTATTTGGTGCTATGGGCCTGATTGTTGGCAGTGTGAATGAGCTGCTTCATTTTAGAAAAATTCTAATACACAGGTGGCACATTATTTTCCTGATGAGCTTGAACATAATGCTTTGCTGTTCTGGTAAGGCATTCGTTGTTCTTACACTTTTTCTACTTTGTGAACGTCATCAGTCAACTACCATTAACTGCATTTTAGTTTTGAGAGTATTAATTTTTTATTGCATTATATTTCACATATTCCTATGCACCTTCCTGTAAAATGATACAGTATGTATATTTCAATTATAGCTCTTCTGGAAAATAATAACAGTTCAGTAATACATTATATTAAATACTGTCGTTAGTATTTTAGGGAAGTAAGTAAAATGTCTTCCTTGTGATTTTTATATGGTATATGTGACAAACCTCTTGTATTTTATCAACAGCATGTTATTATTTGTCTTGGAAATACTGATTCTGTGGTGGATATTGTTTGTTTCAGTTTTGCAAAGAAGTCTTTGAAGATGAAGTTTCAGAGAATAAGCAGGCATTATTCCTTTCCATTAGATTGCTCCTGATTCCAGACACATTCTTTTAACAAACTCTTCTAAAGTTCGTTCCAAATTATCCACTTTTTTTTTCTTTTATCCTGAAGAGGGTATCTGAACTGACTGATATCTTTTCATTAGTCATGTGCAATGTTTCTCTCTTAGCCAGTCTATGTGGGTGCTTATATTCTCTTTTGAGTTCTGTTGTTGCTGCTGACTTACAAGCTCTGATGGCTGGTCAAGGATTTAATCCTTTGTTGAATATTCTACACTGGTATTCTGTCAAGCACTATTGCACTTTGGAGTAGAGTTGTTCATATTTGTGGTATGTTTGTGGTTCTGTTCAGGATTATTCCCCTAATAACAGAAATGACAAATATTATGGATACCTAGTATTAGGTCTCTCCCTGCTTCCAGAATCTCTGGAAGGTACCTTAGATTTGGTGCCTGACTAATTTTATAACTTCACTTCTGATGCAACATAATACATTTTCTTCAAACCTTCAAACTACAAATTGGGCATATTTACCTATAAAACATACCCTCACTGTCTTCATTCAAAGAAGGATTGGCTAATCTTCGATCAACATATTATTTGTGTTTATACAAACTAAGATGGTTTGTAATATATGTAGGAACATTATAAAAATTTTGTTTCTTGAAATACAGACCATATTTTTTTGAAAGCTTGATTCTTGATATTATAAATTAGATTCCATCTTGAGAATGAGTGGGACCTCTCATGTTCTTCTCACCTTTTTCATTGTAGATCTTTTCACCATGGTGTTTGTTTGCTATTTAATTAAATTTTTAGTGATTTAGTCTACTTATTGCTACATCAGCAGTTCAAGGCATGTGTAATAATGAGGGTTTGTATGTTGGAAACACTTAATATTTTTTTATAGTAAACATTTATTTGATGATTGCAACATTATTTTTAAATGGTAATTTTGTACATTGCTAATAAAATAACAGTATGAAGGTTTTTTTATATAGCTTGACAAATAATGTAAATGCTACCTGCTTGGCAGTATTAGTATTAATTTCATCATAACTAAGCCTCAATTTTTTTTACTGTATGCCTATATTATCTCTTTTGTTATTACATTGATTATAAATAAATCAAGATTACCAATTTTAGCGTTACTTTCCTTTGCACCTAGTACACTAAATTGGTTTGAACTTCCCATCTACTTACTGTACTGCACAAGAGTTGGAAGTTGTAAGTGAAGTCTGAAATGCAATTTATGAAACTAAAGTATTTACAGTATTACATAATGCTGTAGTATTTTTCAAGTAGATAACTACTGAATATTATTCATATTTAAATGAAACCTAGGTGGAACAAATGGAAAAGGCACTCGACATGTTAACCAATTTCCACTCTACTGAATAGTGGAAAATTGCCCATGTATGAAAAAATTAATCATGCTGAAAAGAAATGTGAAATGCAACTGAGAAAAACAAGTAATGAGATAAATACTGTATAAACAGCTCTTAAAATGTGGGTAAAATACTGGAGCAAGTTTTCATAAAACTCGAAGGTAGCACTACACTTTTTCTTTTTTCAGAGCATCAACATTTGTGATAATAATTTTACATTACTGAGCAAGCTTACATGAGTCTCGTGTCATAATTTATGTTATTCCTACTATGTTTTCTTTGTCGTCACTCTTTGATAGATAACTCTTTACTTTTGTTTTTCGTTGTCCATACTTGTCTTTCTCTGTTGGGACCCTTGGACTCACTCTGTTATAACAAGCAGGGTTGAAACTTTGGCAATAATGATAATACCATACCAATAAAGGAAAAGCAATACCTCTGGTAATAGGCAATTTGACAACCAGACACCTCAGGGTTATGAAGAGTGCTGACACTACGAAACACGTAGCATGTTCTTACTGTAGACAAAGGGAATATCAGATGTTCCCTATGGCATTAAACCCTGTAAAGAGGTAGATGGTCTGGAGATGCAACGAGGAAGGATGAGGTACATTTAGTCAGAAAAGCAGTAACATAATTAAGACATATAGGATGGCCGAAGAAAGTGGAAAAAAGTGGAGTAGATGAAGATCTAGACCTGATGTGAGCAGGGGCGTCATTTCAGATTTTTGACGGGGGGTGATGACATATGTCCATCTACTGTGACTTTTAGGTTATCTGCAAGAAGCAACAAAAACAAGCACTATCAACAGCAAATTCCGTGGGTTACACATTAGAGCAGTTAAGAGAAATAAAGGGTGGAAGAATGAGCACTGCAGCGTCAAAACTTAGATGACTTTCAGTGAGTAGTACTCAACTGGACATTGTTTTAAATCCCTTGTCATTTAACCAGATTAAACTCCGGACAATTTCCTTTCATTATTGTTATACGTCAATATTACAGAAATCTGAAACATTTCTACAGTAGCTTCAAATTGCCAAGTTTAAAATAGAAACGATTTAATGGATTCACTCGCTAATTTATACGAATTGAGGTGTTTAATAATTTACTTTAAGGTTTGAAATTCATCTTTAACTACTGTGAACCCTCTGAAATAGAAAAAAAAACTTGATAATGCCGCCCACCCTCACTTTTTCCTGCCAGTCTCAGTAAACCTCATTGTTTATTGCACGTTCGAAATAGTAGGTGGTTATCATAAAAGTTGATCTACTTTTCAAAGTAAAATTAACAAATGGTGACTAAGTTTACTCGTTGTGAAATGGTAATCTGGATTTAGAGAATTATTGGCATGTTTTCTAGCTGGCCTTCTTCCATGAACCTGACTTCAGTAGAGACCTGGTATCATCCTTGTTTTTTCGGTGGAGTTAGGTTAGTGCTGCTCGCTTCGGTGTACAATTGTGTCGCACTTCATAGTCTGCCACAGAGGTCGTACATAAAAGAGTTGGATTGGCTTTCATTCCCTTTACCGTGGAAGATTCTCAAGTTACTTTGAAGCACTTTGGTCCTTTACCTTATTTTCGTACTTATTCATCGGCTGCTATATATCTGTACGGTCTGTGATTGTAGAATCCTTGAACAGAGCTCTGGTTTCCTTGGCATACTGGTTTAGATTTAAATGGCACGACTTTAAATGTCTGTATGTCAGTGACTTCAAATTTTACGTGACACGTATTTTGATCAGAAATTGACTTTTGAGAAGCACATATGTTATATCACTCCCTCTGTTGCTAAAAAAAATGACATCTATTAGAAATATTTTAGAATGTCTCGGGATGAAGCTATTTTATCAGTTTTTTTTTTCTTTTTTTACGCTTTTCATCTTCCTTGTACGGAGTACTGCTATTTACGTACTCTTTAGCTTCTGACGCTCATCTCAAACTCTTGGATAGAGTTATGTCATTAGTCAAGTTTATTTTGCCAACGTTTAACGTTGACTTGTGGCATAAACGTAAAGTGATTTCATTTCATTTGTTGTATAAAATGCACTGCAACAGCAAACATCATAACAACAAACATCCTCTGCACTCTTCTTTACCTAACCTTAACTGTTTTTGCTCTCAACACTAGGCAGGATGCTGCTGCAAACAGTGCGTCGTTTTTTTAGCATTTTGGGTTTAATACTATTCAGTTTGCTGAAGTTTCATCTTGGTTACAACCAAAAGGTGGAATAGCTTGCCTGGTGCACTTTTGGAATCTTCTGGTCTCCAAATATTCAAGTGAGGAACAAATTCATTCCAGCCCTCTGCTTACGTTCCCTAAACTCTGGTGTAACATTTTTGTTTTTTATTGCCTCATAGGCTATTCAAATATCGCACTTTCCTATAACTTGCTTTATTCTTCAGACTGATTTCCCTCTGGAGCGCACTTTGGTTAAAATAAGTCTGTTGACTCTGTCCACAAAGGTTTTCAGCTTAAAGAAAGAAAGAAAGTGGGGACAAGATAAGTAAATGAATAAGTTATCTGATTTTCTCATTACCTGTATAACTGACATTTTTTGGTTTTACTATATATACTGGCCTCATACTTTTTGCCCATTTTCTCTTTTTCTTATAGGAGCAGTCTATTCTTCGAAACTTAGCATATATTTTTAGAATTATTTTCAATAAGTAAGAATGTACATTACTGCTATGGCTATTAATATCAATAATGGTAATGATAGTAAAAACAACTAAAGGAACAAGCGACGAATGCGAATCAACGAAAAACCTCACAACTTACAGCCAAACCAACTTAATCGTTGTCTTTCGTAGTAACCACTACTTGTTGTAAATAATCCATATAGACGAGATATTTATCTTCAGTTTATATTTTAAAGAAAATTTATAAGTTTATATGTATATTTTATACATTCATATTTACAATTAAATCTGAACAGATGACCAACTTATTTATTGATCAATACAAAAGACGGTAAAAAAGCGAGACGTCTACTTTTGATAACATCCATTTAATATACTGCTTAATGAATTAACTAAATATGTCGCGATAAAAATTAACAAATACATTTTGATTTAAATGTCCAGGCATTGGGGAAGTTCTGTAAAAATCGGTGACAAATCCGAGGAAGTGTTTGTTTACATTCAGGAAACATGAAATTGGCACTACATGACATTTGATAATTACATCCAATCTCATTTTTATTTCATAAAAATAATATAATACTTATAACAAACGATAGAAATAACCATTGAATATTTTTTTTTGATTCAAGGATCAGAAATATATTATTTTAATTGCAAAATATAGAAAGTTATCATACTATATTGATTTACGGAAATCAATTTGAGTTGTTTGGTATAAGATGAGTATGTTTACCTGGATTAGATTCTTAATAATTTCTTAAAGTCGTAAAGATCATATATCCAGCGAATGCAGTTAACGTTAAAGTATCCGTCTTTTGCTAAAGATCTTATAAGGTGAAGTGTCATGATCATGGTAGCACCATGGAAGAAGATACTGCATCGTCGCATGTTAAGTATTTTGTCATTTTTAGATTAATTATATGAGGCTGACATAGGTTGCTTATATATTTCGAACATTGCGTTGTATAAAGACTCTTGGTAGCCGTATATTAGAAGGTACGGTTTGCTTTTCAGTTAAAGATAATACAGTACGTTTTAGGCCTAGATGACTTTACTCATGGTAGATCAACTTACTTGACATTTGTTGAGCTCCGCCCCCACCCCAAATACCAGTTACCACTTAATGATGAATGCCATGATGGGGTTTGTTGAAGACTACTTTGCTTCTTGTTTCATGTGAATGCAAATCAAGTGAAAAAAGTTAACACCGTATATTAGTTAGGCTCTTCACTACCATAGGTTTTGCTGGTCATCTACCCTACTTTTAGCCGAAGTCAGGCAGTGGCTAGCAAATGTACTCCCCAGGTGAGAAACACATGGAGCGTGTGCAGAGCAGGGAGACAGGTTTGGCATGAGAAATCTGACTGCCAAATCTAACCTTTCTGAGAATGCTGCGTCTTGACCTAACCAGACCTTACCTTCCTAACCTGACTTAGGGTGCAGTGCCCCCGACTCTCTTCGGGTGGCTCAGAGCAAGTAGAGTAACTTTTATTCTATGGAAGTTTTCGCGGTAATTCTAAGTATTAGCTCCACGCCTGTTTTTACCGGAAACTGGTTTTTTTCTACACTCTTCGGGCTTCTGATTCTGGTGGTGGGTTTGTTTGTTGTCGGCCAAATGGAATATCCCTTTGCCATGTTTAGTACTAGCCCGGGTGGGCGGGGTTACCCATACGTCAACAAGTTATTGCACTTGCCGGACGAGATATGAACCATTCGAAACAGACATAGCCATGCTCTGTCTTGTGAAGATCGCTTATGAAAACCCCTTGTTGGATGGACTTCAGGGGTTAATTACAGGTTAATTACATTTGTCCGACAAAAATTGAAGGTAAATCCATAATTAGGAACTAAAAAACTGTAGAAAAAGTCAAGTTAGAAGGTAGTCGCCGCCGCAGAGCTACTGCTTAGTTCTACTGTTTTCACTAGGAGGCAAAATTGCCAACGCCTAACCCCTCTCCTTACTCAGCATACTAGGCTACCCAATCACATCATCAGTGAAGTTCAAAATATTACAGAATAAGGTATCGATATGAAACCATGGGACCAGAGTTGGAGTAGCAAAGTATTTTGCCGCTCTTCGTAGTTGGGATGTGCGAAATTATGAGAAAAGCGTTGTTTTCCAGACCTAGTTTTAAAGTTCTTCAAACTTGACCACAGTGTATGTGTGTAGGTCAGTGGGTTTAAATTTCCATTCAAACATTTGGCCTGGCACTGGCTGCAACTTCTTGGTAATAGGCTGTGTAAAAATGCTAATTAGCCGATACATTCTGACCCTACCTTAACTTACATATATACATACATATACAATTTCCAGACTGTCCTTATGTTTCACAAACTTGACCATAACGTAGGGTATGTATGTAGGTCGGTAGCTGTAAGTTCCATTTCGAATATGTGGCCTGGCTTTGCCTGTAACTTCTTGTGGCTTGTTTAAAATCATACCAAGACCTTTTTCAGTAGGGATACATCCTGACCTAACCTGGAATTAGTGTGCCTTCCCCTGACCTAGCCTGGAGGTGCTGACATCAGAAACTGTAGTTCCTCATTGGACCGGTTGGTATCGTTCTGGGCTAGCACTCTGCTGGGCCTACGTTCAATTCTCCAGCCGGCCAATGGAGAATTAGAGAAATTTATTTTTGGTGATAGAAATTCATTGCTCATTATAATGTGGTTCGGATCCCACAATAAGGTGTAGCCTAGGTCCCGTTACTATGTAACCAATTGGTTCTTAGCCACGTAAAATAAATTTAATCCTTCGGGCCAGCCCTAGAGAGCTGTTAATCAGCTCGGTGGTCTGGTTAAACTAAGGTATACTTAACTTGACATCAGAAACTAACCACCCCCCCATTAAAGTGAAAATACGAACAAAGTACACCAATAGGTTGAAACTTGTGGACTGGGAAAGGCCACCGCTTAATGGTAGTATATCAGAATCCAAACTGATTACCATGTTGACCTATCAAATAGGGCAAATGTATGTCTTACCTTATTTAAACTTTCAATCTTTACCTAAAGTAAACAGCTTTGGGAGTCCCAGAAGTCAGCTAAGAGTGTGCCCAGTAAACATTTAGAATACATAGGTAGTCAGCAAAAAGTAAAAATATACTATGTGGCAACTGCCTAGATAGTAAAAAGGTAAAAATATACAATGTGGCAATTCCCTAGATAGTCAGTAGAAAGTAACAATATATTATTTGGCAACTGCCCATATGGTCTTCAAAAAGTAAAAATATACAACATGCCAACGCCTTAGACAGTCAGCGAAAAGTTAGAATATACATTGTGATAGCTGCTTTACAAGCATGTGACCATTTGAGTGTTGGATTACAATTATTTATATTGCAATACACCCCTTGAACACTTGAATTATCCCTGGTTACCCACCAGCCCGAACTATATCCCCGTAACTTTTACCCACTAATTGGGTAATCAACTGTCAGCGTTACCAATGCTTACAGGAAATCTTGTCAAGATGAGTCACCTGAAGCACTGTTGGCAGCGCTGCTGCAAGTCCCAGCCGCGCGAGGCCAGGTTCCCCAATTGCTTTCTGTTTGCGTTGCTGCATGGATGTTTCCTGCTTCAGGCGAACTTTTGGTTATCAGCCTGAGCCCCATATACTGACTTTATTGATATTGGATAATGACTTGGACCGGATTTTTGCTTTTTTCTCCTGGATTGTTCTGTCGCCTGGCTTTGGATTTTCTCTCTCGTCTAGTCTCTGGCTCGTTTTGGACTCGCGATGGATAGATTGAATAAAAAGATGCCCCCCTTGGATAGCACAACTGCTTCAACTTTGGCTACAACAACTGCGACCGAAACCGCAACAGCTGGAGACGCTGCAACTCGCTGATCATGCACAGCTTGCAAACGGAGGATGAGTACCCTCAGACATAACAGACATTCAGTTTGTATAGCTTGTAGGAAGGTGCAATGTAGCTTAACTTTGAAATGTGACAAATGTAGGTCATGGTCAAAAGATCAAATGGAGGATTATGTTAAGCATAGAAAATCTCTAGCTTCCAAGAGCAAATGTAGGGAACCAGCTGCAGAAACTCAGAGTTTAGATAAAGAAGCTATAGAAACAGTTATTCAGGAAATTCGAAGATAAATTATCAGCTAGCATGACGAATTTATTTTCTAGTTTTATGACTAAGTTATCAGAATTAAAGAACAAAATATAGGTAATAGGGAAATAGAAACTAACCGTTCTTTTTCAGCTCTCGTGCCTGCTCCAGAACCAGCCCTAACGGGTGCCAGGGGTCATGGAGAACCGCAAACCTCGAAGATATAATCTGCCAGCCCCCCTGGCGTGGAGCAGGCAGTGTTAGCAGCAGATTTCCCCCTTTCTTCGGATAATGTAAGTCCAGAGGTAAATCTAGAAGTAGGATTGACACAGACGAATAGGGGCAGTGAGGTAGCAAAGAGTGTAGGAGAGAAGTTGAAGGTGCAGCCTTTTTTGGGGACGGGTGTAATTAAGGCTCCGGGATCTCTGTTAGATCCAGCAGCTGTTCTTTTTCTGGCTGCAGTCTCCTTGCAACAAAATGTTGCTTAATTGGTTGAGGAGGATGTAGACATAGTAAGTTTGCCAGGTTCGGGAAGGTCGGAGGATTTCCCTTCCTCTGCTAGAGTTCCTTTTCCTTCTGGGGATAAATTTTCATTGGTTGGTGATGATTCATTTGATAGGACATTAAATGTAGCAGAATATAATGCTAATTTACTGGGTCTTTCTCAAGGGTATGGGTCATTGGTCAGACAGTGTGTCAATATAGGGTTTTTGAATATCCACGATCATGTAATGAAGAATTTCCCAGAATTCACAAATGATGTATTGCAGGATTATAAGTTCCTCACTGGATGAGCGGCTTCCGTTCTCAACTACCACTCTGTTGGTCGTGAGTTCGAATCTCCGACCGGCCAGTGAAGAACAAGAGGAATTTGTTTCTGGTGATAGAAATTCATTTCTAGCTATAATGTGGTTCGGATTCCACAATAAGCTGTAGGTCCCGTTGCTAGGTAACCAATTGGTTCTTAGCCACGTAAAAATAAATCTAATCCTTCGGGCCAGCCCTAGGAGAGCTGTTAATCAGCTCAGTGGTCTGGTTAAACTAAGATATACTTAACTTTTCAGGATTATAAGGGAGGACCGGAATCTGTATATTTTCTTTCTCTAAAATCTATGGCCTCTTCTGTAACCTCAGATTTCTCCTTATCCTCTACGGCTTCCAAACCTTCTTCCGCTACTCTTTCTCAACCTTCCCTCTCTAGCCACCTTTCGGGGAACATTCTGGGTGCTTTGGTAGCTTATCCGGCATCTATGCCCCTAGCGGGTTTGTCTTCGGTGCCATCCACCGTGAATCCCGTACCATCGTAGGCTTCTGATATAGTTACTGGGGCAGTTGGCAGTGCACCTGCCGCAGTATTTAATCCTGCAGTTCCGATAGTTTCCACAATTCCCCAGGTACCTAAGATGTCTGGTGTTTCGTCTTCTCCTGTTTCTTCGGGTTCGGTACCTTGTAATCTTCCCTTCGAATCCCTTTCAAGTTCGGGGTTAACTGGAATATTCTCTACCTGCCCAACATTGTCGACAGGAGCTCCGGTAGTAACTCTGAGTGTGGCTTCTTCCTTTCTTCTCCCTTCAGTTCCTCCTTTTTCAACTTTTCCGACAGGTTCCTCTGTCCTTCCGGCTAAGGCGGTCTATGTAGGTTCGGGTTTGATTTCAGGTAATCAGGGACCCTTTCCCTTGTCTTCTTTAAGTAGGGGGCCTTCTGTTCCGGATCCCCAGTCTCATGGAACCCTGCTACATCCAGGTTTGCGTGGTGCTGGTGTTTCGGTCTCTCCGCTCTCAGGAGTGGGCGTTGTCCGCCCAGGTGTGACTGACCCAGGTGTTCTGTCATCATCTTTGGCGGGTGTGGGTTTTGCACAACCTATTTCGGCGACTCCTAAGATGTTTGGGACTGATTTGTCAGGTGTCCGTATTGCGCACCCAGGGGTGTCGTGTTCTGGATCATCAGGTTCAGTGTTTGTTAGGGGTCAGTCTGTCTCATTTCCGGTTTCGGCTCAGTCGGACCAATTCGACAAAGGCTGTTCCTGTGAAGAAGAGGATCAGATACCGAAGGCTAGTCTTCCTTTGGCCAATGAGTCTGAATACAGACGGATGTTGGACATTATCCACTCGCTGTATCCACAGTCCAAGGCTCTGGAGGAGCCGATACAGCAGAACCAAGCGATGTTCGAGTCGCTTTATGCAACGAAGCTGGTGGTAACACAGTCACCAAAGAATCTGGTCTGGTTTGTCAGGTTTGAGCAGGCTTTGAGAGAGGCTGACAATAGGTTGGCAGTTGTGATAGGATCAGGTAAGCAGGATTCATCCTTGCTTCCTGTTCGGAAGGGCTTTTATAGGGTTGCGGGTAACCCTTCTACGGGTGTTAGGGTGCCGCTGAACGAGTTAGTAGAGGCTCTTCTATCTCGGGCTCCATCATCGAACCATCTTGTATCTATCTCGGCCAGGGAAGCCAGTATCTTAGAAGACACCTTCCGCAATCAGTCAGAGTGTTATCGCATACTATGTGGATGTTATCCGGTCTGATGGGGTTCCTCAAACAGGATGGTTATTCTCCATCAGACCCGACACTTTTCAACAACCTCATCACGTCGGTTTCCATGGGGCTCGCACACCAGGCAAACGTTTCCACAGGATGTACTACGTTCTTAGGGAAGAAGAGGAGAGACTTCTGTCTGAACCACCTGCCTCCTCATTTTCCTGACATCCATAAGAGGGCTTTGCTGAGGGCACCATTGGCTCTCAGCAACAGTTTGTTCAGAGAAGAAGACGTGTTGGCAATGGTCAACTTGGTGTCATCTACTTCTGCATTGGAGTCGCAGCAGGCAATGATTAGGGTCACAGCGCAGAGTGCCAGATCCCCCAAGGGGGCTAGAAAGTCTTCTCCTTCAAAGCGCTCTCGCTCTAAGTCGCCGGGAAGTTCTCCTAAGAGAGTATGTTTTGCTTCCAAGCTTTCTAGTTCTGCCTCGGATCCGAAACCTTTCAATCAGAAGAAGGATTTTCAGAAATAGGAAACATTTCCTTCACTTGCACTGGTAGGAGGTTGCCTTGCCCCGTTCTGGGACATCTGGGAGGATTGGGGCATGGAGAGTTGGGTAGTGGAGGTCTTAAGGAGGGGGTTACAGAGTCCCTTTTCACTCTCGTCCTCCGCTATCCAACTCACCGGTATATCTTCCCAGTTACTTCCCTTCTTCCATCGGGGGTTAGTTTTGGCGGCAGAGATCTGAGCCTTTTCAGAGAAGGGAGCCTTAGAACCTGCTCCCCCTTCTCCGGGTTTCTACAGCCGGGTCTTCTTGGCCCCCAAAGCGGGAGGATCTTGGAGACCTATCATAGACCTCTCGGGTCTCAACAAGTTTGTAACCTCGACGAAGTTTCACATGGAAACTTCCCAGTCGGTGCTGCGGTCGGTCCGGAGGGAAGATTGGATGATTTCAGTGGACCTCAAGGATGCTTATCTCCAGGTTCCGATTCATCAGGAATCTCGGAAGTTCCTTTGTTTCTCGGGTCCAACTGGAACATTCCAGTTCAAAGTCCTCTGCTTCGGTCTGATCACAGCACCTCAGGTATTCACGAGGGTGATGTCTCCTGTTTCAGACATCATGCATCGTCGGGGCTTCCGAATGAGAAGATACCTTGACGACGGGCAGGTTCAAGCTTCGTCGGAAGGCGAGGATCTGCAGGCGAGGGATTTTCTTTTGAACCTATGCCAGGAGTTAGGCATAAGAATCAATTTCGAAGAGTTCTCTATTTCCAACACAAGTAAAGACGTACCTGGGAATGAAGATTCAGACGCGTCTTTTGAGGACTTTCCCGACATAGGAGGGGGTTCTAGCGACTTTAAGCCACCTGGAAACTTTCATGTCAAGCAAAGTGCAACCTGTGAGCTTATGGAAAAGCCTGCTGGGCCGGATGGCCTCCCTATCCCTTCTTGTTCCAGGGTCTCGTCTCCGGATGTAATCTCTGCAGGTGTGTCTCAGGAATCACAGGGACTTTCGGGAAGAGAACGCGTCAGTAATCTGGGACGGTTCTTGCCTGGAGGATCTTCGGTGGTGGTCAGAAGAACATCATCTGACCACCGGTGTTCTCGGAGGGGAATGGACATATGTGCAAGATGAGGTGCAACTGCTGCTCAAGAGATGGCCAGCGACGGTGGATCTATTCGCCACCAGGATGAACCATCGCCTTCCAGTTTACTTCTCCCCTGTAGTGGATCCCATGTCCTGCAGGATAGATGTAATGTTGCACCCTTGGGACAATTTACAATTGTATGCATTTCCTCCCTTCGGAATGATACAGGAAGTGCTAGCAAAACTCAGGATCTGCAAGAACACTCAAATGACCCTGATCTGCCCATTCTGGCCCCAGAGACCTTGGTTTCCAGACCCCCTGGACCTGTTGACAGAAGTCCCGGTATTCCTCCCAGAGAGGAGAGATTTACTCAAACAGCTGCGCTTCCACTACTTCCACCGGAACCTCCGCATGCTGAAGCTAGCTGCGTGGAGACTGTCCACCTAGTGGCCCATCATGCGGGACTCTCTAAAGCAGTGGCTAGACAACTGTCTTTTTGCCTAAGGAATTCAACCAGAAAGTTATACCAGGCCAGGTGGGCAATGTATCGTGGATGGTGCCGGAAACAAGGGCATTGTATTTCGCGCCCGACAGTTGTGAAAGTAGCAGACTTCTTGCTATTTTTAAGGAGAGACAAGAGACTTTCTTACGCTACAGTTGCTGGGTACAGGTCAATGCTGAGCAGGACGTTTCGTTTTCATCTTCCGGAACTCTCATCCAGCAAGATTTTCCATGATCTGTTAAAATCTTTTAAAATAGAGCGCCAAATTCTTCCTATTGGGCCCTCTCATGGGATTTAGCGGTTGTATTGAATTTCCTAAGATCGACAGCCTTCGAACCTTTAGAGTATCTGCCCCTAAGGCAATTAACTAAGAAAGTCCTTTTTCTAATTGTGCTGGCTATGGCCAAGGTGATCAGAGAAATTCAGGCGGTATCCAGGACAGTCACATTTTCGGGGGAAAGATATTTTTCTTTCTTACTTACCAGAATTTGTGACAAAGTCCGAATCGGAAATGAATCCTTTACCAAGGGCATTTAAAGTCGCATCCTTAGAAGACTTTGTAGGTGGCGACGCTTCTGAAATGCTATTATGCCCAGTTAGGGCTTGAAAAGTCTATCTGTCTCGGACCGAGAAACTTTTACCTCGCCCGAGAACGTTATTCGTCTCTCCTAAATATCCTTCGCGTTTGATCTCCAAGAATGCAATCAGTTTCTTTCTTTGGGAAGTTATTCAACAAGCATCTGAAGGTTCTTCATCAACTTCGGAACCTTCAACTTCGTCTGCGCATCTGAGGACACATAGCATCAGAGGAATGGTGACATTTTCGGCCTTCCTTAGGAATTATTCAATGTCAGCGATTTTAGAAGCGGCTACTTGGAATTCAGTGTCGGTCTTTACGACCTTTTACCTCAGGGACATCCAATTTTCGTCGGAGAAGGGTTACTCGCTGGGTCCTTTTGTGGTGGCCAACACAATCTTATAAATGCAGGATAAGGTCGGGGTTGGGGGAAGTTAGGTATTCAAGATAGGCTAGGGATTAGGAATTCTCAGTTGATCAGGATCCATAAGGGGAACATTAGGTGGACATCAGCACGATGAAACTAGGCTGAGCCAGATTGATAGGATCTTCTCCAAACAACCCCCCCTCTTCTGCACTGGTGTCAGCTGCATCACAAGGCGAAGAACCGAAGAGACTGCATGCACATTCAACTTCTCCTCCATACATGCGAGGCTACAAAAGCCACATGGGAGGTTCGTCTACCCCTCCATACATGAGAGTGCTTTGATTAGCCACACGGGAGGTTCATGGTCCCCTCCATACATGAGAGTGTTTTGATTAGCCGTCACTCTCCGCCACGCATGGGAGGCTGTGATTAGCCACATGGTAGGTTAGATTTGCTACCCTCTATCCATGAGGAGGTTTGAATACCACGTGAGAGGTAGCACGACTCGGACAGTACCAAGACTTGAGACTGATGCCGAGGGTACTCTCTCTACAGGCATCCTCTCCTGCCAAGTGGATAACCAGGTGAGGTTACATGCATATAGGCAGAGTAGGTGAATAATGAGTTACCTGCCTGCCCGTTTGGCAGGTTGGAGCTGAAATTAGATTGATCCCACCTCCATAAAATTTTGTTAATCGGGCTAATTCAGGTGTTCAGAGAGTGTATTGCAATATGAATTTTTCATGATAAAACTAATATTGTAATACTTACCTGAACATCTGAATGATTTCCACCCTTCTCCCTACTTCAATTTGTTGGTGAATTAAGCAGTTGGGGAACCCGGCCTCGCGTGGTTGGGACTTGCAGCAGCGTTGCCAACTGTGCTTCAGGTAACTCATCTTGACAAGATTTCCTGTAAATGTTGGTAATGCTGACAGTTAATTACCCAATTAGTGGGTAAAAGATATGGGGATACTGTATAGTTTGGGCTGGTGGGTAACCAAGGCTAATTCAGGTGTTCAGGTAAGTATTTCGATATTAGTTTTATCATGAAAACTTCATTTCTGATTAGTTTCTTTGTCATATACCATGTACAGTAATTTAATCATTATACCTTTACTTTTTGTATGTGTGCATTGACTCTATCATTTTATTATAAAATTACGCATGAAAATAAAACATTTTTAACAGAAAGCCTCAAAATTTGGTGAAGATGCTTGTTAGTAAGCCTTGATCTAAGTTTTTTTGTACTAGTTTCAGTTCTGAAAATTTGTTCACAGATATATGTAGTACCAAAAACTGAAAACATACCTGCAGTAAACCTTTTTTCAAGTCCAAAGATTCCTCAGGTAGACAGGAATAAAATTCCAAAAGGCTCTTCTCTCTAAAAGTGGTTTTCAGTGCATCATTGCTTGTAAATAAGTTGTCTCCATCTGATAAATTCCTGGAAATACTTCTGGTGATACACTGAAAGGAGTCTGAAACATTTAAATTTCTACCACATGATCATGGAAGTCCTTGAATCTATTTATGAATTTTTCTTTTAGAAGTTTTATTACCTTGTTACATTTTATTATTGAGGCAGATGAAACATTTTTTATTTCATTCAGCAACATATTGGAAGTGGGAAAATGCATAAAATTTTCTTTACTGACCTGTTTATAAACATTTCTAGTTTATTTTCAAGTGTTTCACATCAGTAAACATGTCTGATACAAACTTTCCTTTGCCTTTCAGTCTTATGTTCAAAGTATTCAGGTCATTACTGTAGTTATATCAGACAAGGAAGCTAAGCAAAAAATCCAGTTGGGATCTGAAAATGGTTCTTGAAACTTTCCTTTTTCAGCAAGAAATATTCCAGTTTCATGGCAAAGGGCAAGAAAAACCTGAGAACTTTTCCTTTGCTGAGTCACCTCACTTGAGTACAGTATGGTACAATATAGTACAATATATCACCATACTCTGAATGTACTTCAAATAAAAATGTCTGAAACTGCTCATGATTCAAACCATGGTGTCTGATGCAATTTACTCCTGCACTGTATCATGCGTTTATGGCTTTCGTCATGTTTCCAGTGGTGAGTTTTGACTTGAGTATCGTCTTAAGTCTCTGAATATATTCTTTCCTGATCGTGTCCTTCATCTCTTGATGTTTTATATCCTCTCCTTCTGTTATTCTCAGGTATTTGTATCTTGTCTCATCTATGTGTTTGATGCTATTCCCATCTGGTAGCTTTATCCCTTCAGTCCTTGTTACTTTTCCTCTTTGTATGCTGACCAAGGCGCATTTTTCTATTTCAGACTCCATCCTGATGTCCCCAGATACAATCCTTACAGTCTGGATTAGGGTCTCTATTTCCTTGATGCTCTTACCATACAGCTTGATGTCGTCCATGAACATCAGGTGGTTAACTTTAAAAAGTAGTTCAAAATTATATAAAAAATGGCATTAATATATGAAATGAGCAAAAAATCCTGTCTTGCAGTTGCTGGCTACTTGCAGTCTGGTGGATAAGAGCATAGTCCTTGTACAGTATTGTTCTGAGGTCCGTGCTGAACATTCTGAAGGGCTGTTTGCGGCCCTAAGCTGTGGATTGGGAATTGGAAGACAAGCACAAATGTGTTTTCTACATCACCTGAGAAAGCACGCAGTTGCAATATTTTACTTTAGCCCTGGATGAAAGTAATGACATTTTGAACATTAAGTTAGCTAACCTTAAAAAGAGGAAAATAGATACTTTATATGGAATTGCACTAGACTATGAGCTATGAGAATTAGTCCCAAGATATCCTATTGTGTAGGTTATATGACAATCTGTTACTTAGCGGATTTCATTACTTACCAAGTGGGGCAGACCCCTAGCTGTCCATTAAGTTGAGGTTACACTCTACAATACTTTATTTTGCGTATTTACTCATCCTCTCATCTGTTCATTCTTACAAACTGAGTGATGCATGAGATGAGGAAAATTGGGGTGAAAAGGGGAGATGGAAGCACTGTTAGTGTTTGGGTATGCTCCACAAGATGTCCTGAGGCCTAGATAGTACTGTACATGTTTAGGTGGACTGGCCTTGAAAGGAAAGCAAGAAAAAGGAATTATATACTGTATATACTTACTTAATGCCACTGTCAAAATATCAACTCTGTATATTCACATCCTAAAGAGTATGGGGAAAAATTGGTGTGCAAAGTAGGCTATATGTATGTAATAAATGGTAAAGGATTAAAGTTGCTAAAGTCAGAATATTTAATACCAATCTCTTCTTTTTAGTTACTTCACAATTGTTTCGTCTCTTGAAAAACTTTGGTTGGTCAGCAAGGATGTTGGCCCCATCCTTTGTATACTGTATGTTGAAGTCCTGACTGCATTTTTCACACTGGCTAGAGAAATCTCAGTAATCCATACTGGTACTGGAATTTGGGGAATTCTTGAGATTTTGAGTGAGCTAGCTTAACTGGGAGACACTTGGCTTCTTAACAGCATCAGTTTAGTCACAATCAACAATACAGTTGATAAATTTTACGGTGTATGCTTCCATTGTGGTGGATTGGAAGTCAGAGTGAATGCTTTTATATCAGGACACTGGCATATTGATCATATTGCTCTGATTGGTTTGAATAAAGGTCCCATAGGCCTAGGATGTGACCTAGGTCAACCTGAGCATACAATTGGCTGTTTAAAAATCTGTGACCTATTTTTCATATGAACATTGCACCACCAAGAACAAATCATAGGATCTATTGGAAATAGGCGCTCATATGGGATTGGGACTTGGAAAAATTTACCAACCATTAGCAATTCTCAGAATTTGTGATAATTGATGGGAAACTTAGAATATGTGTACAACTTTTGTTTAATACTATTTCTTGTCCTCCAAATAATTTCATACCAAAATAGAGTGACATACCGCATATAAACAAATCATGATAGGTTGTGTTGTTTTCCTTGTTTAGTATAACCTATAGACAAGTGAAACAAGGTGTACCGATGGGACACAAACCATTGCTTGTATGTAGGAGTATTTCTGAGTGCAAGCCAGAATTGGTCATTGAAACTTAACAAAGGTCATTAGCTGGTGGTAATTGGGTGAGTGGGGGTAATCTCCTCCACCTACCATTGTCAAGCACTTTTTCTTTGACCTTGGATAAGATGTCTTGCTGCACTCTGACAGACTAACAAGCTGAGCCTTCTTTAGTTGTTATTAAATTATGTATGGTGTTTGTGTTGTTTGTTCAGGTGGATTCAAGCAAGAAAATGTGAACAACCAATGGTGTGAAGGACATTAGTGGGTGTATGGCTGCTTTATGCCTTTGGTTTAGTGTAACCAGTGTAATTGTTCTGCTTTGTTACTAGGAGTGTGCTGGCTGTTCTCTTTTGCAGAATGTCCTCTCTCTCTCTCCCTTCCTTCTGCTCTTTCTCTTCTGGCTCATGAGGGGATTATGCTCCAAAGGGTAAGTGACCACCTCCCACTCTCTGACAGTGCTGACTTGGGCGCTGATGACAAGGTCTCCTCAGTAGAGACACTGGGGCTTGTTTGTGGTTTGCTGCCACCTTCCAGTGCTTCATTGGCAGCTCCACTGGAGTACTGACTGACAATCTCATTCCTGTTTCTGAGCAACCTTTTTTTTGTTGCTTTTTCGGCTGCTGCTTCCGCTGAGGAACTCATTGGTGTTGAGCATCTTGTGGTGATTGTCTTGCCATTTGGGATACTCCTGTGGTATCCTAAATGTTTCCTGCCTCAACATGTCTTCTACTTTATTTGAGGAGAGTAAGATTCATGGATGGAGTAAGATGAATGAACACAAGGACGTATCTTTTTCCCTGTGGATGTTGTCAAATGCTTGCTCATCTTCCTCATACTCTTTACTCTTATGTCTCTTCTTCCCTCCATGGGAAGAAGAAAAAGCTGAGATCTAGGAAGCTTTTTCTGAAGAAGTTCTGTTGAACTTTGAGTTAGCTCCTATCCTTCGGGAGGTTGGGGACAGCATTCACTCACCTGTGGGTGGGAAGTTTTCCTTTTGGTAGGGTTGACACTAGGTTCTGTGAGTTTGCACATTGCTTAGTATCTTCCTGTTTACTTTAGAGACATAAGAACTGTTCCGAAATTTTCCTTTGTTTGTACTTTTGCTGAGGCAGGCAAAGAGAGTTGGCACTACCTTCTTGCATAGCGTATGAATGTTTCCTGGGTCATGCATCTGCAGACAAGATCTCCACTGTATGATGCCACCAGGTGGGAATCTTGTAATTCTGTTTGCACATGATCTTGTGAACCCACAGCATTACCTGATTCATCCCGATTTCCTGATGTGTGCTTGCAATATGACACTGCTTAGTATCACAGTGAACGGCATGCACACGAACACTTAGATGCTCATGGGTTCCTAATTTATTCAAGACTTCTGATGTAGGTGTGCACATGATTACTCATCCACAGCTTCTACTAGTTTGGTTTCAATAATCACACAGAAGTTTACAGACTTGTAGATCATGCTTTTGAGCAATTACAGGTCAGCCTTAACTTGGTATATGAAAGACCACAAGAATGTGGACTACAATTTTCAGCAAACATGTAATTGTCTATAATTGGTAGAATTAGGTATTTTTCTACTTCAGATTCCACAACTGCACTAGGCAAAATGTTCCACAACTTAGTTGTAGCCAAAGTAAACCTGACAAACTGAATACAGTAGTATTGAACCTGATACAGTACTAGAAAATGATGCTGCTAGCAGCAGTAGCCTCCCTTGTGTTGCGAGCAAAAACAGCTAGATGATCAAAGAATACTGTAGGAGGATGTTTGTTATTTTAGTGCATTTTATGGAACAGACATTGCGAACTCACTTAACATCTATGCCACAGGTCAACATTAGTAGTTGACAAAATAAACTTGAATGACAGTAACTTTGTTAAAAAGTTTGAGATGATGGTCAACACCCAAAGACCACACTTCAGTTCCTTGTCAAAAGTTACACCTAAAATCTTAAAAGACACATTGACATTTAAAACTGTACCATTTAAATGTAAATCAGGATGCAAAGGCAAAGATGTTCTTGATTGACTAACTATCACACTTTCGGTTTTAGAAGGGTTAAGCTTGCCCAAAAGCCTGGTGTTGTCATGGGCAGATTTGCAAGGCAAATGCTTGAGTTTTACTCAGATGATTGGCTAGTTTTGGCTTCCCTGGAGGTACAGTTACTGTGGAACAGACTGCCTCTGTCAGTTTTGTTATTACCTGGGGATTGTGTTAAACTGGGAGAAGTCGGAGCTCATGAACAAGCAGCTTGGAAAGTACCTAGACATATTAATAAATAAGACAGCAGAGTGTGTGTCTGTTAGACTCATGTCAGCTGGCTCAGGGCAGTTTCACCACAGTTCTTGCCATGACAGGAACAACCAGTTTGGTTGTGACTGGTAGTCTCCAATCACCTGTCATATTGAGAGAAGCTTGCTCCATACAGATACATACTTCCTCTTGCATTTGCTTCAGTGGCATTGGTTAGCTACAAGCAACCCTCCCTCCCTGCTTGTGCCATTGAACAGGAATATGGGGGGATCTTGCTTGGTGGCTGGATGATAAGAACCTCCATATGGCGGTTCCTTTGAACCCCATCTCCAGAGATATTTCTTTTCACAGATGCATGAAAGGAGAGGTGGTGCCCACACTTGGATTGTTTTTCTTCTTCAGGTGTGTAGGCAGAGGATAAACCTTATCTGCACAACTGCACATCAACATGATATCCCTACAAGGGCTATGGGACTGTTTGGTCACTTTGTGGTGTTGATGAGCCATAAAATGACTGTGGTGGTTATGTCAACAAACATGAGGGTACAGTTTCCTTTGGCAAAGCAGATGCACATGTTGGTGGTTCACCACACTATTTAGCTGTCAGCCAGATACTTTCTTGTTAGAAGGAATGCTTTTGTGGACCAACTCAATAACAATGGGCAGTCAGTTGGGACAAGTTGGTCCCTATTTTCTCGCTTAGGGAAAGCTTATCAAGGTTTGGTGAACTCTAGTTATCAACCTTTTTGCCACACAGTTATACAGTACAGTAGAATCCTGGTCCTTAACCATATCAGAGCTAGACATAATCAGATGTTGATGCAAAATTTACTTTTCGAGTAAATTTCGCATCGGAGCTTGAACAAAAAACTGGAGTCTGACCCGATGAATCATATGATGTGTGTAAACAAAAGTGTTTCGGTCAGCCACCACTAGTTGGCGTTGTTGGTGGCGTTCTTCACACAATTTTGAATACAGTATTCCAGTAGACTCTGAAATTTACCATAAATTAAAACTGAACATAAACAACGTCTATGTAAAAACTTTTATGTATTACCGTGATAGGCCACAAGGGCAAGGGTGACACTATGGTTCGTTTACATCTGCTCATGCCGCAAGCTGCCGACATAACTAAGGCAATTTTTCTTAAGTTTGTGATAACAGACATATTTCGGCTTACTTTTAATATTTTATTAATTTACTGTAACATTTAGGCTTGTTTTTCAATGTTTCATTATTAGCAACAGGTTTTTGTGCTTACCTGTTCCATTACATACTGGTACCTAGCCTAGACTATGGTGCTTGGTCAACCATCGGTAATACGGCCGTATTGGATGTAGGCCAGTTTTTTTTATACAGTATACATTTAAAAATGAAAAAAGTCGTCTAATATGGCAGGTTATTTAACTGTGAGCTTATTTAATTGTAATTTATGTGTAATCTTTTGTATAAAAAGACAGGGTTAGGGTAATGACTGGTGGTCAAGAATGGATTAATCTATTGTCAGTTATTTCGTATGGGAAAAATTGATTCGGACCTCGACTGAATTGCATCTCGATGCTTTACTGGAACAGATTAGCATCGAGGACCAGAGTTCTGTTGTGCATTCCTAGTATTCTTCTGTTCTGTTCCAGACCTCATGTTGCACTGAAATTTTTGAGGTTCCTGTGCACCCAGAGTAGAGGAAGTCCCGGAGGTTCAAATGCAATGGCATTGTCTACCAGTTCGTGATTTTGTTTTTGCCCTTCCTTTTTGCTACAAGTATTTAGTAGGGTGTTAACTATTATAATAGTGAATACTCATTCATAGGGAATATTTCTTCACAGGTACATGGATAGTTGATTAACCTGTGCATTCTTTAAACTTAATTTTCAGAGGAACTGTTAGTGGCTGGTCTGTAGTAAAAAACCATTGTTGCAGCCTTGAGATAAAATTTGCAGAGGTTTAAGTATGATTTTTGAGGCCAGATGGATTCAGGTAAATGTCTAATAGGTTACTGGCTTTACTCAAGTTTTTAGAAGTGATGTAACAGTCTCTTAAGATACATAGTATCACCGTAGTTGTTATTTTCACGAGATGGGGTATTATGTGGTTTACAGATTGCTAGGAATTGATTAATGAGATGCAGAATCAGAATTTTCCATCATAGTACATCTGACACCTTGAACATCAGACATACTCCTGTATGCAGCCAACATTACATATGATGAGAGAGACCTTATCTAGGATGTGATGACATCTAGCATGTGGTTGCAGTTAGGTTAGGAATTCCAGTAAAAAACAAATTTGGAATCTTCGGGAATTCATCCAGTCTGTTAGGTTTTCTCCATGTACCCATTATTTTACTGGTTCATGCAGCTGCTGTATTTAGCACTTCTTGTTTTACTCTTAATGCAAGCATGAGTAAGAATAAGTTTATAACTTTGGCACTGTGGATTATTTTGTTGTGTCTATTGCCTGTAGCCTTTAAACATTAAAAACTATTTATTTAACAGATGAAAACTGTGAAGAAACAACATGTGCTGGATGCATGAATGTTATAGAAGATGATGAGTTCTTTTCAGCCCTTGGTCAAGATTGGCACACAGACTGCTTCAGGTATGTAATTCTATAATAGGTATTTCGTTTTGTCTGCTCATGTATACATAAGTATTTGTTCATTACAACTCCACTAGTCATGTGTAGCCTTTCCTCCATGAAGCATAGTGGAGTTTCACCAGTGTGTACTGATCAAGATTTACTTGTCTTTGTTAGTTCATATATGTCATATATGCATAAGTACATGTTCATTATAATCCCATTGATCATATATTGCCTTTCCTCTGTACAACAGAGCACAGTCTCACCAACTTGTACTGACCAGATGTAATTGACTTTACTATGCATTCTCAGTCCTCCTGTTGCACCTTGAATACCTTTCATTCTTTTGTGTGACTCTATGGGGTAAACACTGTTTCATCACTTTCCCAAGATTCAGCTTCCAAGTAATTTATATCATTGTGCTTTTATTTGTTCTTCTTGGGATACAATCAGTATGCCTTTCATATATGGAGTATTGTACAGTGCATGCGCTGGACTGGCTTTGATCTGGATAACAAGGAAGGCAACCCAGCAGGAGGGGGGAACAAAACTCTCTGACCCATGCAACCATTGCATCCATAGCTCCCAAACAATTAACCCTTAAACGCCTGTTGGACGTATCATACGTTGACTAAAATTGTCTGTTGGGTGCCGAGTGGACGTACCGTACGTCGACTACAAAAGATTTCAACCTTTGGTCAACTTTGACTCGACCGAAATGGTCGAAAAACGCAATTTTAGGCTAAAACTCTTACATTCTAGTAATATTCAATCATTTACCTTCATTTTGCAAAAAATTGAAAGTCTCTAGCACAATATTTCGATTTATGGTGAATTTTTGAAAAAAACTTTTTTCTTACGCACGGGCGGTAATTCAGCCAAAAATTTCATAAATTCTTTCGTCATTTTGTCGTAATTTTTGCACTGTTCTATATTAGCCGTTACATAAAGTTTTATATATGAAAATGTGCGCAATTTCATGGACAATACAGCAAAATACAACCCATGGTTGTAGCTTTTATCAGTTTGGAAATATTTTCATATAAACCATGATAACTGCCAAAATTTCAACCTTCGGTCAACTTTGACTCGACCGAAATGGCCAAAAAATGCAATTTTAAGCTAAAACTCTTACGATCTAGTAATATTCAATCATTTACCTTCATTTTGCAACCAATTGGAAGTCTCTAGCACAATATTTCGATTTATGGTGAATTTTTGAAAAAAGCTTTTTCCTTACGTCCGTGCCAGAAATTCTTTCGTCATGTTGTCGTAATGTTTGCACCATTTTATATTAGTCGTTACATAAAGTTTTATATATGGAAATGTGCGCAATTTCATGTAGAATACAACAGAAAATAACTCATGGTTGTAGCTTTTATCAGTTTTGAAATATTTTCATATAAATCACGATAACTGCCAAAATTTCAAGCTTCGGTCAACTTTAACTTGACCGAAATGGTAAAAAACGCAATTATAAGCTAAAACTCTTACATTCTAGTAATATTCAATCATGTACCTTCATTTTGCAACAAACTGGAAGTCTCTAGCACAATATTTCGATTTATGGTGAATTTCTGAAAAAAAAATTTTTTCCTTACGTCTGTCTTGTGATAACTCGGCGAACATCTCTGAAATTCTTTCGTCATGTTGTCGTAATGTTTGCATCGTTTTACATTAGTCGTTACATAAACTTTTATATATGAAAATGTGTGCAATTTCATGTAGAATACAACAGAAAATAGCTCATGGTTGTAGCTTTTATCAGTTTTGAAATATTTTCACATAAATCACGATAACTGCCAAAATTTCAACCTTCGGTCAACTTTAACTCGACCGAAATGGTAAAAAAACGCAGTTGTAAGCTAAAACTCTTACATTCTAGTAATATTCAATCGTTTAACTTCATTTTGCAATAAATTTGAAGTCTCGAGCACAATATTTCGATTTATGGTGAATTTTTAAAAAAAACATTTTCCTTACGTCTGCGCGGTAACTTGGCCGAACATTTCAGAAATTCTTTCATCTCGTTGTCGTAATATTTGCACCGCTTTATATTAGTCGTTATATAAAGTGTTATATATGAAAATGTGCGCAATTTCATGTACAATACAACAAAAAATAACTCATGGTTGTAGCTTTTATCAGTTTTGAAGTATTTCCATATAAATCACGATAAATAGAAAAAGTTCGACTTTCGGTCAACTTTAACTCGACCGAAATGGTCGAAAACTGCAATTTTAAGCTAAAACACTTACAGTCCAGTAATATTCAATCAATTAGCTTCATTTTTCAACAAACGGGAAGTCTCTAGCACAATATTTCGATTTATGGTGAATTTTTGAAAAAAACATTTTTTTATGTCCGCACGTTACGAATTCATGCATCATTTTGTGATAATATTTTCTGTGTGTTGCTTTGATCGTTTTAAAATTTGTTATATAACAAAATCATTGCAATTTAGTGTACAACACAACTAAAAAAAATTAACTCATTAACTTTAACCGTTTTGCTTACAGCGCGATTTGTATACAATTATATACGAGTTTTTTTTTTCCCTGTCATATATTCCAATATTTATATATGATAATGATATTTTTTTTCATTTCTGATGGTTGCATACTAAACTTTAGGCAATGACAAAAAAATGAGCCAAAAATGAACTCTTAATCTTAGAAACTAAGCGTGCTGTGATTTTTTGAAAAAACTTTTTTTCCGCCTCGGCGCTAACTCACCGAACGCCGCCGGCATACAGGAGACGTTTTTGTAAATAGGGCTTCGGCGTTAAAGGGTTAAGGGCTTTGTTATACTCTTTTTCCTTATTTGCCTGTGGTTTGAATGAGTACCCAATTTCCCTTTGTTTATTTGTGTTGTGACAGTGTCGGTATCTATCCTAAGTGAGCTAGTGTATCAAAATTTGGTAATTTATCCTTATGGAGAATAAACTGGATCATTGCTGCTTTGAGGGCTATAGTTGACCTTGTGGTAGACCCCACTCTGTGTACATATTATGCAGAGGAAGGGAGCACTTTTGTGATTCCCCTTGTGATAAATGTAAATCTTGGTTTTTTTCACTGGGAGCGTTATGCTAAATGGCAAAGAAAGTCTAGAAAGGGGTCCCCAGATTCTTCCCTTCACAGTGGGCCTACTCCAGAAAGTGATGTGAAGTTCTTCTAGAACATTCTAGATACCTGTTTCCATTCCACTCCCTCCTCAAGTGCTTCCACTTCTGAGCATGAAAATGCTTTTATTTCTTCCATCAAACCCATTCAGCCCTCCTCAGATGATAGGAGGCTAAGTAATTATTTAGCTTCAATAATTCGATTAAGGAATGCTAGGCCTCCTCTCAGTATTGATGGTAAATCCTCTGTTTTGGCCTTTTTGGAATTCTTGATCGGGAGTGAGTGTGAACAGTAAGTGGTGTTTGTCAATCCCCTGCTTAGCCCCCCCTCCCCCCCCAGCTGGTGGATGCTCTTCCTGTAGCTGAGAATGTGGAGGTGCTAATTCCCCCCATCCAGCCTCCCCTTCCTCACAATTGAGTAGGGTGTATCGATGGAGGAGGAGGGTGAGATCCCATTCCTCCCCTGGCCTTGTCTCCCTCTCCCTCTCCCTCTTCCTGCTATTCATCTTCTTCAAGTAACTAGTTTAGTAACAAGATCCAAGTCTTATAAGAGGAGGTCTTATCAACCTTTGAATCTATATTTGTTATGTAGAAGGCACATTAGGGACTGTAGGTCACTTTTGGGTGACTGCCATTCTTGCTGGAGGCGTATTTTCTCCTCCTGCTTACCTTTAGTTGAAAGACGTTTGCTGGCTTCTCATTACTATTAGGAAAGCGCCTCTTCCTCCCATTGTTCCCAGTCCAGGTCCCCTACCAGGGGTTGGGAACAGAATTGTACCTGCCAGGAGCCTGCCCACCAAGCCTTGGGGGCACAGACTCGTCCATGTCCTCCTCCCTAACCTTGCTCAGGTTCCATCCCTGACCCCACAGTAACAGCACTGTCAGCCCCAGGCCTGTTAGCTGCTCATTCTTCATTTCACTTGGTTTCTTTTTCAGCAGGATTGGAGCAAGAGCAAGATTGGAAGCAGCAAGACAATCTTTCCTCCACCATGGACACTGCTGGTGTTTGTATACGGGAGAATCTTTGGTTATGAGGTACTGCCCACCCTCCCCCAAGGCTCATCCAGCTGATTTGGAGCAGTATTTCCTGAAGGTTGTTGAGCTCATCTGCAAGCTCAGTAATTTTAGGAAGGCAGCTATGGCATCAACTTACCCAACAGTCTCATCCTCAGAGAGGAACTGTAATTGGTTCCACTTCAGAGGTGAGACCTTTGGTAAGGTTACCTTTGTCAGAGCTCTCTTTTGGTGTTTTGGCCCAGGTGGCTTCTCTGGTCTATAGCTCGAGTAATTCCCTTGCAGCCCACAGTTCAAGCAAGTTACTCTCCTCTCTGCTTTCTGGGCAAAAGAAACACTATCACTCAGAGGGAGTGAAAACATTTGCCTTCATCTGGACATGGCAGTGTGCTGAATTAACAAATAAAGTGCCTCTGGAAAAGATTCAGCAAGAGGGGTTCACCTTTAACTATACATAAGCAAATAATCTAGAGTCAGTAATTATGTCCATGGTCCAGAGCAAGTCATGGCTGGACCTTTGGCAGTGCGTAGCCATTGCCCTAATAATGAGAGATCTTCCCACGGTGTCGCGGTACTCTGCTAGAAGGCCAGTGATGTTGTGTGGCAAGGCCCTTAGCTTTTTGGCACACCAGGTTACCATCATGTGGGTGAACTTCATCGTTTGTAGAAGGGATTCCTTCCTCTCCCCGGTATCTAAACAGTTGTCCCTCGAGAGCTAGCTTTCACTGCAGAAATGTTTTTATTGTGGGTACTGTATTATTATTTGGGATGAATCTTACCTACTGTTAAAGATAGCTCATATCTCCTCGCTGATGGACAAGGAGATATAAGCTATTGTTAATAGTAGTTATCCAAGTAATGAATTTTATTATGAAAATTTATATTTTTATATAAGTAACTTAACAAGTAATTACATAGCTATAGTTTCCACTTAATGGCAGCTTAGATTCAAAATTTCGCTGGTAGCGCTTCAGCATAGTTTGTGTAGGTGATCAGTCCGTCCCACTAATGGAATATTGGAACAACCTAGCAAACAATTCTCCTTCATTTCCTGCCATCCATGGTGGCAACACCTGGTCTGGCGGTAGCATTTTCATTATTTTCTGGTTATATTACCAGATTCCAATGGAGGATTCTTTAAATCAATCATTGGAAAGCGTATATTGTAGCCTTCAAGCTGAAATCTTTCGGGATGAGTTTTTTCTTGTTTTGTTTTACGTTGATTCAGTCATCATCGAGCCCCCGGTAAACGACGCCATTTGCATTGATGGTTTGTTTACCGGTTAGGCTTCTGGTGGCATCGATAATGGTTTTGCATTAAAAGTGATTCTCGGATGTTACAGCATTCCATTATAAAGTAATCGGCGTATGTCACGCCTTTTCATTAGGCATTAGCTTTTGCAATTCATGAACTGTTTATCGACCATAGGCTACTGACGAGACGCCAATAATGTTTATGCTTTAAAGTAGTTTTCAGATGTTACAACATTGCATTACTTTCTTTAATTAGCCCATAATTTTGGCAATTTATAATTTGTTTATCGGCCATATGCTTCGCACAAGCCACCGATAATGGCCTGAAAGAAGTTCTTGGGTATTTTGCCATTTCATTAAGCCTGTAACTTTTGCAATTATGTATTATTTACCAGACCTATGCTTCCCGGAAGCCTCCAGTAAATACATTTTTGACATAACCATCACACATTCCTTTGTAGAACTCAAAAGTGCTAGGCAGAAAGTAGTAAGGAGAGAATTGGGGGTTTTTGTTGGCGGCTACAAGTTGACGTTCTTGACAGCTGAGAACCAGCTCACGCTACAAACCTTGCTGGCAATTCTCTTGTACTAGCCGTCTTACCACATGCTCCCACGCCTGGCTCCCTTGCTTCCCTTTCCATACCTTTGCCAGTCTTGTGTCTTGGTTAACAGATGTTAACCTTGTTATAGTGGAGTGTAGTGCAGTGGAGGAGGTGACTACTCTTCCCCCGATGCTCCTAGACAGAAGTTCCCTGTCAAGCTCCCCTTGCAAACCTGGGAGGAGGCAAACTGGAAGTCTAAGGGAGGTCGGGGGCATTTCACACGGGTTGTTGCCCCCTCAGTTGAGCCTGTTGAGGTCCCAGGTATCGGCAGACAGCCACTGGAAAGGCGTCTTGTTGCAGTCCCAGGTATCGGCAGACAGCCACTGGAAAGGCGTCTTGTTGTGGTCCCAGGTATCGGCAGACAGCCACTGGAAAGGCTTCTGGTTGGATGTGTAGTGGAGGAGGTAATTATCCGCCCCTTTCAGATTTCATAAACCCAGTCCCTTTCAAACTCCCCTGCAAACCTGGGAGGAGGCATATTGCGGTCCATGTGAGTCCGAAAGGGTTTTGCCCCTGGATAGTTACCCCTTAGTCGAGCCTGTTGTCCGCAGGTCTCAATGGACAGCCATTGAAAAGGCGTCCATGAAGATGTGCTTAATTTGGCCGTAGTGGTGCCGATGACGTTTTTTCGGTTTACAGATCCTAGTGTGAACAAGATTAGGATTCCAGTGTGGACAAGGGGCTCCACTGACACTTGCGGGATCCCAATGTGGTTAGTTATGGATCAAAGTGTAGGCTAGTGATGCCAATGGCATTTTTTCGGATTTATCTCAGCCATTGTAAAGGTATATTTCCCAGTTTTATTGCGTCAGTGGTTGTTGTCATTGCTCTCCGAATCTGGACAGTCAGAGAGTGTCCAATTTCCGAGCTCCCAAGTTTCGAGCGTCCAAGTTCCGAGTGCCCAAGTTCTAAGCTACCTGGTTCCGAACTCCCGAGTTCCAAGCTTCTAACTTCCGTGTGCCCAGATTCTGAGCTCCCAACTTCTGAGCGCCCAAGTTCTGAGCTCCCGAGTTCTGAACTCCCAAGTTCCGAGCCCCCGAGTTCCAAACGGCCAAGTTCCAGACTTCTGAGTTCCGATTTCAGAACTCCCGAGTTCCGAGCTTCCAACTTCCGAGCGCCCAACTTCTGAGTGCCCAGATTCAGAGTTCCGAGCTCCCGAGTTCCAAGTTCCGAACTCCCGAGTTCTGAGTTCTGAACTCCCGTGTTCCGAGCTCCCAAGTTCCAAGTGCCCAAGTTCCGAGTTCTTGAGTTCCGAGCTCCCAGGTTCTGAGCGTCCGAGTTCCAAGCTCCCAACTCCCGAGTGCCCGGTGTCCGATCTCATGTTTGCGCGGCCACCTGTGTCCTATATCCACTCCTCGTCCTGTCCGTTTCGAGCCAGCTATCAGTTATCTGACACCTCATTCGGGACTATGGACGCTGCCTCTTCACTTTTCTATGTCGGTTTCGTCCACTCCTTTGCTTCGCTGGAGACCATTCAGCACCAACTTAGTAATATGCTGGGCCTGTTACACCGTCCACCGAAAGTCTAGTGTCCAGTGTCAGAGCACCCAGCGCCAGAGGCTCAGCACCTTGGATTGTTTCTGTGCCATGTCATGTACAGACTTGGAAGAGTTTTTTCTGTTCTTGTTTTATATTCTCTAGAAGGAGATCTCTGGTGCTCTCCTCTACTGTGAGATTCACATAGTTGCAACGGGTTGTTGCTCCCAACGACAATGCTCCGACACTACTTTCAGAGCCCTCAACATTTTTTCTTGAACTCTGCTCCTGACGATGGGCTGCCTGACCACAGTTCTTCATTTCTCTCTCTTAGACAGTAGATGAAGGTCAAGAGGGAGACGATCCAGTTAGTTCTTTCACCCATTCTCCAGGATGATTGGATGGGAGCTTGGATATGCAGGGAACACTTCCAGATCCTGTCCGAACCCCAGAGAGTTTTTTAGTTCCACCTTTAGGGACAGGGCTTCCCAATCGGGAGTCTTTGCTTCGACCTCCCGATTACTAGCTCTTCCTGCATTTGACTTCCCCTTTTGTCTGGGTATTACTTCAGTCTTTACATGTTGACTGACTTCATTATCTTCGAAAAAAAGGGGCTCGGAGGCTCTTGACAGTAACCTTCACCGGGACAGGGAAACACAGTTGGACACCTCTGTGTTTTTCCTTTGCCCAGGTTTCTTTAGTCAGATTTCCAGTGGTGGCTCTCAGAACAAGACTTGTGCAAGGGAATTCCTTCTTCTGCTGAGCTTAGTTCTAGTCTTCTTCTCAGCACCTCAGATCTAGGTCAAAGGAGCCCATTTGAAGAACCGGGAAGACGTCCAGGACTTTGTCCTGACTTATACTTTGGAGAGCTAAAGTGTTTCTCTTATGGCCCTAATACTGCTCGACCCTAGCTCTATGGTAGTGTGTTTGGATTAGACCTCAGTCCTAACACACCTACTTGAGCAGGGAAGCTGGGTCCAGTGTTTCCTCTCGACCAATCAGCAGAGTTCTTCCTCTGTTGACAGATAAAGTCTTCTAGTCATTTGATTTATTCAGGGACTAAGCGTCGAAGAATGTATTGGGCCGTCAGATTAAGAACCACCTTTTCAGGCAAATTGGTGGTGGTGTTTTGGGTGTAAGGTGCCACAGCAACTCAGTTAGGTGGTAACTCTGTAAGGATCATGTTTAGTTGTGGTTTTAGATCTCATCAGCTCTGCAGGCCTATGGCACAGTGACCTAACTTGTCATTCTGCATTGCACAGTCTTAACCAATGACTATATTCCTACAGTAGTGGACCTCATCTGATGAAGATCCTCATCTGACAAGTACTTGCCATGGGATCATATTCATCAGGCAAGCAGCGATAAAGATATTTTTAATATCTGATAATTTGGTTATAGGGAATTCTCTTGCCCTCCTCCAGCACACAATGTTGGGGTCAGCAAATGAGGTAAGTTTCACATAAAAAATAATGATTTTTATAAAATGAATTTTTTAGATACTTACCCTCTTATCATTGAGATCCCTCACGCCTCCCCTCTTAAGAGATTAAGAGAAGGATGATGACCAAAGCAGTCGCTATCTTACCCCCACCCTCCAAAGAGGGGGGGGCCAACTATTGGGAGCATTCTTTAACGATTGTTTCAATTTTAACGCTTGTTGAACTGGCGCCAGGTAGCAGATTAAGGAAATGATAGATGGTAAATAACTAAAAAATTTATTTTATCTTAAAAATCATATTTTACTAATAATTTTGTGTATTGGTTCATTTACTTCAGAGGAATGTTTCACCTTGTTTTGATGTTGTTTTAACTTTGTCTGATTGTATTATTTAAATGTGTAAATTTGTTTTTTAAATTATGATGTGATTTTATGTATTATTTAAGTGTAAATTTTTTTTGAAAATTATGATGTGATTTTATGTAATTTTGTGGTGGAAAGTTTGTGAATAATCTTTTAAAGTAAGAACTGTTATTTTGAGGTGGTGTTAAGTGTTTACCATAATTTTCTTTACCTGTATTGTCTGTCAGTGTTGTATATCCTGTATAATTATGTGTCAATGGTTGGCTGGTAAGGTCTGCAATGCATATGTCTTCCTTCCTTAAGACCCTGCAAATTCTTTTAAGTTAACTATTGTTTTGAGGTGGTGCTAAAGCGTTTACCATTATTTTGTTTGTCTGTGCTGTTTACTGTGCAATAGTGTGTGTGTGTGTGTGTGTGTGTGTGTGCGTGTGTGTCAGATGTTGTCAGGGAGAGCCTGTAATGCATTTGCCTTCCTTCATTAGGACCTGAACCCCCTACATCTACCCTTTACACTTAGCTGTAGATGTGCTGAGTACGTAAGGCTTGTTGGGTTTGATAAATGGTTCCTGTTGTCCAGAAGAGGTTATGTAAGAGCTGTTCCAAGCCTTGTCAAAATCTTTGCTTTCTGGTGCCTCTTACCATGTCACTGTTAACTTCAGTGAAGAGTTGATTTAGGTCAGATATGCCACAGTGGTCTTGATGCCCCCTCACTGGTGTTCACTTGTACATGTGTCAGGGTAAGAAATGTAAGTGCTCAGTGTTCTCCACTCCCTTGGTGTACTTGGTGTACTTATTTCCACATGTTGCTCTCTCACTTTAAGAATTTGTTCCACTTGGAGTTGAAGTATCTTGTTTGGTGGATTCCTCCTCCATAGGTCAGTCTAAACCAGTGGTTCTCAACCTTTTTATTACCGCGCCCCTCTAAGAGCTGGTCCTTCCCTCCACGGCTCCCTTGCATCTATGAGTAAAATTCCCTCCCAGATTAGGAGGAAATAAAAAAAAGAGAGAAAGAGAAGGAGTTTCGAGGGACAGGGAGGGAGGTAAATAATTACAATATAATGGTAAGCCTAGCGAGTCTAACTAGAGTGGTAGACTTTAGGAAACTAACGTTAAAAGGCGATACTTTTTCATTTTTTTCATAAACTTCTGGATATTAGTTCCTCACTCTTGTTAAGAAAATAACGAATATAATTCTAGAATTCTTTAATTTTCCCTAGGCCTTGCGCCTCCCCTGGAAATTGCTGACGCCCCCCTAGGGGGGCGCGCCCCCCAGGTTGAGAACCACTGGTCTAAACAATATGATCCACGGTATGGAAGCAGTAGTGGCCATAGTCACTCCATACAAGATGATTGTAAGGAGCTTACAAATCCCAAAAGAGAAGCATCTTGTGTTCACATGACTGTGTTAATGGCGTGATGAGAGTGTCAACTATAGCAAGAAGATTAGAAAAGGAAGACCCACCAAAGCCTTAAACATGCCAAGAGAGGGAAAAGGAATACACAGATGAACCACTTTAGAGTGGAAAACTTATGAAAAGCACACAATAATGAAAAGGAAGAAAAATGCAAAAGCTAAAAGAACTTGGAATAGCTCAGTATACACTGTATAGGCTACATCCAAACACGTGGAAGGTACTCAGAAGGATGGGTAATATGTAGTGCACAGTGGCTGGCAATATTGTGGAACGTTTCTTACTTTCAGGTCTTCAGGTTTGTGTAACTGCGGTTCATTTACATGGAATAGAGGTAATTATGGTTAACAAATTTCATTAACAGACTTGGTTTACATGCTGAAATGTTGAGAATCTTTGAATATATTTTAATATTTTTTTATCTCTACAGATGCAGTGCTTGTGATATTACTTTGAACAACTGGTACTTTGAGAAAGATGGACTCCTCTTCTGCAAAAATGATTATTGGAAGAAATATGGCGAATCATGTCAAGATTGTGGACAGGTAAGTGTTATAGTTTAGGCTATAAAACTTTAATTAAAAAAAAATAATCCAACTCCTTGAGATGGCAATAAGATTACATGTTTTTCTTATGGCTGGGCTCTCAATTGCAAGTTTCTTAAGACATTAGACAGATTTATCAGAATGATTGACACAGCGTTTTAATCTAAAGTTAGTGGAATGAGTTTTCTCTACTCTCTGCTGCCTTGTGCTCTTTCTGCTTGAACTCCAATTGGGTATAGGTTTGGACTCCAATTAGGTATAAGGTTTCCAACTACAGTAAACCCCCGTATTCGTGGGGGATGCGCTGCACCCTCCCCCAAATAGCTAAAATCCGTGAATACTTAAAACCCCTCTAAAAACACTTAGAACTGCCTATTTTGATAGTTTAAACACAAGAAAAACCCTCTAAAAATGCATATACCTGAGTATTTTAAGTTTTATCACAAAAAGTGCATTTAGTCATGAAAATATGAAAATACAGTAATCAGTGAATATATCTCAGTGGAAAATACCGCAGATGGGCGAATTTTCTGCGAATAATGGGTAGATATGTTCCACAGAGAAATCTGCGAATACGTGAATCCGCGAATCGTGAGAACGCGAATACGGGGGTTTACTGTATATCCTTTTCTTGTTAATCAGCTCAGTGGTCTGGTAAAACTAAGGTATACTTAACTTCTCCTTGGTTTCGTTAGACTTCGTATATGCCTTCATAGTGTCTCTGCTGTATTGACTGCTTTTTTAATCAAATGATTCTTGTCCCCACTAATCACATGTCTGAATCATTTCAATTTTTTAGATCTCAAGTCTGTTTTCTAGCTTCTAGTCCACAACCTTTTTACACCACTTCCTAATTTGTAAGTAATCTTCCCCCTGTACGCTGGCCATGAATCTTAACCTTCTATATTTATACCTTTTCAAAATCTCACTCATTTTCCTTGTCAGTGCCCAGTTTTTTGCTGCACAGAGTAGCACGTAGTCGAACTCTGTTTCTTTTGTCAAATAGATGAAGACTGGTGATACTGGGAAAATCATGGACAGCAGTATGCATTTACATAAGGTTAATGTAGTTGTGATGAAATAAGTTCATATCAGAATGACTTTGCACCTTTTTCACCCACAAAATTGAGTTTTATTCTTAAGAAATAACTACCTGTAGTCGAGACTGTGGGTAGTTCACTTTTGCTATTAGGAACTGTTGCAGGGTATTGTCATGTATATTACATTCATCTAATATGGTAGCTTAGGCACTTTGTTGACCTTATAGTTTAAGGTTCATGTAAAATGAATTGTGTATTGTGGGAAACTGAAAAGTTCTGAAAAATGTGTATGTATTTTTAATGATTTTTCAATTTTTAGTGAAGCATTTTTTGTATATTTTAGATAATCACTGGCCCAGTCATGGTTGCGGGGGACCACAAATTTCATCCAGAATGCTTTGTCTGTGATTCATGTTCTGCATTTATTGGAGATGGAGAATCATATGCTCTTGTTGAAAGGTCTAAATTATACTGGTAAGTTTGGGATTATAATACTGTATTTTGATGATAAAATGAATTTTGAATAAAAGCTAAATTTCCTTTTGAAAGGTTTTGAAAGGATGAGTGTGAGGAATAAGTAATCCATTGTGTAAGGTAAAGGTGATAGAGGTAGGTGTAAGAACTATAGGGGGATTTTATTTAAGAAAGTAAACCAGATTACAGGAGTGAAAGAGAAGAACAGTATGGGTTTAGGCAAGGAAGGGGGTTTCTGGATCAAGTTTTTATTAGTAAACAGTTATGTGAGATGTTTGAAAGTAAGGGAAAAAAGCTGTGTGTGGCATATGTGTAATTCGAACAACTTTTTGATGAAATTGATAGAAAGGCACTGAATGTTGATGATACTGTGTCGTATAGAAGGTAAGTTTTTGTTTTTATAGTGGAAATGAAGTGTGCGTAAGATATATAGGTGGAGCAGTAATTGTTTTAGTGCAAAAGTGGGTCTCTGTGATTATTCAGAATCTATATGATTGGAATGATGCAAGGCATCATAGGAAGGACAGTAGGTACAGGTGCGAAGTTATGAGATAAGAAAGAATCATAATGGTGTTTGGAATGGTTATCGTTAAGAGATGGTAGTGTTCATTGAAGATAGTGAATATAAATTACAGAATCTAGTAAAATAGTTTGAAAGTGTTTGTGAGAGGAGAAGGTTGAGCAGTTAGGGTTATTAATTAAGGTTATGAAGGTAAATGAAAACTAGGAAGATGGAACAGTGAATTTTAGTGTGGATGGTGGAAAAATCGGAGCCATTGGCTTGTACAGTGTAGGTATTTGGGAGGAATTACGGTGGATGATGGTAGGATGAGAGAAGAGGTGAGTTGCAGAATAGGTGAAGCAAAAAAGGTAGTGGGGTGTGTGTTTGTGATTGTAACGAATATTGGGGAAGAGACTTGAACTCTATAAGGAAGCCAAGTTGGAAATATTTAAAGGAATTGTAGCATTAACTCTCCTTAGTGGGAGTGAAGTGTGGATGCAAGATAGAGGAGAATGGTGCATTGTATGAAGTGGATTTACTATGCTACTGATGAGCTTTTTATATAGGTATATGAAGGTGAAAAGAAATATATATGTATGTTTTGCTGATCTACAGTAGCTTCATTATCTCTTTTCAGTGGACAATGCTATAAAAGACAGATGCAGCCATTGAATAAATCTTCCTCTTTCACTAAGAAACCTCATAGTATACAGCTGATTGGTAAGTGTATTTTATCACCAAATTTATTGAGTGAATTAGTTTTATATGACATATTATCAAAACAAGCATCCCTATTAATAGGCTTTTACCCGGCAATCATTATTCTATTATTCTATAGTAGTACATAACTAGCCAGTGTAGTTACTTGTTATCAGCATGAGTATGTAATATGAAATGTAGCATCCAAACCATTTATAAACCTCTGTAATGCTGATACCTACATGCTTAATGAAGGGCAGGCACATAAACTCTCTCTAACTGCTTAAACATGTGAATAGGTGATTATCAGTAGTTGAAACCTATCCATGACAAATTTTTCCATGGGATTGTCAAACATTACTCTGTGCATGTTTGGGTAGAGCCAGATATGGTGGATGAGTATTCTGACTACATTTCATCCCTGCTGTCATCTTCCACCTTTATTTATCTTCAAGGTGATTTGATATTCATTGTTATGTAGAGTTATGAAAGACATGGAAATAGATATTGTAGTTTTGTCTTTGACTTGACAAGAAAAATAAGAGTGTATTGTTTTGTTTGCCTCTACTTTCTGTAAGTTTGGAAGATAGTTGGCCTCATGTATCAATTGAACAGTTAGGAGCTGATATTCTTTGTGGCACTATTGTGGCCCTAAAATGAGTGATTCACCAACTTATTGGTGCTTATAAAGAATCTTCCTGGTGCTGATTCTTCATTACTGGCAGTTATCTGGTTTTCCCTGTGATAGAGAAGCATGTCATTAGCAGCTTCAGGCAGGATTTCCAGCCCTTGGGGTTGAATCACTGTTAATTTGTATCATGTTAATAGGGCCATCTCTTGTGATTGGCATTAACGTAGGAACCTCTCTCTATTTTTTGCCGCTACAATATTTTCATTTTAATAAATGTGACTCTTAGATACCATGCAACAAATGATTGTGTGTCATGAATTCTTTCTACCAATAGGCTTGTTGTTGAAATTATGAGTAGATGCTTAACCTGGAAATTAAACCTTAAAGTCAACCTTTGCCCAGTTATGTTGAGCCTTGAAGGGAGTTGTATAAACCATATGGCATTTGTTCCTTAAGGTTATTACTTTGACAACTGCTTTTATTTTAGCATTCTTATCATAAAGACAAGGAATGGAATCGCATAGGCTCATTTCCTATATAAATCTGCACTAGATGGTTCTCAATATGGTTATGGTAAGTCTTCACTTTTGATTTTTGTGGTGAAGCTTCAGGACCCTGGCAGGCAGAACAGCATAGCAGCACCTTTTAAAAATCTTATCAGGGACAACTTTATAGAGAGGACATGGAAGCATGTCCCATCTGTTTAGTGTGCTCTACATATATGTGAAGAGGATCAGATCATGCAGGCTGAGCTTATGTCAGGTATTCACAAAAGAAAGATTTTCAGTAATGCAGTGAGTGATTTTACAATAAAACAAGTTTTTATACAGGCCTGTTAATAATAATAATTAGCTTTTTCCATGTGAAACAGACCCTTGGCTAATCATGTTTTCATTAGTTTAAACAGCTATTTAAATTGGGTTTGTTTACCCTTAGTTGTACTGGTAACCATAAATGAAAGTCCTATAGGTTTTATTTTGGGAATCTTGAAAGACATTGTATATTTTTATTTTCATAAGCAATTATTGATCAAAAATGGAAAGATGAGCTGCTTTTGTTTCATGACAAACCCATTAACCATAATTATCCCATTTTGCGGTTAACTGATTCCCACACATGCCAGTTCATGTTAATTTAAAGACGGGAAACAGATGTCAGGTAGTAGCCCTGAGCTCGTGTATATAGATCCTCCAAGTCTCTAGCAGGTATTTGTCTCTCTCTGTGTCTGAGGCAGTTTACTGCTCATGTGAAATCCCCAGACATTTTTGCTAATGATTTTTCAGTGTTGCCAAATGATTTGATTGTTTTATCCAATTCATTCCTTCAATTTGTTGTTGTATGCTCATACCATTACTAAATACTGTAGCTTTCACAGTTTTTTTTTTTAGGCAGAACAACTGATGGACACAGGGTTTTCCCTTTGTAGTGAATGGTAGGCAGTGAAGAGGGTTTTTTAAGTATTGGGTTAGTTAGGTGTAACGTTTTGCAATCATTGTCTCTTCATACTTAGCATTGTGGTGATTTTGTATTTTTCTAGTATGTTTTCAGAACTTATTATTCATTTGATTCACTGTTAACTGTAGGATTTCCTTATCAAGTATATACCTGATATGATATTAGATTATCTAGTTAGTGCTGTTTGAGATGTAAGCCTTCTGTTCTCTCCCTTACTCCTCACTGTATTTTTAGATATTTTTTCCTTAGTACAGAGAAACCTGTTATATTATTGTTAAGTCAATCCACCTATCTTTTGTTATTTGTCTTTTCTGCTATTCATGTCAGTGTAATGGTGAGGAGCCCATTTGCTGGACTTCCCTTAGAAAAAGGCCAACATAAGAAATTGATTATAGCTAGAATCATGTTATCTAGGTGTGCAGTCTTTGACTTTCATGTGAGCGGCAGGCTATTTAAAATATTGGCAAACAGTACAATCTTGATAACATACCTCTGGTCAAAGGTGCACAAAATCATAGAGCCTCCAGCCATCTGGTAGTCACAATTTTAACTTAGGCATAGGGCAGTGAATTGCAGAGGCATAGGGCAGTGAATTGCAGATCAACTCCAGGTTTGCCTTTGCTCCAGGCAAAAACAGTGTGGTAGTGGACAATCTTAGCAGGAAGAATAAATTTCTTGCTTTGGAATGTGTGATGTGTGCAAAGCTGGATGACACCCCCTTGGAGGATTTATTTGTGACTTGGGAAGTTACAAATTTCCAGATAATTGCTCAGGTCCTCCAGATCCAATAGCTTGGAAGGTAGATGCTCTGATGCATTCATGATACTGCTTGGAAATTTGTTTTGATGCTGGTTGGCATGATTGAGAGCTGTGTTAGACGAGATCAGGAGCTTCTGGGATCTTCAAATTTTTAGCAGCATTTCTTTGGTCATTGTGAGAATGTTTGCTGACATCTGTCACTTCTGGTAGCCCTCCTGAGGAGAGAGTTCTGATGGGAGAATCTCCTATGCCAACCTCTCTTCCATCAGTTCCACTGGAATCCAGAAATGTTAAAACTTCATTCTTGCAGTTACATAGCAGGGCTTCATAGGCAGAGGTTTTTCAGCAAAGACAGCCAAAGCAATTTCTAAGCCTTGCAGGGTTTGTACCCATAGTCTCTACCAGGTAATAGGTAACATTTTCTAGGGTTGGTATAGTAAAAAGAGTATTGATCCAGTCATTGACACCATTCCTCTGATTCCTATTTGTTCATTTTCTGAAGATGACAGAAGAAGCTGTTTATGCACTTACTTTGTCATTTCAACTTCATGGACTTGAAGTGGGATCTTCTATGGAATATACAAGATTATGTTTGCACCTAAGAAGGAGGCTCCTCTGGTGATGATAAAATCCTGTAGATAGAACCTTTTGTTGGTCCTCAGAAGTCTTGCTAAGTTCCATATGAACCTTTGGATATGGGCTATTGTAGGGTATCTAACATTGAAGATGGTCTTTCTTGAATTTGTGTCTTGAGATGATTCAGCAGATTACCCTCCAAAAAGGTGGATTTACCAAAGAATGGAAATAAAATGGGTCTGCCTTTTACAGATGTTTTTATTGAAAAACTGCTAACCCACAAAACCTGGGTAGCCAGGACCAATCTTCTGAGTCCTTAGCCATTCCATCTCTCCTGGCCTATGCCAAAGACAAACAGACCTCCTTTGCTTTGTCAAAGCATCCTTTACTTAAAGCAATTTGTATGTATTTTCAGAGAATCAAGAACTGTAGGAGAGATAATCCAGACTTTCCTTAGTGAAGGGATTATTAAGAAACAAGAAATATGATTTTTCACTGGTGCAGACTGGTTATCTTTCTGGTATATTCTTGATATCAGTTTGGTTTTAGTGCCAGACATAAGGAGATACCAAACAAACTTTATAAATAATAATCAAGTGACACAAGGATGGTTATATTTGCCTTGAATATGGTTTTCAGGTTGTACAGATTCATTGTCATCATTACCATAGACATCTTTTCATGAACCCATTATGGCATTCTTGAAGATGTAGACTATTTTAGTGTTATATTCTTTTTATGCATTAAATAATGGGAGAGAACTGTCCTCTGCTACTTTATTCACTCTCACATGTACCTTATGGCAGTAAGGGACTCCCTATACACATTAGCTGTCAGATCTGAAGTGCTAGGCGGGCTTAATAATTCAGAGTACCAAAAAACAAGCCTCATGGAATTACTCTGTTATTGGGGTTTCTCTTCGATGAACACAGCTCCTTTTTGTTATAAGAGCCAGGGTTCCATTGCTAATCTTAATTCCAAGAACTAGCAGACAGATCCTATTATTTTCTGTCAGCCAATTCTAGGGATTTTGTGGATTTATCACTTCCTCTTGCATTGGGTTTATGAGTGCAGTTCTGTAATGAGTTTGTCATGAAACAAATTAATTATGGGAACAATTAATTTTTCATATAAACCAATTACTTATAAAAATACAATTCCAACCTCCCTACCCCACTAGGGGTTTATGAGTGCAGTTCTGTAATGGGTTTGTCATGAAACAAATTAATTATGGGAACAATTAATTTCTCATATAAACCAATTACTTATAAAAATACAATTCCAACCTCCCAACCCCACTAGATCCTCACAACTAATGTTGAATCCATGTACATTTAAGGCATTAGTGGTAATTAGGGTGCTGATAAAGCTGCCAAAGCTGCAGTCGCTAAGACTAGTTCAAATGTACTTTTATCTCTCAGTGATTTGCTGCTATCTCTGAGACCCAAAATCGTTAATAAATGGAAGGCATTGTGGAGTAATGAATCTGATAGTAACAAATTGAAACAGATTGAATCAACTGTTCGGTTGTGGCATCCTTTCCAAAAAGAACTTTGCAGTGTGGTAATTTTATTATGTCCTTAAATAGGTTATATCAGTCTGATCCTGGATATTTGATGAGTAACCCATGTTACCCAATCCATACACAAATGAACTTCAGATATCACTAAAAATGAAACCAATTTTATGACCTCAATTTTCATCCAACAATGCTCATTAAGTATTGGAAACTAATCCCTGAAGGAAATTTTTTTCAACATTTCCAGCATTTTCTGGTTATCCAGTTATTGAATTACTATATTAAGGAGTTGCGATGTATTAGATAAGGTTTAATTTAGCCTTAAGAACAGATCCTGCAAGCCAATCTTCAGTTAAGAATGTTAACTCAGTAATTGGTCATCTGACTCAAAGAATGACTGCCATGACTGCCAGTGTCTTGGGTTTTGTTGACCACAAAATGGGCTAATTATGAGTAATGAGCTTATAAGAAAAATAACAAAAAATTACACATGAGTAAGAGCCTTGACTGTGTAACTCAAAGTGCTTGACAAAACTCAAAGAATCCTGAACAACAGGGTGGAACAGGAGTATCAAACTTGTATTTTGTTGTCATAGATTTTATTAATCTGTAAAATTGTTTCAGCATTCCAATAATCAATATAATAATAATGTTGAATTTTGAAGTGACTTAATGAGTTGCATTGGAAGGAAAAGGAAAAACTGTAGTCAGTGCATGAAATTTACCATATTCTGTGTTGAATTTAGAAAATGTCCGATGTTGGCCAAGGGAAAGAAGAATGTCATCATAGACTGAGGGCAAGCATGTGACAAGCCTTGGGAGAGAAATATAGAAAGGGCATAGATTATACAAGGGCATGGAGTATTAAGTCAATGATTTGGTTATGAATAGGAGAGGAGTATATTAGGTGAATCAGTAATGAAATGGAGGAAAATAAGCCCAAAAGACAGAACCGATATAAAAACTTTTTGAAATAAAGTTGAAGAAGAGGTTGTGTGTCATCAACTGTAAATCAGAAGCTAGGAATAATTTTAGAAAGGAATAAAACTGCAAAGCTGGAAGTTAGTTAGAAAACTTCATGACAGCATGCTAGATACAAGAGCAGTAATAATAAATGTTTGAGAGTGACTTGATATGAAGTTGAAAAGAATGCTGTCAGTAGATGAGATGTTGCACAGGTAGGTATTGGGGATCATACTGATAGAGTTATTTGTAAACTGGGTTTATCTTTGACATTGAATATCCAAACAATTTCATGTATTACTTAATCGTTTACTGAGTAATAGTTCACTTATGTCAAGTGATTAGATGCCTTCACTTTAGGTTGAGGTAGCTGTGGTTTGTGGTTTTAGGCTGAAAGTAGAATACAGTTTAGAGCCCTTATTTTCTAAAATAGATTTACAGTTTAATGTATTTTTATGTTAAATTATGTAATGTTTCAGAATTACCTGCTAAGTCAGCTAACCAACGTAGGATCAAGTTAAGTGTCGACTCTAGAAAGGGCTTCCCACTGGCTGGCTTAAGTAATTGCAGAGGCTTACGTATTGCAGAGTAAGTGTATTTTGCACTACAGGTATTTGCTTTTATTTCATTAATAATTATGCTAAGGGGATTTATTTTTTCTGATGGATTTATTGTACCATCCCACTGCTCTCTTCTTTTCTTAAGAAAATGATAACTTCCAGACTGCACTAAAAAAAAAAAAGAAGAAAAAGATGTCACTGACAGAATAATTTTCTTAACAGAAATAACATGTGGCAAGATGATAGACAACTGAGTAATTTCTTGTAACATTACATGTTGAAATGTAAATAAGATGTAAATAAGATGGCATAGTCAAATTTTCTCTTAGTACTAGACCGAAGGATTTTCCATGTTTGTTTTTTGCCAGAGGCCCTGTGAATGAAATGAAAAGTGTATCAATTTTGAAGTAATTTTGCACTGGTTTAAGCATTGGTGTTGATCATTTTGCATAGAAATAGTCCTGCATTTGTTTTAAATGCAGGCAATTTTGCCCATACAGTTGATAATACTGTATAAAGTTTTTTTTTGTAATCTAAGGATGTTTTATTCAGGGTGTTTTAAATGCAGGCAATTTTGTCCAGACAGTTGGTAATACTGTATAAAGTTTTGTTTTATAATCTGTGGGTAGTTTAACCAGGATGTTTTAAATGCAGGCAATTTTGTCCATACATTTGGTAGCCCTGTATAAAGAGTTTTATAATCCATGGATGGTTTTATCAGGCATACAAGTGGATTGTCTTTCGTGATCCACTTGTTTAAAGTGTGATGCTAAAAGGTAAGACTTCTGTGAAATACAGGTAGTTTTTGTGCTATTGATGTTACTGTAGGTTACTACTGGCATGGTAGTTGAGAAATGGCAATCAATTTTAAATGTAGTGTAATGAAATTTCCATATTAAAATAAATTTTGCTCGTGACTTTGAAGGAACTGTTAAACATTCATGCCAAATCTTGTACATTCTAGCATTGTGTAAGGTAATATGCTTTATCCTTATTTTTTATTCTTAATGTTAAGGGATGGCAGGGCTCTTTTAATCCCCAATGATTACATAAGAAACTCTGGATCAGCTCATATGATTACTGTTATTTTGAACCAAAATATTTGAACGAATTTTGCACGAAAACATTCCTATCACTTGAATGGGCCATAAATGGCTACAATCAGTCCCCTGGTATTCGGTGGGGATAGGGACTACAGTTTGAGAATGTATGTAGTAACCATTTATAGAATAAACTTTTAAAAAATCCAGAGTATATGTGAAAACGTAAACACCAAATACATGTGCCCCGCTCGTGATACGTAAACATTGTAAAAACATTTTGTAACTTTATGATGAATGGAAATAGGTTGAGTTAAAACTAAAAATCAGCTACAGTTGACCTGGGATTCATGTGCGATGCGTACCACAACTCCCCAAGAATAGCTAAAATCTGCGAATACTTGACACCCATCTAAAAATGCTTATACTGTAACTGCCTATTGTGATAGTTCAAACACAAAAAACCCCTCTGAAAATGCTTATACCTGCTTTTGTAAAGTTTTATCATGAAAAATGAATTTAGTCATGAAAATAATATGAAAATATAGTAATTATTGAATATTTCTCAGTGAAAAACTCCATGAATAGGTGAATTTTCCACAAATAATGTGGATATGCATTCCACAGAAAAGTCCGCGAATAGGTGAAGCCACGAATCTAGAACTGGGAGTAGGCAGGAGTCCTCAGTATTGTGAAGTATTTTCCAATACTGAATTACCAAGGTGTGATGTTCATCAGAGTCAACCGAAATAAGGTTAAGCTGATTTCATTTTGTGTGTAATTATCACTGGCTTATGATTGAAGCACATGAAGCTTGGATGTAAACATGGGGCAACTTACAAAACATTGAGATGAATTCAAAAGTTAATTAGTGAAACGAGATCAAAATGTATTAAAATGCAAGAAGAATAGCATTAGGGTAGTAATGCATTGCATTTGTGCGTGAACTTCTGAAGTGCCAATTGCATGACATCCTCTGGGAGTCTGTTCCACAGTCCAACAGTGTGAGGAATAAAAGACCTCTGGAACTGAGAGGTTTGACAGCGAGGCACATTTACTGCAGATTGGTGGTGCTGTTCAGCAAATCTGGTTGCTCTCAGCAGATAAAGGGGATCAGGGATCAATTGTGAGCGTGAAGGATCTCTGTTGAAACAAACTTATGAAAAAGCGACAAACAAGAAACCATCCATCAGTGGTCCATATTCATAACTGCCACTATTAAGAAACAGAAACCTACCACCATGAACCACTAAAAGAGATTAATCTCTGGTAGATGCAGACATCCATACCAGAGAACAGTATTCCAGTTAAAGAAGTACAAATGAGCTAAAACAGTTTGCACTGATTTTATCACTGTTATAAATATACGAGGCCTTACGAACAATACCTAACTTTCGTGTGGTATTTGCTGAAATTTTTCATTAGATGTTTCTCAAAAGTTAGATGTGAGTCAAAAGTTACACCTAGAATAGTTAAAGCTTCAGACTCATTTTCGATGTTCCATCCACTTTAAATGAAAGGTTGGGGAGGGAAATTTGTACATGATCTGCCAATCAATAGTATTTTCGTTTTACTAGAGTTAAGCCTCATGAACACAGGGTAAGTTACATACATGAGGTTTCCAGGATATTACAAGGCTAAATGGGAAGTCAATGATCACAATAAAACAGAAGATTAATGATAACTTCGATAAATTCCTTAAAAAGAGCTTACTAAGAGTTTAGTCTACACTCTACAGTACAATATGAATGATGCAGTGCTTGGTAAGTATAATTCTTGGTAAGGGAATTTTCTGAATTGGAAGTAAAACAAATGATTATAATGCATTATTGCAAAGTATAAGAAAGTTTCTGTATAAAAATATATTCATGGTGATAAAACCATGGTCGGCTGATTTACGTCAAGATACGACTTCCAACATGCATGTAAGAACCTACCCATTGTAACTCGACGGCTACCTGTACAGTAGTACTATTTGCTAGTGGCAATGGGATTCATGGCCTGATTTCTCCTTCTGACTTATGGTATTAGTAAAGTGGTAGGTTCTTATTCATGAAATAGATTTTCTATTTCAGGTATTTACAGTACTTTTTGTAATTGCTAGTTGGGTCATTTGTTCTCTCATGCCTTGTCAGAGTCATGTTGTTTAGATAAACATATTATGTAGTTATCTAGAGTGAATCTGTATGCTTTTTAAGTTGACTGATACTTAAAAAGTTTTGCAGGGTGGCAGGGCCATTGTAATAGGTGGTTACAGCTTTTAACAAAATTGCCTGCAGTTTTAATGTTTTGCCTGTGTTTATAGTAAAAATTATTAACTTCACATTCTAAAAGTTGGATTTTGGTTTCAGTTCTACATACTGTAATTGTAAAATAGTGGCATTATAGCTGGACTGAGAGGAATTGTTTTGACCACTACTGCCTTGAATTGGTTAATAGAATAGAGAAAGATTTTATGCTTATTATAACCTAATACTATTAAGGTATGCTTGGAGAACTAATTCTAGGTCTAAGATGATTAAACTGAATGCCAAAGGATTGGAAATATTTCTAACTAGACTTACAGTACATAGAGGATTCCAAGGTAGTATCTGTTGTCACCAAACTAAGATTTATGTGGTAGGGAAAATATTTGGTGTAATGTTTTTTAATGTTATTGGATACTTTATTAATAATTTCCATCATGCAATTTAAATAGAAATATATAATATGGGTCACATCTTATTTGCTGATGATGGATTCTACCTTGAGGATCATTAGGAAGGCCAATCAAATTTAAAACAACTAATAGGGACTACTAACTATCACTCCTATATTTCAGTGTTCCATCTCTCAAGGAAAGATTGCAGCAGTAAGTAATAATAAGTTAACAGTGGTTTCCTTGTAGCTGCATGGCATGCTCCAAGAGTAGAGCAGTGTTGTACCCTGTATTGGGATGATAAAGTTTAAGCAGTACTACAGATCTTTTGGATTGTCAGATAAAGTCTTCACTTTTTGCACTGTATTTACCTTATCTGGCTTTTGTTATTTGATCGGCATACCCAATTTAGTGTTTTACCTTCTAGTCACAGTATATTGTAAATACAGTATGTCTTCACAGGCAATCTTATGTGATTTATGTTAGTCTCTGGTGTATTTTAAAGGTTGTCAATAAGACACAAGTGATGAAAGGTAGGAGAAATTTTCAGCTACCAGCCATTTCTGTGATATTCAGTACAATATTTTTTTTACATTGTATTCTTAAAGCTGTCCAAAGATTTTTACATCATTGTTAAACTGTCTAAAGAAATAATGCTTTTATTGTTTTAGTAAAAGGCTTGCTACTTAGTTGTGTTCATATTTTAGTAGATATCTTTATATTCTTCTTGAAGGGAATGCATACCGTAATTCCATGTACAAGACAACCTTTAGATAAGACAAGGTAAAAAATTATGGCAAATTTTCATGAATTTATCCCACATCAGTAGTATAAGACGACTGCTAAATTACCAAACCATCTGTGAATAGGCTAGATTTTGCAACAACAGGTATCTTATGAAATACTGGTTATGTAAAGGTGATGTTATTACAAATGCTGTTTTACCTACTGTATTCTTAGAAATTCAAAATGAACAAAATAACAAAGCTGATTCTATATTGTTTTTCCTACACATGTCGCCTAAAAGGGAAACCATTGTTTTGTTTACGTTTCATTACCAATGACAAACAACCCCTAACAGCAATACAATAATGTACAATAATTATCGTACATAATTATCGTTCGTATGACTGAATTGTTCTAAACAGTTACAAACAGCTATGCGTGCTGTCTCACTTGATGTTCCCTGGGGAAAGTTAAAGTAGAAAGAGTTATAAAATCATTTTAAAAATTTGGTATCTCTAATGTCATGGAAGGTACCGAAGATGATGATCTGTACGATAGCGATGACGAAGCCGAAGCCACCTCACCAGAACCAGAATGGAATCCCTATGATGATGGCATATGTGATGAATCTTGTGATAAGTATGAGAAACCTTTAATGAAAAATGAGTATTATGTTACCTTAATGTTATTACTACCATAATTACATACCATTAAAATTTCTGAAAGGCTACTGACAGATAAAGGTTGCTGTGAGTGCAACCATAACTCGATGTTTACATTTTCTCAGCTTGGCTCACTTAGATAAAAGTTGATTTCAGTGATATGAAATTATTACTCGAATAGGCTATTTATTATGAAGATATGCCAATAATATATAAGGTAAAAATGGCTTTATTACCTTTATTATCAGTTTATTTCATAATGTGAGTCTTTTCATATATGTCGGTGGTTATCGCACCGAGGCCGAGGCTAGCCGACCGATAAACATCACTTAGAATTCAAGGTTTGAATTTTAGAATGGTAGTTTAAGACGGCTCCCAATTTTTAGGGGTGAATTTTAGGATTGAAAGGCTGTCTTATACAAGGAAATATACAGTATGATGAATATGTACAGTATTCCATGTTAGAGGATTTTTTCCTCAGCATTTGTGGTAATTACACACATTTTGACTCCATTTTCTTTTATATATTTTTAGAGGTTAAAAATTCCTAAAGTATAAGAGAAATATTCTGTAATACAGTATGTTTGTCATTTTATTATTTAATTTTTATCTTAGTGTCATATTTCGATTACTCTGTTGTGTGAGTAAGTGTCAAATTTCGATTACTCTGTTGTGTAAGTAAGTGTCATATTTCAATTACTCTATTGTGTGAGTAAGAAATATGTGTGATGGTATATGCGTATTTAATATTTTTGTTGGTCTGTATTTGCTGAAAGTTATTGATGCCTTTCAGGTAAGTCTGTGACAGCATGTATCTAATCTTTGGCAAATAGATATTCATTGAAGGTTTATACACTGGCCTTCCCTCTCTCTGTTATATTTCCATAATTTCAGTATTCTCCCATCTTTCAAAAGGCAGGTCTGACACTTCCTTTTAGAGGAAAGTCTTTCAGTTTTAAAAAATTTTTCTTGTTATTTTTGGGTAATAAGGTATTAGGTTGCCCATCTCATCACCCTTTTTGTTAAAACAAATTTGGGTGTATGTATATGAATTAGATAGTTTGTCCCATTGAGAATAAATTCTTTGTCTCATCCATATGAGCGATTTACTGTATTTAGTGGCCTATAAGACCCTTGAAAGTAAATTATACAAAAATTACCTTGCTTCAAATCATGCTGAAGGCACAAGAACTTTAGCTACTCAGTCAGGATATGTGCTTGGCTGTACTGTAGTCCTACACAGGCATGCAGGTTTTATTAATAGTAATAATAATACAGTGATACAGCACAATATATCTATTAATTCAAGCACTTTATGGTCTGGCAACTCCCATGATCCTGGACTTTTGAATCGGCTGCCACTAGTTCTTGAGTGGCTATAAGGGTGGCACTACACGTTTCAGGGTTTGGATTTTTTTTTATTTCGGAACTAAAGTTTGCTCTGTAAATACACAAGCACTGTGTATTTCCAATGAAGACATTCTTTGAAACTTAAAACTATACAGCATGCAAATGAACTGTAATTTGCATATATACTTGTGTGTTGTTTATCTCATGTATTATGTGATCATTAAAATTTCATCCAAAAACATGATTTCAACTACCAATGTCCATATTGTTTTTAGTTAAACGGCCGGCTCCAGCCTGTGCTGAAAGTAAATCCCCTATGTAAAAATAGGTGTGAATTTTAGGAAAAATACAAATTACTTAAAAATTTATCATATTTCATCATATACCTCATTTATATTGGAGATATATTTTCAGTAGATTACACTAGGCAGGCTTTCTGTGCCATTAAATTTACGGTTGTAGCTGTGGCTGAAGAAACGAATAATGTGCAGGCCACAAAACGTTTTGGAAGAGGCAAAAGCATCTGTAACTAGTGAAATCACACCTTTATTTCCTTTAATTTACTGCATTTTTTTTATAAATGAAGTTGCATTTTAAAACCCAGCTTTGATAATTTACAAAAAATGAATCTTAAATCCTTTTCATTTAGCAAATAATGGCTGTGATCATGTTAATAAAATGCAATCAGCTGATGATTTTAAGAATGTAAAAGTAACCAGGATGCAAATGGTGCATGATAAGTATGTCCATAAATTATAATATGACAGTAATGTATGAAATATAATTGCACACAGTACATAAAAATCAGTTTTATTAAAAATCTGATTATTCTTAATACAATAGTATTATTTGACTTTTGCAAATGGATATCTGTTGTGTAACATCCTAACCTGGGGCAAATACTCTCTCTCTCTCTCTCTCTCTCTCTCTCTCTCTCTCTCTCTCTCTCTCTCTCTCTCTCTCTCTCTCTCTCTCTCTCTCTCTCTCTCTCTCTCTCTCTCTCTCTCTCTCTCTCTCTCTCTCTCTCTCTCTCTCTCTCTCTCTCTCTCTCTCTCTCTCTCTCTCTCTCTCTACAAAAAAAACAAAAGCAGCAGATTTTTACTTTTTGCTGAAAATGAACAATGGAAAATTTTGAAGTGTTGAAAAGCATTGAAAGGTGCCAGATCAGCATTCAGCAGTGTGCTTATAAAGTAGTTTAAGCTCTGACATAGCGAAAGTGTAAGCATTTCCTGGGAAATGTTTAAGGAGCAGGCTAGAATTTCCATAAGGAACTAAACTTAACGAATGATAGTGATTATTTATAAGCTTTGTTCTACTTTTGATATGGATGTGGAATGAGCTGGCAAGACTTTGTTAACATGGGTTTTTTAGTGGTGATTTCTGACATCCAGAGTATTCTGTGGCCTGGCAGTGGCCTGGTCCCAAGAGTGCCAGTTTTAAGAGGTCGGACTGTGATATGTAAAATATTTAGCAGTGTTATAGCAGACATAAAGTAATTGTTAGTTTTATGGGTGTAGGTTATTTCATTTACACCCTCTCTTCACTTAATGACTGTTGATTTGATAATTTGTATTACAACATTAGTAAAAAGATATACTCCATCTATTTTATAAGAGGCCAGAAGAAGACTGATGTAGTTGTATAATAATTCAGCTAGATGATCCAGTAGCACAAAGCTTTGCAAGACTGTTTCTCTGGGTGTGCTTGATTATTTTAGCAGGCACAGTAAGCAGTTCTTTTAGTTTTATAGGCAACTCTGAAAAGGCAGAAAAGCTGTCACTGAAAGGATTATCATGATTGATGTTGTGGCTGACTACTGTATTGTTGTAAAATATGAATGATCTGCTTTAAGCATTTTTGTGCACAATAAACCAACATTCAGTGCATTGAGTTCCAAACATCTAATGCATTAAGTTCCCACTGAAACATAAGCGTACAGTATTAAGCTTTGTAAGATAAAATTTTCATCCAATTCAGATCAGATCTTGTACATCTTGCCTGTAGGTACATGTTTGGTGTTGTAAAAAGGCATATGAATAAAAGAAATTCATCTTTGTTTAGAGGAATATGCTGTTCATCATTAAATAGGAACTTGACAGTATTTTCCTTATAAATTCATTCTTACAAAAGAGAAGGGATCCTTTTAGTTGAATAAGATTTCTTTGTATATTAAGGGTAAACGGTGCACACATCCCCAACTGGATTGATGTATTCCCACAGGATGCATTATTGTAGGGTCAGCTGTGGAATACTGCTAAGTTAGCTTATGTTTGAAGGGTATGGATTACTGTTATAGATATCATAGAGTTAGTGAGATATACATTGTAGATTGTATAAAATATATATACATTTTCCCAAAAGTTGCCCTTGTAAAACTGGGATGTGTCTTATAGGCTGGCAAATATGGTAGGTTTTTAATTAAATTATGGAGCCAAATTACATAATAGTAATCTGTTATCATCACTTGAGAAAATGGTCAGTTATTTAAGTTATGTACGGCTATTATTTATAACTTTAGATGTGCATCTGTTTGAAGTCTTAAGATTTTTTAATGTTATAAAGCTGGCAGTAATTAAAAGGATAATGTTATAAAGCTGGCAGTAATTAAAAGGAAACTGGTTTGCTTAGCATTACAGTATTTTCCTAATTTTCTAGTGTTTAATAGTAGTAGATTTTTCTGTATGAAGCAGTTACAGATTGTGCATTACCTTATCACAGAAATGTTAAAAATCTATCTTGAAGATAACATACTGTATTGGAATATTTAGTTTGGTACAGGACCAGGAATTTTTGTAAAAAAAATTTGAACACAACATGAGTGAGTAGTAGCAGAACAGGCATTGTCATATTTTGAGCAAGACCCTAAATGTCACTTGTGTTTATATTTGTCTTTCATTCGAGATAGCCTTGTCATGTACAAAGTTTGGTTCAAAGAAGATGGAGCAGAAACAGTAGTTCAGTGTTCTCTGAAAATAATTTACTATGAGGGGAAATATTTCCATGCATTTGATAGCTTTGATTTCATTTGCTTAAAGTCATGTTTAAGGAAGCACACTGATGTATAATTCTAGTCTTATTGACAACCATTTTATTATAGAATTGTAACTGTTTCCTCTAGATCACCACACCAAGTAAAGCCTCTTCCTTGCACCGCATGCCTGTTTAAACCTCTGCCATCTTACTTTTTTATTTACAGGGTTTCATCTGAATAGTACTGAAAAAGAGAAGTTAGACCTACTAGGGTTTTAAGTACACGGTATGAATAGTATTGTAATAGTACCTAGATGTCAAGCTTTTATGGCTTTTGATTGTATTTTGTCACGCATTTTGTGTCTTATAAGGGAAGCCTAACATTCATCCCTACAGTCTTTTATTAACAAGTGTACATCTAACTGGACAGTTTGACACTGTTGTGGAGAGATGCACTTGCCATGTTGATATATGGTATTGAGGTAAATAATTGAATACCTCTTTTATAAATCCTGAAGTGATGTGTGTGTGTGTGCATGATATTTCAGTCCTTAAATCACTCCAGCCAGATTTGTAGTCCATCAGAGTACATCTCTCACTAATAGTGTTGTGAACTTACTGTTTGTTGGATGCGCTTAGGACTGTAGGAATGAATGTTCAAGTAGTTTCCTAGGAAAATTTGTTTCTCACGCAAGTTTTTCATAGCACTGTTGGAAGCTTTTTATTTTTATGTAATTTTAGTAGGATATTTTTGTTTTGTAGCGAGCACCATTTTATATAAATGGTATGATGAATAACACTGTCATTGTGAGTTGTTTGCTTTTATTACTAAGACTTTTGCTTTTTGTTTATATGTGGTGTTTATTGATTAGAGAAACAACAACAACAACAACAACAACAACAATAATAATAATAATAATAATAATAATAATAATAATAATAATAATAATAATAATCTTTTCATCAGTCTAGTTAAGCATTTCTGGGGTTGGCAGTACAGAATACTGTATTAATAGATGACTATCTTTGAAGTTTATGCAGACACTCTGCATATAACTTCTTTGGTCATTTTCTGGGGATGGGATTAAGGCTAACAATATCTTTCAGTGTATTTGATGTTCTTAGAAACACGGATGATGGCCAGTCTGTCAGTGGAAGAAAAACATAGAACACAACAAAAAACAGTAATGATAAAGATAATAATAATGCAATGTGTATCCAAATATTTTTGTCTGTTATAGGTAGTCCATGGGGAAACTGACTCTCTTTGTTTGAACTTCCTGTCATCCAGCCCAGGGCCAGCCTCCTTCACTAGTCCCTATATAAATATGCAAAATGAAAATGCCTTGGTCTGAGTTCTCATTATTATTGCGAAGTAGTTTAACCAGACCGCAGAGTTAATTTATTTAGCTCGTAAAGGGGTGGCGATGATTAGTAATACCTAGGGTGATTGCCTGCTCACTCAGCCCTTTTTCATTTTAACATTATTTTTTACAGTATATTACTCAAATAATAGTAGTAGTGATAGTAGATTTATGAATGATAAATTTGGATTGGAAAAATATTAATTTGCAGTGTTTTATGGGGTGAATTTTTTCCTTTTGGTGTCACTTTACTTGAATGTGACCTTTAAAATCTTTTATTACTTGAAGTAAAAAAAAAAAAAAGCCCTCTGCACTGTACTTATGGATATGGGGGTACAGTGGTTATTTAGTGCTTTACTATCTTAAAGTATTTGCAAAGGGATAAAAGTAGATATACTTTAGTAATGTTTACTATACCATGTAGAAGTAAAACCTCTAATTTCCACTGTAAAATTATAAGTGATCTAAAGTTTTGCTTTGCCAAAGACTTTTCCCCCTTTGTATTGTACTTGTGTTCCTGAACAATACAAATTCTCTTGTTTTTTAAACTATAAACTCTCCTGTTTTTCATAAGTTTTGATTGGCTGGGTCAGAAACTAAGTAGATTATCCACAGCTAAAGTAACCGGCAATGGTTGCAACCAGGGAAGTTTATGTAATTACCAGTTCTATTAGTGGAAGTCTCTCTAATTACTTATGGTCAGCAAACCTTTCCCATTTTTTGGCAATCTTCATGGAAACATGCATCAGCAAGTTTTGGTGTTTTGTCTTTCTATTCCTTATTCCTTACTTTGCAGTTTTATGAAGTGATTGGTAAGTGTATTTTGTTTCTTGGTTTTGATATTGTCAGTGAAATTAAGTTCCTTTTCCAATGTTATATCATGTTGTAATGTATTCTTTATGCTTTATGGCAGTGATACAGAATGTTTTTATAAACTGAGTATTGGAGTTATAGTTTCCCCCCCCCTTTGGTTTGGTAATCCATCTGTCTGTCTGGATTTCAGTCAAAGTTGGTATAAATGCTGACCAAGATTCATACATGAATGATGGGAAATAACGGTCCATGAGTGCCTGTCACACTCGCCCTGTGATAGCAGCACATCATACAAAGTGGAAGACATTTCTCTCAAACTTGGTATAAGGCAGACCAACATGCATTAATGTGTATGAAGGGATATGTCTGACATTCTGTGTGTCTATACCTACAGCTTGAACTTAGGTATAACATCTGAATCATAAGAGATACTGTACATGCTTCATTGTTGGCATGAATGTTCTACTAATGAAAGTTTCTCTATGTTTATCACAAGTACATGGTGTAAGGGGTTTCAGTCACACTTGATATACTGGCAGTCCCCGAGTTACGATGGAGATCTGTTCCTACAGCCTGGTGTAAGTGTGATTTCATCGTAAGTCAGTTCGTAACAATAAAAAATTTATGAAAATGAAAAAAGTGAAGAATTCCTTACTTTAATCCTGTGGTTGGCTTGCACACTGGAAGGGGCATTTTGAAGGATGTAGAGACAGGCTTATAGGGATGAGGGAGCTGGAGACACAGGAGGAGAACCTTCAGAAGGTGCTGGAGATGCAGGTGCAGGGGAGTTTGTGTGATGCGAGGTTGCAGGTGGAGCTGGAGATACAAGTGCTGGGGAGTCTGGGTTAGGAGAAAGTACTGGGGTCACTGTGTCTGGAGTGGTAGATGTTTCTGGATATTGCTTCATGAAATAACATTCAAGGCTAGGCTGGACAGTTCTTTTTTTCTTCTCCAAAGTCTCCCTGTAAAAACAGCCAATCCATGACCTCTCTTAAGTATCTTGGTTTACCTTTCAATGTTGGGGTCCTCACCTTCAAAACATGCCATCCCTGCCTCTGCTAGGGAAAAACCTTTTGACAAGCCCTTTACTCTTTATAACCTTGGCTCTGGGACTGGTGCCCCTTCTTCCTCCTTGATCATCTGCTTCTCCAGCTGAATGAGGTCCTCTTCAGATAAGTTCCCTACATGGGATTCCAGCAGCTCATTGACATCATCAGCATCCACCTCCAAATTTAGCTCCTTACTTATTCCAACAGTTTTATTGGTGACACTTTTAAGTGTCTCCTCAAAGGCCTGAAAGTCATTCACAAACTGCTGACACAGTTTTTTCCAGGCCCCATTCACATTGGTCTGCTTTACCTCGTCCCAAGCATCTGCAATGTTCTTCACAGCTTCATAAATGTTGTAGGACTTCCAAAAGTCCTGGAGAGTCAAGTCCTTGTTTCTTTCAATGGCCATGAAGGCAATTTTAATCATTCTTTGGAGGTAGTAGACCTTGAAGGAGGCAGTGATACCCTGGTCCATTGGTTGCAAAATGGATGTAGTGTTTGCAGGAAGGTAAGCCACCTTCACATGAGGATGCATGTGAAGGATGTCCAGGAGCCTTATCCAACACAGGCAAAAGTGTAAAAGACAGACCCTTCAAACACAATATTGTTCCATTGCTAGCACAAAGTTAATATTAAACCAGTCTTCAAAGATATGAAGTGTAACCCAAGCCTTCTTATTAGACTTCCAAATAACAGGGAGATGACTTGAAAATCCCCTTGAGTGCCCATGGATTCTCAGCTAAATATACTAACAAGGGCTTAAGCTTAAATTCCCCACTGCATTACCAAGCAGTAAAGTTAGTCTCCTTACAGGAATAGTTTTCAGGGCTCCCAGAGTTCATTCTTCTTGGAGGACCCTTTTAAAATAACCCTTCGTGCACCATTTTCAAAATCTGTATCCTCAAGTAGTGTGGAAGTTATCTGGCATATTTCTAATGGTGGCACTTGAGAGAGAATTTGCTGTGGCAGCTATCCCCATCCCTCACAGATTCCTTACTGTGTATGGATGCCAGGGGCATGATTCACTGTTTGGTTCAGTGAACAGGATATTCCTCCACTCACAACCTCTGGTCCACTGACAGGAGATTCCTTCATTTACCCAAAGTCAGTCAGTCAGTCTCTCTCTCTCTCTCTCTCTCTCTCTCTCTCTCTCTCTCTCTCTCTCTCTCTCTCTCTCTCTCTCTCTCTCTCTCTCTCTCTCTCGTTATGGGGCTCCCTTCTTCAGTGTTTGCCTTCATTTTGAAAATGATAGCAACATTTTCAACATATATTGTCACTTTGCCAAGTTGATTCCTCAGGCTACATTGATCCAGTTGGGATTTTGATATCCCTTGGCTCCTCTTAAGAGTTTCTGGTGGGTTGAAATTCATTCTGGGCATTGATGGTCTGTATGACTTATGTTTGCTCTGGAGTTTTAAGCAAGTTTTAAGCCTTACCCTCATCTTGGCAAGAGGACAGTCTGTCCTGTGAAAGCCATCATATTGCATTTAGAGAGAGCTCAAAACTTCAGCCTTTCTCTTTCTTCTGCTTCCTTTATCCAGGCTGCTACAGTCATCTGGGTTTGAAGACTAATTTTTTTTTGGCTGCAGCAGGTGATTTCCCAGGCTTATGTGGAAGTTTCAGAGGAAAACCTCCTTAGCTCAAGATCAAGTCTCATGAGGTCTGTGCTATCTCATCCTTGCTGGCTGTTGAGTTTATTCTAGTTCATTTTGCCATCCTTAGAGCAGGCACTTGTCAGTGTTAGAACACTTTTTATTTAGTCTGTCAATGAGATATTACTCTCAAGTCTTCTGATGTTTACTCAGTGGGACTGAGTGTCATGACAGGTCATGTTTTAGTTGGGAGGGATGTGGGTCAATCATTCCTGTCGTCTTCATGCCCCTCAGTCATCATGTCTGTGGTGCGCATGAAGTGTGTTTTCCTGGAGTACCTGTTTTTATGCCTATTTGTTGGATAAGTATTAGGTCAGTGGAATTCCAGACATCTGTTATTGTCTATTACCTGTTGGAAGCTCTCAATATTGCCTAGGTGATATAACTTTAGCTCTACAACCAGACCCTTTGAAGGGTGGATAGACTTATGCCATCATAGTCTTATCTTCTCTTCACATTTCTGTCATTATCCATTTCCTGCATGCTAAAGTTAAAGCTAAAGTTGCTTGGTTTCAGTTCACCTTAAGGTGCTAAGGTGAATGTCAGCCAGATTCCCTCAACCCCCCGCCACAGACCCCACGCTACGCCAGTAACTGATTGTGAAGCAGAGCCAGTGATTTTCCATCGATACAGAGCCAGTGATTTTTCATCGCCAAGGGGAAGTGCGAATTCCTGACATCCAAGTAGACTGCCAAGAAGTGGCAGTTTAGGCTGTTTACTTTTAATGGGTTTATAACAGTTAAAAAGATTTTTTATAAGAAAACAAGTTATATAATGGATTTGTAATGAGTGAACAATGTTTTTCCAGCATGTTTTTCTTACAAACCCATCAATTATAACTTTTATAACCTTCATCCCTTCCTCAGACACTTTATGCTTGAGGTTGAACAGAAGAATTATGAATTGTTGGTGTGGCCACTAAGCAAGATCATTTGTCATTCAAGATCTATCGTGGGTATGATTGCAGAGCCGTTTGCCTGAAATCAGACTATTCATAATTTGTGGGTTTGCATGAAAGATGTGTTTTATTTTAAAAACATTGTTTTTGTATTGTCACGTTGTCTGCTTAAGCATGGGATCTATTTAACATTAAGCCTTTTGGAATTTGTATAGAAGGTTCACATAAATATTCAGAATATTTAGAGCTTACACATAAAATATCATGTAGTATAGTTGATCCCTTTGTATTTTGCTACATGGCTAGTATTTAGAAGGTAATTTTCTTACTTGGGGAAATTATAACAATTCAAGAACATTTTTATGAGCCTTCACATTTCATTTTTAAAATGTTTAGTTAAAACTTGTAGAGTTGTTGGTCCACAATCACTTGCTAAAACTATTTTTTGTTTTCCTTATGCCTTAACATTTTATTTAAGCAACTGATAAAAGCGTGTTAGAGGCATAGTTATTAGCTAAAAGATAGTGCTGGGTGTTAGATGGTTTATGGATCAGTTAACCAGGTCTCATTGTATTTCCAATGTCTGAATAAAGTTTTAGTGGGTTTGTAGACATGTTGTATATAAATTTTGAACATTTCACATACACTAATATAGTAAATGGTTGATATAACAAAGAAAGTTATTTTTAATTTTTTTTTTTTAATTTGGCAAAGAGAATGCTAAATGGGGTCGAGAAGTATCCAAGCTCAAGTGTAAAAATTTGCTGTAGGCACACATGCAAGAACTTGTAGGCATTCATTTAGTGAAAGTTTCTCTGATGCATTTCTACACTTGCTTTTGATCCATATAATCTTTATAATCTTGAGTTGGACCATGGTAAAAGCAGTTTGAAACTTTTTAATTTTTATCCATGAGAAAATAGGTTGTAATGCTACAAAGGATTACTAATCTTTTCAATGGTAAGGAATTAAAGTCAGGTTCATGTTTGCTTAACTGTTTTTAGTGTCCTTGAAATATTACATTATGTGGTCTGTTGAAGTAAAATTCAGAAATTCCCAGTGTTCTTTTTTAAAGCTTACGCATGTGATGTTAATCATGTTATGTTTTCCTAACTATGATGCTGAAGCCATTGTACACATCAGAATTTTTGTGCATATTTATACCTCCTATCCCCTCAAGGTAACATTTTAGAAGTATAATAAGAATTGATCATATCAGGTAGTGGTAGCTCGACACGTGGTGTAACTTCATTACTATTGAAAAATTTAACTTTTTGGATTTTTCCTTATTTTAATGAAAATGAATGTAAAAGAATGGTTGCTTAGTTTGTCTGTAAAATTTCAAAAGTAAATTTCTGTTAAATTTCTGTTGATTCTGGAATGTGAATTTTGCTTCATAATCTAGTATTTGATGTAATAAACATTTGCCATGTGCATGTTTATAGTTACATAACTTACACTATTGGTGTGTTGATTGGTATGGTGTGATATTAATTTAACACTACAATAGAGAGCATAGCTTAATGAGACAAATGAAATTAGCAGTAGGTGCAATTTTGTCTGAGGACTTTGGAATGATTATGTTGGTAGTATACACTTTTATAATACTTGTTGCAGTCCTCTTTGTGTTCTGGGAAAGGCTTTTGTAACCATAATGCATAATAATTTGACATTTTGTTCAGGGTATTTTTGTTTTAAACTGCACTGTTGATGTAGGAGTTTCTGTATAAGGGGTAAATGGTGAGGTATTTTGGACTAATTAAAGTGAAAGTTGTCATGTGACTTATTAGAAATTAGTTTTATATTGATAAATATTTAGTATGGTAAATTAGAAATTAGTTTTATATTGATAAATATTTAGTATGGTCATTTAATTTTTGTCATAGAAATTATGGATTTAAGATTTAACCATGTTTACCTCATTTATGATTTTTCATTAGGACTAGGGTAACTTGCCCCAAACCTCAGGGAACTGGCATAAATGGTAGTTGGGTTACATGAGGCCTGAAAACCGCTAGTTGTGTGTGTGGTAGGGTGTAAGTGAATTAACGTCACTTTGAATGATTGTATAGTAGTTTAACAATATGAATTAGATTCTGTTTGTAGGTTTGGGCTTGCATGAAGGATTTGTCCTTAAAAGAGAATGGAACAAGGTAGAGTTAAAAAAAGTTTGAAAGCCAAGATAGAAGTGAACATGGGGACTGGAAACATTGTGACCGTCTACAGTGTGCCACGCAAGACACACTGTAAATGGTAGTCCCTGACAGGACCTTTATTTTAAGTGTAAAAAGATAGTTTATACATATACATTTTTACCCACTTAATATGAAAATAGCAGGATTATAAAGATGTTAGCTGACAGCAAGTTTTAAGTACATTACACATAATTTGATTAGAAAGACTTTGTGTAGCCTCTTTTATAACAAATTTGAGGACATGGCTCTCCTGCATGCAAGAAGCTGTAAGGTTATATGGTAGGCAAGTTTATGAATTGCATTCAGAATACTGGAATTTGATATCATTATGTTTTGCTTTATTATTTGTCCATAAGTGTCAAAGTAAGTAGCCTGTTAGTGCCCATAGGAAGCGACAGGACAAAATATTATTTCAAATGAGCTTTTAAGTCATTGGAATTTTGACTGAATCAATGTTTACTGGGTATTTATTTCATAAGAATTTATATTGACAGTGTTCAGAATAGGGGAATAAGACATTGGAAATATATTTATTTCAATACCCTATACATTATTCAAAATTACGTAAGCTGAAGGAATTGAAGATATGAGGATGTAAAAAAAGAATTAAATTACCGTATTTGTTAAAAGTAGAAATACAGTGGGATACAGTTAAGGCAAGGGATAAAAAATTATAAAGGTATGAAGAGGGTGAAACCATAAAAAAATGTCTTTAGTAAATGTAGGCTGCATAAGGCCATTACAAGTGTACATTTTTACCACCACGTAAGTTCATAATACTTTTGTCAGTGTGTAACACTCTGATAGGACAGTAAAAATTAGTATATAATTGTATTATTAAACTCTTGATATTAATATAATATACATTTATGAATGTATAAAATATATAGATATTTTATTGTTCAAGCTTTGAGGTCAGAAACCGTTCTTAGGTACAGAGGAAAATGTCTAAATTTATACTCATTTGCTCGAATAAACTAAATTTACTTAAATATAATCAATAGAAATTAAGTTCCTATCAAAGTTAAATATAATCAATAGAAATTAAGTTCCTATCAAAGTTGTATTTAGCTAAGTAATGTGCTCTCTTATAATTAAATTTGCAGTGTTAATGTATTTCTTAATCAGTTAATTGAGAAAGCCCTAATGATGCAATTTTATTACAAAAAGCGGTCTGTTAACATAAAATTACATCCGTCTATACGAGTACAATCACTACCAAATTGCAGAATTGTTTATAGATGGCATATTAATAGGTATATCTGGGCTAAAACAAACTCTTAGCATATCAGAATTAAAATCTCTCCTATTATCATGTATTTTAGTTGGGGATGTATTATTATTGACTATTATCAGTGTCAGAAATGAGCATATTAATGAGGAGGGACTTCAAATAGAATATCCTTACTATTCAGTGATAATAGATAGTTGAAAAATCTGAAAATATACCAAATTGTTAAAAATTTTGCTTCAGTAAAATATAAATATGATTTAGGATTATGATTTTTACCCATTGGCATCCATTTTTTAATTTATGTACTTGTTGAATTTGATAAAATTGTTTCTGATATACTGTACATTATTCATGTAGTGTACATGTACTACTTATCCATTTACATTCCTTTATTCCAATATAGTATTATATTAAAGTACGAGTTAATTTACCTGAGTATGATGTAAAATCTTAAAACCATACAAATCTGTGTAATGACTTTTTTTTTGTGCTGCGTAAAAAATACTCAGTCTGTTTCCATAATCTGTAAACATTTCCCTTAACTTCCCTGCTTTAAACTTTGTAAGTGCTTTGGAGGTAGAAGTCATTGCCCTTGAGTGCTGGAGAAAAAGCAGTTTTTGTGGGGTTTATTTTTTCTTGAATAATTTTACGCATACTAGAGTATTGCAATTTTTTTTTTTTTGGGAGGACATATCTTGCTTAATAGTGATGTTTCCATTCTGGCATCGTATGGTGTTTTTGATTATTGTGATGGGTCTTTGACCCTTAATACATACATCCATTTACCATTCCCATCCTTGACAGGCTCATGATAACCAGGGATAGTTTTCCTTGCAAAGAAATAAAAGCCTTGGTAATATGCATCATTAACAGAAGCAGCTCCAAGTTGTCATTTATTAATTATAGAAATGTTACAACACTGGGCATAAACTTCTAATGTCATAACTAATTTTAGCCTTTTTGCCTGTCTTAGTATCAAAGACTACTTTTCATGGTCAGCAAAATCCACCTCTTGCTTGTTTTCTTCCAAAATTCAATCCTGCACTCTAAATAGACCTCCAGTCACTTTCTCCAACTTGATTAAAGTGCCGTAAGGTACTCAGAATTTGATTATGTAGCATACAAACCATTGTTATCATGAAGTTTCCACCCTGTGACCCAACATTATTGTTGTGGTTTCCATTCTGTGATCTAACATATTAATAGTGTTTCATGGAACAGAACCTGTGTAATGGAGCATATACATAGGAGTTATCTATTTTGCAAGTTTCCACCCTGTGACTTAACATTAATGTTGTAGTTTCCACTCTGAACTGTGATCTAACAAATTAATAGGTTTTCATGGAACAGGACTGGTGTAATGGAATGTGTGCGTAGAAGGTATCTATTTTGCAGGCCTTGCATAGCACATCTTTAAACCAACTTGCAGCTGTTTTAGGTTGGGTACTGTATTAGGTGTAATTGTCTATTAAAAGAAAGTGACTGGCAAATTTTTATTGAAACTGGGATTAATCTTACTTCATTTATATTGAAGTATCTAAAGCAATCCATATTGTAATTGAATTTTGTGGGTAATCTACTCATTCTAATACTCACAGATTGGATTCAGCTGTTGATTTGATGTCACTGCATGTAGGTGACCGAATTTTAGAAGTAAATGGAAGACCAGTTGAAGACCATTGCATCGAAGACATTGAAACGCTTATTGCTTGCTCTGATGATGTTTTGCAGGTATTGTAAACTATTTAGTGTTCCTTGATTTTCTGTGGAAATGAACATAACAAAGTCTTGTTGCTATATTTGTTATATTCAACAGGTTTTTGCTGCAAAGTATCAGCTTTATGTTGACATTTTTTATTGATAGGGAAACGTTATGGTAATTGCCATGATCATCTTATGAAAATATCTCCACTCTTTCAGTTAAGCATATATTGTTTTTCAGAATTTATTATTATTATAATGCTGTAACTGGCAGTTGATTGACCAGTATCAGTAGACAAGACAGACCTGAAATGTTTTTAACCTAATATAAAATATATGAAAATCATTATGCCAGAAAAAATTCATTTGTGTAATGGTCTAAAAATATATTCCCTATGTTTTATATACTGTATATAATTTTATTGTAGCTAACAATTGAGCATGATCCAGAGCAAGTATCATCAAGAAGACAAAGTTTCCCATTTGTGTCGTCCATCCGTAGTACTTTACCATTGCGTGAGCAGCAAGAAAAAGAAGGTGAGTTACTTGTACTGGTGAGAGCTTAGGATAATTTATAAGAATGAGGCTAATGGGTTATAATATTGCAGATTAGTTTTAAAGATACTATATGATGTTGTCTTTTGGATTATTTTATATGAATGTCCAGTACACGTAACATTTTAATGCAATTCACTGAATAACAGTGTTTCAAATGTTAAATGCAGCCTTTGGTTGTAATTTAAAGGTGTAACTCATACTTATTAACTGTAAATGTTGTGAAGCATAATGTTTGCCAGTTGTATGGAAAGTTTTAAAGCTGGGACAGTGGGCTGTGTTAATTAATGAATGACAAATAATTTGCAGGTCTGCGTGAGAGGCTTTTTAAAAGAAGAGATGAAGGTTATGTATCAGGCACCCAGCGTAGCCGACAGCTGAGAAGAGGGAGGGGTTGCAAAGAAAGAGCATCGTCACTACCAAAGCTATTAGATGGGTAATGTATGCATAGGCATATGATATTTCATAGACTGAAATAGTTTTGAGATTTTACATGAAGGGCGAGAAACAGTTGGTCAGACAATTAGGATGTAGACTGGTAGGAAAGCCTAGAAAATCTTGCTGAAAGGTCAGAGGAAGACTTAGACCAGATGAAAATTGAGCTACAAGGGATGAGACAGAAGATTGCAGAGCGATTTCATTCTATGCCAAACTCCATAACTAGAAAATTTGAAGTAAAATGTTTATAATAATGAATGACGGTATAGGCAATAATTTTATATAATTAAAGACTACAGGTATTATTTGCATATGAAAGATTAAAATGGTATTAGCGTAGAGAATGTAAGGTTTTTTTAGGTTTACTCCTGTCTGCCATTTTTCCACTCAACAAGAATGTCATTCAGTTTGGAATATTTTATCACAGTAAAGTCCCATTATTACAGCATCTGTTAGGAATTGCACTTGCTGTTAAGGGAAGTAGACCTTGAATGTACCATAAAAAGAGTATCACCCTTATTTAGTGCTGTATCTTGTATATAAAACACTTCTTACATAATGAGGTCTTTATACATAACACTAGTAACAAAAAGCAGTCTTCAAAAGATATCTTTGATATGTTTGGCCAGTGTTACTCTGCCTGTCTTTTTGGCATTTGATGCTACCAAACTCTATTGAACTAAGGTAATTGTGTGTTATTTGCTGAAACCTTGTATAGATATGATTGTACCATGTTTACTGATTATTAGTATGATAATCACATTTTATTATGGAATATTAATATTTTCAAAATTTGGATTGAACGATGCAGTGCAAGAAAAAAAAAGAAAAAGACTGACAGACTAATAGGTTTTGTTATGATTGTTTACGAAAGCTACAACTTACAAATTGCACATGGAAATCAACAAATGAACTGTGAAAATTGTCATGAAAACTTGATTGAAACTATATTATTAACAATAGTTTATCAACAGGTATTATCTTTATGAAAGCTTACATTAAATTAATGATGCTTGATGAGACTTGAAAGAAACAGATTATCATATGATTAATACATGGCTTCTGTAGATTTCAAGTGTACAATTCAATTTTCTTTCAGGTTTTTTACTAATAACAATGAAACTTACAGAACAGCAGTATCCTTACTAAGTAGATGGTAAATAAAAATTTACACTACTTGGGCTTCAAGTGCTGGTTTTTCAGAATGCTATAACAAATGCCATCAATATGAGATATTACTGTGTAAAGAAATGAGGTACTGATATTATTGTGTAAAGAAAACAGGTTTTCATATCTTAAGCTGTATTCTGATCAGTAATCACCTTTTGCCTTCATGAGGAACTAAAGAAAGAAAAAAGTAGCTTTTAAGAAATTAATGGGTTTCTCTGTTAGTTAATGGCAAATGTTAAGATAAAAATGGACTTGGGAAATGTAAGAGAGGTTAATTTGCCCTACATTTTTTGCCTGATACAAAGAGGTGGATCATAATGATGATGATGATGTTGATGGGAATCCAGGAAAGTTGCTGAGGCATGCTTTCAAGCAGTTAATGAGATGATGTTAATGGGAATCCAGGAAAGTTGCAGAGGCATGCTTTCAAGCAGTTAATGAGAGTAGTCATTCTCATGTAAGTAAGATAATATATTTTGATGCAGTACAGTAAAAGATCATGGGAGTCAGCTACTTACATGGATCAGCATTTAGATCTGCTTTCAACCTTATGAATTCATATAGATTATTTTTGTCGAGTTATGGTTTTTATATTTTATATTCCATGAACTCTGGTTCTTTTAAAAATATATTTGATTGTTCAATTTTAAGTTTCCTTGTTTAAAATTCAATATAAAGGTATAACATGAAAAATTCTATTAACTTAAAATATATTTACAAACTGAAACATACAAAATTAACAAACTTCATGTATAACACCAGGAACTTCTATAATAATATAAAGGTCTATTGAAGATCTTGCGCATATAATCAGGATCAGGAAAAGTACTGCACGTGATTACAATCTGACGAAGAATCATGCGTATCTAAGGATGAGATAAGATCCAAGGACCAAGAGTCTAGGGTCTAGGACCAAGAATGAAGACGAATGACCAAGGTCTAAAGAGTTCTGCAAAATATAAACATATTTACAGCTATATAACTGTTGATATAATATAATTAAGTTCTTGACTGCAGAAAATGCACAATGAAGTAAAACTTAATGCAAACCTTATTGTTTATACATTATAAACTTTTAAACACTCACAGGTTAACATATGACATTTCCAATACACAAACAATCTTCATTAGTTATACAGTATACACTTATAAACACTGAATCACTTTAACACACGACATTATATAATATACTAATACATAGAACAATTTAGATAAAGGAGTCTTTTCAGTACTTACTGTTACGGGTGGCTAGGTGTCAGGTAGTGATCAGAGAAATGCTGGGGACTTTCCATGTTAAGAAAACAAAAAAAAAAAACAAGGACAACCAAATAAACAAAGAAACAACTTCTTTAGTCCATGGAGTGAAAATATATACAAGAGATGGCAGCACAGCATTCCTTGACAAACCCCCCTACTAAGTTTGAACAACAGGCTTAAAAAAAAAACTATATGCATCTACTGATCATATCTGAACACACATTATCAGACCCTCTTATGTACTCAATAAAGAAAGAATATGGTTGCAAACCTAATGCCCAACGCATAAGGCGGTCATTCTTATTTTTCATACCACTAAGATACTTAAGAGGTGCATGATCAGTTTGAAGAACAAATTCTTTACCATACAAAAATTCTTTAAATCTTTCTATTCTCCAAACAATTGCAAAAAGTTTTCTCAATAGTCGAGTAATTTAATTCAGATTTATTTAACTTCCTACCTGCATAGCAAACTGGTTTAAATGTACCATCATGATCCTGCAATATAACAGCACCCAAACCATGATACGACGCATCTGTTCGTAAATAAAACTTCTTGTTTACGTCAGGCAACATCAAGATAGGAGATTTTATAAGATAAGCTTTAAGATCATTGAAACATTTAAGTTGATTCTCAGACCAATTTAATTGATTACTACAGTTTTTCTTCAATAAATCATTAATTGGGGCAGACAAAATAGAAAAGTTTGGAATAAATCTATTGTAACACCCTAATGTTCCCATAAACGAACGTAAGTCCTTCTTTGTTGTTGGAACAGGCATATTGACAATATCATCTACTCTGGATTTAATAGGCGATAAACAGTTATTTCCTAGTTTATACCCAAGATACTTTATTTCACTGAATGCAAAGAAACATTTATCAGGACCAGCTGTGAGGCCATGGTCACAGTCTTGAAAGAACTAACTTAATATGATTAAGATGATTATTCCAGGATTTACTGAAAATAACAATGTTATCAAAATAACAAGATACATTTGATAATCCTGACAGTACTTGTCTCATCAATCTTACGAATGTTGCACACGCGGTTTTAAGACCAAATGGCATCACTTTAAATTCCATTAACCCATACGTAGAAAAAGCTGTAAATTTCATAGCTCTAGGATCTAATGGAACCTGCCAGTACCCCTTACACAGGTCTAATTCAGTCAAATATTTACCGCCATTCATTTTATGTAAATCGTCATTTATACTAGGCATCGGTTCTGCATCAAATTCTGAATATTTATTAAGAGTTCTAAAATCAGCACAAACGTATACTTCCATTAGGTGTTCGTACAGTAACAACAGGTGAACAATAATCAGAAGTTGAAGGTTGAATAATATCCATATCAATCATTCTATCTACCTCCTTATTGAATTCATCGAGCAAACTTAAAGGAATTGGGTAATTCTTAGCTCTGATTGGTTCATCACTTTGCAATTTTACATTATGAGAAATAGTCTTAGTACGACCAGGTGTATCACTCATGACGTCTGTAAATGACTTCAATAAACATTCAAGATCATTAATTTTATCAGACGACAAAGATTCACAAAAGTTATAATTACCAGAGTTTTCATCTCTTGATGGCAATTCACAACAATTATCGTCAGTAACGGCAATAACAGGCTGTACTTCAGCTTGAAGAGCTGAAAACAAATTTGATGAATTTACAAGATCATTTACTTCTTGTTGAATTACACTAACCTTAGTTCTTCTATGATAAGTTTTAAGCATATTGCATGATATAACTTTAATCTATTTCCTACTTTGACATAGTAATCAACACCATTAGAATGAACATCAGTGATTACATATGGACCTTTCCATTGCATAAGGAATTTATTTGAACTATTTGGAAGCATAACCAAAACTTCATCATTAACCTTGAATTTACGAGAGGAGGTTTTCTTATCAAAATACTCTATATATTTCTTGGCACTAACCTTAGCATTATTTACTGCAACTTCAGCCATGCTCTGCAATTTATCTCTAAGGTTAATTATATACTGATAACTAGTAGTTAATTCTCCATCAATACTATTATTAGATACCAATTCATGCAAAATATATAATGGACCTCTTACATTTCGACCGTACAGCAATTCAAAAGGACTAAACTTTAAACCATCATTTGGAATTTCACGATATACAAATAAGGCAACATTAATATATTTATCCCATTCATTCGGATTATCAATACAAATTTTCTTGAGCATATTTTTCAAAGTTCCATTCATACGTTCAACCATTCCGTTACAAGATGCATGATAAGGACTTGTGTAAATGGCTTTGATACATAATAATTTATTAATTTCAGGCATAAGATCAGACTTGAATTGAGTGCCACGATCACTAAGGATTTCTTTGGGTATACCAACTCTACAAAATATTTCCATTAATGCCTCAGCTACAGAAACTGTGTCAATATTGCGTAAAGCAACTGCTTCGGGATATCGAATAGCCATATCTATCACCGTAAGAATATACTTATGACCTTTCTTAGTAGAAGGAGTGATAGGACCAATTAGATCAATAGCAATACGCTAAAAAGGTTCATTCACAATGGGCATTGGCACTAAAGGTACTTTCTTTGGTTTATTGCTGAACTTTTGACACGAATGACAAGATTTACAAAATCTATGTATATCTAAGCTTGCCCTCGGCCAATAGAATTTCTGCATGATCTTATCTATAGTCTTACGAGATGAAAAGTGTCCCGCCAACAAAGATTCATGTGCTAACTTCATGATTATATTACGGTACTGAACTGGCACAACTAACTGTAATTTTCCCACATCTTCTGGTTTACTACTTTCAATGCACTTACGATATATTAAATCTCCAATATTTACGTACTTTACTGTCCGACATTTTAAGGTTACACTTTCTTCGTTATCAAGCAACTTACGAATACTAGCAAGTGAAGGACATGCATTTTGATACTTACTAAATTCATCAGAATTAAGACCATATTCCTTATCCAAAGATTCAAGATTACTGGACATAGGACGTTCCTTTACTTTACTCTTAGCTTTTGCTCGTTACAACATTAACGTTAACGTTACGATCAGAAGCAAACTCATCACGGGAATTAAACTTAAACCTGCATCAACATTATGTTTAAGTCCAGGTATAAGACCAATAATGACATCTGCGCAATGTATGGGAGCAACAATAGCTTTAACTTTACCAGAAAAGAATTTAGACTCAACAAATGTATGCACTATATTTAGGTACAAAGGTCTACCAAGATAGTCATAAACTTTCACTTTGCTGCCACGAGGGTAATTTAAAGGTACTAATGTATCTCTAACAACCACGGTATTCCACCCAGTATCAAAAACTATCTCAACTGACTGATCAAAAATCTTTCCATCGGTATCAGTTACACAGTTATGCAATTTTTCTTCACGGCCAAGTACTACACCTATTTTAGGCACTACTTTATCAGATTTCTTATTTAATTTGTACACAAAGCAATTAGGATGAATATGACCAACTTCACCACAATGATGACATTTAACACTAGAATCGGATTTAGTTACCGAATTCGAAACTTTAGGAGAATTTGAAATTTTATCAGCAAGAGGTTTAGCATGAGGTTTAGAGTGAATTTTATCATTACTCTTACGGCATTTCTTCATACCATGAGCAACTAGATATCTATCTGCACTCTCAGCAAGTTGACACGAATTCTGAAATGACTGCTCTAGCAAAAATGAATGAAGATCATGAGAACAACTAGATAACATTTGATCAAAAATCATAAAATCTCTAACAGATTCATAATTTTTCTCTACATTTGCTAGTTCCAACCACTTATCAAAATATTGTCCCAATTTACAATTGAACTGTACAAAACTTTCGTCAGTATCAATAATAGAATCTCTAAACTTCCTTCGATATACATTAGAATTTATGTGAAAAGCTGTAAGCAGAGCTTTCTTAAGTGCAATAAAATTATTGACAATATTGCTGGACAAGCTACAATAAACTTTCAAAGCTCTACCATGCAAGAGAGTTCCCAATAACATTGAATAATTTTCTTCTTCCCATTTGTAAAATTTCGCTAATCTCTCAAAGCGATCTATGTACAAGTCTATTTCGTCTACAGTCTCGTCAAATGGTGGAATTTTAGGTAAAGAAGACCTTAAGGGATCAACAATGGGATTATGATCTGGAGTGTAATCAGGACTAGATTTCAATTTATCTCTAATTCATGTTTTCTCTTTCTCTCTCTTTCTTCATCTGCTTGCTTTCTCTCTCTCTCTAGTTTATCTAACTCACGCTTTGCGACTTTCTTCTCTTTCTTCGTCTGCTTTTTTTCGGACCTCGTCATATTCTATCTGAAGCTTTAACTGTTTCTGTACAAATTCATCAATTTGAGTACCAGTAAGGCCTTGTTTAATTGCACTGTCAATTAATGGTTTAACATCCATAGTGAAAATTAAAAATCATTACACGATAAATAAACGTACAAAATACATCCAAGTTACATACCCCTGAAAACAAGTGAACGACGACTAGAAAATTACACTTGACGTGAGTAATCAAACATCGGAAAATGTAAACACTACTTAATGAATGCGAAGTTAAACTTTGACCCACGCATAAATTATTTAACAGACTGCTAAGAACAAGTCACTTAAAGCAAGCCCATTATAAACAATAACGCAGTTACATTGTTAGCAAACACTGAATCACAAAACTAATTCATAATGTATTGCTGTGAACAACTCGCGCAAACAACTTTATATAAGTTTAAGAATGCACACAAAAATTAAGCATTTAATCAGATACTCAACCTCTAATTAATGCCCGTATACAAATAAGAATGCAAAAGTCATTGTAAGCATATAATCAAGATACTTAACCTCTAATTAACGCTCTATACAAAAACGCATTGCAAAACGTTAAAAAAATTTTAAGTCAACAACAGGACAGCGACATACCACCAGCCATAAATTTCCATAACAAACTCCTTTTTAACAATTTCAAGGTCTTACCTTACTTCCATAGAATCAAAAGGGAAGATAAACAAGACTCAATTAGAAACCAACAAATACCTGGAGTCCAAGTCAGACACTTTTCTTATCACGTCCTGGTACCTTTACAAAATAGAAAACAGAAAACATTAAATTCATGAACAAGTCACCCTACTCACTGCGCCAATTGTCGAGTTATGGTTTTTATATTTTATATTCCATGAACTCTGGTTCTTTTAAAAATATATTTGATTGTTCAATTTTAAGTTTCCTTGTTTAAAATTCAATATAAAGGTATAACATGAAAAATTCTATTAGCTTAAAATATATTTACAAACTGAAACATACAAAATTAACAAACTTCATGTATAACACCAGGAACTTCTATAATAATATAAAGGTCTATTGAAGATCTTGCGTGTATAATCAGGATCAGGAAAAGTACTGCACGTGATTACAATCTGACGAAGAATCATGCGTATCTAAGGATGAAATAAGATCCAAGGACCAAGAGTCTAGGGTCTAGGACCAAGAATGAAGACGAATGACCAAGGTCTAAGGAGTTCTGCAAAATATAAACATATTTACAGCTATGTAACTTGATATAATATAATTAAGTTCTTGACTGCAGAAAATGCACAATGAAGTAAAACTTAATGCAAACCTTATTGTTTATACATTATAAACTTTTAAACACTCACAGGTTAACATGACATTTCCAATACACAAACAATCTTCATTAGTTATACAGTATACACTTAAAAACACTGAATCACTTTAACACATGACATTATATAATATACTAATACATAGAACAATTTAGATAAAGGAGTCTTTTCAGTACTTACTGTTACGGGTGGCTAGGTGTCAGGTAGTGATCAGAGAAATGCCGGGAACTCTCCATGTTAAGAAAACAAAAAAAAACAAGGACAACCAAATAAACAAAGAAACAACTTCTTCAGTCCATGGAGTGAAAATATATACAAGAGATGGCAGCACAGCATTCCTCGACAATTTTGTAATGACAAATTAAGTAAACGTGTATGAAAATATGAATCTTATCCAAGTAAGTCCAATGAAGATGAAGGGAGACTATCATCCCTCTTCTAACTCTCCTTACTATTCCAAATACAATAAAGATGCAAGAAAGTGATTCACCTCCTAGAAAATTTTTTTCCAGTAAGAGCCAATGCCCCAGACCATAAATTGTAATTCGACCTTCCCTTCTGTATTAGAGCTCCTCCATCCTACTTTTCAAACAAATACTGATCTTATTAAGAGTTTTAAATGAATGTTGAGAAATTAGACAATGGGCAGCAGGACATATACATAGTAAAGATGCACTGTACTCTGCAGTGTATAGGAGTTGTATACTATTTGTTCCATTAAAAATGTGTTACGTTCATTTGGTCAGGTACTTACTGATATAGAGCATTACCAAAAACTCTAATGAAAATGTTAGACCAATTTAATTTTTATTTTTCAGTGACTGTTCCAGAGAATGTGGTTACTATGATCTTAGTAGAACTAAGTCATTCCGAGTAGAACCAAAGAATCATCGGATATTCCGCGCATCAGATCTCACTCAGGGAGAACTTCTTGGTAAAGGTTTCTTTGGACAGGTGAGGACTGTAAATGTGTATCCATAGTATATTTTTAAGTTTAGATACAGTAGAATATAATGTTAACTGACAGATACATTTTGGGTATCCTAAAATGTATCTGTTCACCACTACTGTGGACTGAATACCTATAATGTAGATCAAAATTTTAAAGGCTCACTGACAGTGTAAGTAGCTACAGGGCGAACACACTGATTACCGGATAGAGCACTTGGCACATGCTTAGTAGCTCTTTTTATCATGTGATGCTTCTACCTCCTTATCTTTCCTGACCTAACTTCCAGATGCACACATGCTCTGTTTGTGGTTGAGTAGTCCACCATTATCACTTGTTGTTTATGTATGCCACAAGCATTACAAGTCTGAACTGTTACATCTTGTTGCAGATTGGTATTTTGTTGTAGATTGCGATAGCTCTTTATGTGAGTAACCCACCACCCCCTTCTTTTTGTTTCACATATGCAGTGTTCAATGCAGTTATTATACCATATTTGAAGTGTCCTAAATCTTTTTGAGACTATTACAATCCCTAGGAAGAGGATCATTAATAAAGCTGTGTTTGCAAAATGACTTGGTCTGCCATTGAAGATGATGGATATTTTACACTGAATTGATTGTAATGAGAGGGTCATTGATATTACTAAAGTATGAAATGAATGAGTCATTAGTTTGCACTGTAAGAAAACCAGAGATGAATTAATGTTAAGTGACTTACAATGATGTAAGCTGTGTATTTAGTATTTAACCATGCTCTTGTTAAAATAAAGATTTTATTCAAATTTGTGGCTGCTCAGGACAAGTCTAACAGGAACAGTAATTAGATATAACTTAATACATAAGGCAGAGAGTGTGCATGTGAAAGTGTTCAAAATAATAAAAAGTTTTAGTCCAATGCCTTTTAAAGCCAGTAAGGGTAGGTGCTTTAACTTATGCTGGCAAAAGCAGGTATGGCACACAGAGAGTGCTGACTGTTTGTCATTAGAAGCCTATCCAGTGGCTCAGAAAAATAATACAGGACAGGAATACAATGTACCCCAGGTTACTAGAATGAGATTCGCCTTACTTGGGAAAGTCTCCTTTCATCTATCATAATGGAGGAGCAGAAGCTGTTGGAGATGATGATCCCTGTAATGACCAAGGGCACTACTATTCTACTGCATATAGCCAGGTGCATTCAGCTGGCAAAGACTAGAGCAGCATGGAAGTTGATTGTGCTTGGAGAAGCTGAAAGCCCCCAATATTGTAAGACGCTGAAGGAATTTTGAAAGGCTTTCAAAACCTCAAGGATGGTACACATCATCGTGGAGGCTTGGTGCAGTTACCCCAGAAATGGCATTGCTTGGGTGGAGGAAGCTGCAGTGCCATACCTATCCCTTTTCCTTAACCCTGTTTCATCAACATCATTGTAGAGGTTGCAACCCTTATACCTGCTTAACCCCCAAGCAGAAGAGTGAGCTGATCTTTGTATGCCTTAAACCCAGGCATAGTTGTTGCTTCTTCATGGATGTAGGACCATTGAGGCATATGCTACCAATACAGTCCTGTTTTGTCGACATTAAAGATTTGCTCCGGCAAGTACCCTTCATCAATGACAATCTTATGTAAAGCATCCTTAAATTTAGCGGCTCCTTCGGCGTCAGCACTTGCTACAAAACTTGTGTTGTGATTATCATCATATTTTTTCTTTAGTTCATTGAAAAGCATGCGAGCCTTTGTTTGAATGAGTAAGAGGCTGAGTGGCATATGCTTCTGTATCTGGTCCTCCATCGACGTGACCAGTAACTGCTTCATTTCTTCCAAAGGCCCTATCCTCTTCTTTGATATAACTGTCGAATGAACTGAAGCAGATGCCTATATAGTGTCCATTATCCGTTTTTCGTCTTTAAGGGTGGTGGATACCGTCAACTGCAATAGATGCTTGTCACATGCGATTACCATGATGGACTTTCCAGCGGCATGCTGGTTGATAATTTTCATTTTCTGCTCCAAAGTGATAGACTGCCTCTTCTTTTTCGCTCTACCAGCAGGAGACACACTTGGGTGATTGGCAGACATACTGGTACAAGTTTTAGTTTTAGAGTTTACTTACAACGCACAAAAATCACAAACGAACACTGACCTATTTTAACTTCCTACATAGCGAGAGCAAGTGAGGTCAGCTCATTGAAATAATGTACCTATTCCAGCCTCTCGGGCCAATGTATTGTACATCGTACGCTGCCTGATTGTGCGCTGTTGCCTGCGCCAGTCGCCTGCGAAATTTAAAAATACATATTTTCAAAATATTGTCGTATCAATATTAATTGCTAACCCCATCTTATAAGCGAATCATCATAAGTCGAATTATTGTAACTCGAACACTACATGTATTCAAATATTGAATTGTGTAGCTTTTACTGGTGATTCATTTCAGTGTGATACCTCTCAAAGCATGGAGTAAAGTAATGCCGTTTTCATTATTCAATATGAAAACTTTTATTACAAACTTTGAACGCTTTCTCTTGGCCAAAAATTTCATCGGGAAAAACCTCACAACAAAAATTAAAAATAGACTTGGCATTCTGTAGAAAAAATTAATCTGTTATCTCCAAGAAATGTTTCGGAGCACCAATTTTTTATGAACTGAATCTTCAGTGGTCTGCCATTTGCAAATTTTATCAAGTTTTCTTAGTTTACTTAAACCAACACCAGATGCTTGACAAATCTGCCCTTTCCTCTTTCATTTTCTCTGATTCATGATCGTTTCTGATAAAACCTGAAGTAAAAAAAATCATCTAAAGTAGGTTTGTCTGTAACTACGACATAATGAACATCAACATGTTCACCACTGTCACTGTCAGAACTATATAATAGTTCAGGTCTCGTACTATCATTGTCATTTCCAAATAAAAGCACCTGTACTTCTTCATCATCGAGAGAAACCTCCTCTCTCTTTGGCATTTCGATGGTTACTGAAGGTCTGCCCTTTATCCAGAGATTATCCTGAAAGTTTGAAGTCGAGTGTTGTCATTTTTGCTAGAATATAGACAGAAGCTCCTAAAAGTGACATGGGAAATGCATTATCTCATACGAGCTGCCTGACTAGAACCAAAAGACTGATGACTGAGGAGATCAGTCCCACATCATGGACAAGACCTTTCAGTGACTTGAGGAGATAAGTCCTGAGCACCAAAAGGGTTAAGAATTCTGGGAAATTACGCTAGATGACTTGAACTGTGGCACTCATTAATGTACTGTATCATTGAGTATAGTAACTGCTATCAGCTCTGTCAGCTTTGAATATTCTGCACTGCAACAGAAAATGCATTACTGTACTGTAATAGTGAAGGCTTTCAATGGTAACTTTTTTAAGTAATTTTTTTCTAAACCTATTATTATACAGCTTAGTATTTTAAACAGAATTGAGTGTATTACAAAAATATAAATTTTTAATCTTAACAGATGCAGTTTAGAGGTTTCATTCTGCCTCTGCACCAAACATCCTAACCAAGGACAGTATTTTGTTGTTGCTTATGTCTTAACCAATTATGTACTGTACTATGCGGCTGCTTGCTGTTGTACCTGGTAAACATATTTAAAACAAGGGAAGTAATAACAATAAAAAGGAATTTAGGTGTATTATACTGATATCTATTAAACTGTTTTCCTTAGCATTAGTAACCTAACATTCCCCTTTATCCACTTTAGCGGTGAATGCAGCGTACCAAAAAAAATCTCAGTATCCCCATATCTTGTTAGTGAGGTCCTTTAGAGTCAGAGGACTGAGGATGTCCCTTTGCCACAGAATTTGCTGAATAAAAAAAGTTACTGACTTATAAGGTACCATTTTTTAAATTTCAACCATACACACACACACACACACACTCTCTCTCTCTCTCTCTCTCTCTCTCTCTCTCTCTCTCTCTCTCTCTCTCTCTCTCTCTCTCATCACTACTTGATAATAACATGTGATGCTGCATTTAATGTTCAACTAATTACAATTTACAACACAACCCTAAAATTATGCCACAGTAGAAATTATAATTGTTCCTTAGAGAAGACAAACTATTGCTCTTTATATAAAAGTAATCTCAGCACAACCTGGAAACTCTTGGAAACCTGGTAAAGGGTGATTGTTGAGTGGCAAGCTAGTGCTTGTCATGGCATTGCCCACTAAACTGTTGGTAACCTGTCACATTTTCTCTGGCTGTAGTTAAGTCAAGACATCTTCCTTTTTCTGTGCAGTCGTAGGTTTGACTGAATTGTGGAGCTTGACTTTGTAATGACCTTATTGTTTTTATTTGTTACGGTCGTTTTAGTATGCCTGGGCTACATTAATAATGATCTTATTTATTTTTGTTTCTCTAGCAGCAACCTACACCAGGAAAATTCACATTCACCATGTTATGAAGTATTTATACAATTTATTACCTTTGTCTTTATAGTAAAACATTTGGTTTGATATTAAAGAAAAAAGTGGTAGTATGTGAACTTGAGAAGCAGTCAAGATTCTGTCTCTCCTTCTTGCCCTCCCCTTCCTTCTTGGTCCATGGACCATTTAGAAATGGGGTTGGGGAGCCCATTGGAATAATTCTCCTCTTAGTTACCTTTCAGGAAGTGACACCAATTTTCATTCCCTTTATTTGGACCATTTACTTAGAGGAACTGTTTCCCAGTCATAGAGTTCATGTCCAACCTTATGTGAGACTTCCAAGGAAGATGTAAATCAGCTTCCTACTTGTTGGCCAGTCTCTGCAGAGGCTGCCCCTGTGTTTGTGGTCTCATTTCTTCAGTGCTACATTTGTTGGTGCAGCCCACTCTATATAGAGGCTTTCAAGAGTTTTGAAAAGGATGTTGATGTGGGGTTGAATACAATATATATACAGTATATGGGCTCCTCTATTCCTTCCATCTCATCCTCTTCCTTTTCAGGGATGCAAGTGTGCTTATAGCTTTTTCCTCTTCACCTTCCTTTGCTTGACCTCTTACCCTGGCTCTCACATGCCTGCCAAAAATGGGGAGGTATTCAGAGAATAGACATATCTCTACTCTTCTTATGACACTAGAATGTTGGTCATGGACCTACCCAATCCTTTCTATCCAGGTTGTTTGAGCACTGCAACAGCCATTGATTTTGTTAGTTACAGTTTCTGGTGGTTGCTGTAGAGTCTCTGTTCTAGCATGGGCTCCTTGGCTGTTATTTCTAGATCTGTAGCAAGGATTTGAACTAGAGATAGTGACAGTGAAGTCAGAGTAGGTAATTATTTCTGCCTTATCCCTTCCTCCTGTCACCTATCTCTTCCTCTCTGACCTCCCCTTCCTCTCCTTTTTTATGTGGACCATGATGAAGATGATGTTTAGGAGTCTCTCCTTTGAGGGATCCTCTGAGATCTTCTGAAGTATTCCTGCTGCAGAAGTAGTACTGGTTTTACTCTGCTTTGGGACTGAGCGCTGGGAGTAGTTGGTTTATTCACAGTTCTTTGTGTTTCCTTTGACAAGATTTTTTGTAGGAAGCTCTTTCAGTGGCAGTTTTCATTTAGTAATTCTGTTCCATTTCCTGGTGTCTGAATGTAAGGCTGTATACTTCTTTTCTTGTGATGGGGAGGTCATACATGTGACTGCAGGCCCGACTCCCATTGCCTTATCATATGTTAATCAGTTGCTGCTACTGTCCAGCATACCCTAAGCATTATGGAAACAAGTGGGTCCTCTCTTAAGGCCATACCTTTAGATTCTTTTGATTCTTTTTTTATTGTATTCTTTGTCTGTATAGGATGATTACTATTCTTAATGATAACCTCAGTTGCCCTCCTGATCCTGTGAACTGTTCTCTCTCATGCCCTGTATTTGAGTTTGCACTACTTGTGCTTTTACACTACTTTTTCAGTGTCCATGCTTGTCCATGTGCACCACCTGTGCCCATGCCATTTGCCAAGCTTGCTCATGCAATTTTTGCTTGTATCCCTACACAGCACTACTTGTTCATTGTCGATGCTCATGTGTGCACTACCTGTGCCTCTGCTTTGCAGACTCACAAAGTTTTTGTGTTCATACTCTGCACACACACGCTGTGTGTGCCCTACAGTATGTGGACTTGGATACCACAAATGCTTGTGCTAGCTGCGTCAAGTTAGGCACCAGTACATGCATTACTTGTGCTTGTATTTGGTGCATGTTGATGCACACTTGGTGCCCCAGTTTCACAGAGTGCTGGGACCAGGTTTCCAGCTTGGCTACAGCTGTGTGCATATAGGAACACTTCCGAACAGCTGTTCAAATCATTCTTTATGTAGGTTTGGACTCTGCTCTTGACACCAATAGATTCAAGCAATGGTGTTCTCAACCATGAGAGCTGTCCAGGGTTGACTGGTATGTCAGCTTTCTGTACTCTGAGGATGATGAGTCTCACATTGCTGGGATTGGTTGTTGTGTAAGGATCCCCTACCTTTAAAATCAATGCAAGCAAGTTGGATAACTTACCACTGATTCTTATGATGGTTCATGCTTTCACAGTGTACTATCACAGAACTGGTCTACGTACTGAGTACAGATCAGTTTGATTATCTGTCAGCATGTAAGCAGCATCTCTGGTAAATTTAGGACACACTTGTGTATTAAATGGTCCTGATCCAAGGGAAGGCCTTATCAAGCATGCACCAGTATGTGTTTGTGTTTTTGGATATTCATTGCCTTCAAATATTTGTTTTGTAGGAATCATGAGCTGAGGCCTTTTGTAGATATATTGTGAATAGACAGAGATCTGCACACATTCTTGTCTGTTGTTGCATTATCTGTGCACTTTATGCAAGACTAGGTATTTGCTGTTGTGGGGCACATCACTCACCCCAGCGTGTAATGTTTTATTTAATTTTTTTAGTGTGTATGGGCTCATACTTATATCAGTTGGAAGAGGTGTTGTAAAGCTTGAAACTTTTGGACTTTGGTAAAATACTTGTAGTAAGATGTATGCATTTCGTTACTGCAAATAGTAATGTAACTTGTATTTTTTTCAGGTGTATAAGATGACACATTCAGAGACTGGTGAAGTCATGGTGTTGAAAGAATTGTACAGAGTTGATGAACAGGCTCAAAAGAACTTCCTTAAAGAGGTATCATATTTCTTTGCTGCATTTGAAAATGTCATGGTATTGTATTATAAAATGAGTTCTTATAATTACAGAATTTTTAACCAAGGAGTAATCTTACTTTATAATGAACTCTTTAAAGTGTTCTTTTAGAAAGTTATTTATATTATCATTGGAAAAGGCATTCATACTGAATTTATTAAACTCATATTTATTCGTAAAATTGTTCAACTAATATTTTATATATTTCAGGTTGCAGTCCTAAGAAGTCTAAGTCATAAGAATGTGTTACGCTTTATAGGTGTATTATATAAGGACCGTAAGCTTCATCTCCTCACAGAATATATTGGTGGAGGTACTCTCAAAGAAATGATACATGATATGGAAAAGCCCTTGCCTTGGGATCAGCGAATTAGCTTCGCAAAAGACATTTCCTCAGGAATGGCGTACCTGCATAGTTGTGATATTATTCATAGGGATCTCAATTCACATAACTGCCTAGTCAGAGAGGTAAGTTTATCATCTTAATTATTGTAATATTTTGAAAGATTATTTTAAACAAATACTATTCTTTCATGGATACTGTTGAACTGTTTGTTATGATTATGTTGTGTGTAAAGTGTATTCCACATATGCACCTCAGGGTTCAGAGAGCTGAATTGTAAGTTAAAAGATTTGTTCAAACTACTGTGGGTGAAATATCATCATTGTAACAAGGGTTCACTCTTCACACAAAACTTGCTTGAAGCATTTTATAGCTCTGATATGTTTCAGCTTAGACTTGGGTTCTTCCCAGATATGAGTTTTATACATGAACTTACCTGTTGTTTACATATAGCTGTAATTCTCGATCTCGACAGAAAATTCAAAACTGGCGGTCCCGCTAATATATGGTCAGGTGATACGTGGCCAGGAAGATCATGGTTTCCAGAGCTACTGGAGAAAGTAGTGGATTGGCCAAGGAGGTTGCCATTCAGACCAGACCTTCTGTGCCAGTTGCACAGCAGAAAGTTCCACAGGAACCCGTCAGATCTAAATCTGACAGGGTTCAGACTTCATGAGCGACTCTACAGGAGGAGAGGCTTCTCTAGAAGAGTGGCGCAGGCAATGGCTAGATCAACCAGGCCCTCGTCTACAAAGGTCTATCAAGCGAAGTGGAAGCGCTTCAGGGAGTGGTGCTCCGAGTCTGGAGTGTCTTCCACTTCTACGACTCTAAGCCAGGTGGCGGATTTTCTTTTGTTTCTGCACAAGGAGAAGAAATTGGCTGTCAGCACGATTAAGGGGTATAGGAGTATGCTGGCGACAGTTTTCAGGAATAGAGGTATAGACCTTTCCTCGGACAAAGATATTGCAGAACTTCTTAAATCCTTTGCTACCACTAAAGGCAAATCTCTTCGTGTACCGCATTGGAATTTGGATGTGGTGCTAAAGTGGCTTACCTCCAAATCTTTTGAGCCTTTGAGTTCCTGCTCCGTTAGGAATCTAACTAAGAAAACTCTCTTTCTCTTGGCACTGGCCTCGGCAAAGAGAGTAAGTGAGATTCATGCTCTGGACAAAAGAGTTGGGTTTTGTGCAGATAAGGCTGTAGTTTCCTTCACCTTGGGTTTCCTAGCTAAGAACGAAAACCCTAGTAATCCATGGCCAAGGGAATTTCCCATTGCTAGCCTATCCTCCTTGGGTGGAAGAGAACGGAGAGACTTCTCTGTCCGGTCAGAGCATTGAAATTCTATCTGGACAGGACCAGAAGTGTAAGAGGAACTCATGATTTTTTATGGTGCTCAACTAAGAACCCCAAGAATCCTCTATCTAAAAATGGGATTGCTTTCCTTTTGAAAGAACTGATTCAGGAGGCACACAAGGAATTAAGGGATGTGGATTTCCCCTTAGTTAAAGTGAGGCCTCATGAAATTAGGGCTATTGCTACTTCTTTAGCCTTCAAGAAGAACATGGCTTTAAAGGACATTCTAAGTTCAACTTATTGGAGATGTTCGTCTCTTTTTGCCTCGCATTATCTGAGACAGATCCAAACCACATATGAAGACTGCAGTACGTTGGGCCCCTTTATTGCGTCTGACACGGTGATGGGCAAGGAAACCAGAGGCTCTAGATCCTCTCCTTAGTTTCCTTGGGTGCAGAAGTTTTCTTTTTGGTCGACTACTAGAGCCTAAGAGGTTAGATGGCCTAGTAGGTCTAATTTTAATAGGTTGGTGTGAGTTTTTTTTTTTTATGGTTGGGTGATATGATGGTGGATGCTTTGAGTACTGCACCCTGAGCAGGGGCATTATATGCTTTGGTTGATTGTGTCGAAGACGGCTGGGCCAACAGACCTTTCTCCATATAGCAACCTGCGACTGAGCTACTAGGCCCCGCAGTTGCACTAAGGATAGCAGGTTACAGAGGCAGTAACCGAGAAAACAGCTTCCTTAGCAGGTAAGGATCCAAAGTTAAGACGTTTTTTCTTAGCCTGATGATCTCAGGTTTTTTTCCATTTAACACTTACAGCTGTCCATGCCCACCGCCTCAATGTGGCAATCAGCTATATGTAAACAACAGGTAAGTTCATGTATAAAAATGACATTTTTATAATAAAATAAGATTTTATATCATACTTACCTGTTGTTTACATATAAAACATTCCACCCGCCTCCCTGCAAGGGACAAGGGGACATAGAAAAAATGATTAGTTGTTGATGGAAATGGATCCAGGTACCCGGTAGAGGGCGGGGTAGTCGTATCACCTGACCATATATTAGCGGGACCGCCAGTTTTGAATTTTCTGTCGAGATCGAGAATTACAGCTATATGTAAACAACAGGTAAGTATGATATAAAATCTTATTTTATTATAAAAATGTCATTTTTCATATAAATTTCATGCTCTCTTACTTTTCTAAAGCATTAATATCCAGTTGGGTAAAAAAAACCAAGTTGTGAATCGCTCATTAAAGCATCTGTCTCACTTGCTGTAAGCCCTTGCATCATGCAGTCACCATTTAGTGAATTTTATTGTCTACAGTATGGCCTAATGTAGATATTTCAATGCAGTGTACTTATGGTCCCCAGGTCCCAGTTAGTTTTCCAACTTCAACTTTACCTTGCTTCAATTTTCACCTGTGTACTAACATATTATTTGAGCAAGCTCTTTTTTAATACTATACTATGAGGATAATCTTCACCAGATATTACACACCTCCATCATTTATTCACCTATGTTTCCATGTATATTATTATACATTTACGAGTCTTATTACCGTCATCATATATTAAAGATTAGAGCTGAGAAAGCTCTGAAAAGTTCCCAGCAGAAAGGTTATGAGCTTGCTAAGTAATCTTTCTCTAAATGGAATATTTATATTTGAAAAAGAGAAAAGAAACATTGAAATATAATCTGAATAATGTATAAATAAAAACTGATAGAGAAAAGCATGCATATAAATATGTATACATAGCAGTAGTTGAAAAGTGTCAGAAAAATTCAGGCAGTGATGTGTACAGACTGCTGTAGTTGCAAGATTTAACACTAGAATGCAGCTAGATAAAAAAAAAAACTTCTGTGGTTTTCCTTACAGATAAGGGATGAAAAAGCAGGCTCTTGAACTGAACAGTGTGACACTATAGCACTCCAGTGGAATGTGATCACTGACACTAGGCAGAAGAAGTAACATAATAATTTTAAAGGCACATTTTTTTCCATTGTAACCTTCATTGCTACTTGGTTTTCCACGTAACTCGGAATTAAGGCTTTATAAAAGGCAAGAGCAGTTTTGTATATATGATAAAAGTCTTAACATTTTAAATTTGTACAAAAAATTATTGATGTATGCAGTGTTTTACCTGAATTTTCCCAGTCATTTGCAGAACATTTTAAGAATAAAAGTTAACATTAGTAACATTCATTATCTGTTTACTAAATATAAATGATAGTGTAATTAATTTTCATTTTAGGTCACCATTCATTCTCTGTAAAAACATTCAGTTAGTTATTCTGCGTGCTTCTGGGGTATTTCTTCCATAGAAGACAGTTTTAATGTTTGTTTCTCATAACACTTGAATGCAATATTTGAGCCTAAATTCACTCATGGACTTTTTTGTGGTTTGTATGTAAGTGAAATTTGATTGAAGTTATAGAGAAATAATAGTTGTCTATCTCTTATCTGTTTCTTACATTGTCATTTTATGTGGCAGCAAAGTCTAGCGAAATGGTTTTAAGTGACTATTTTAACAGCAGTAAAGGTATAGGATGATTAAACGGTGTAAATGAATGTCCTTTGTCATTGCCAATCGTAGTAAAATTCAGGCTCATTTAAACCTTACACTTTGAGCAGTACCAAGGTAGTTATTTGATTATTAATGAATATTCTCATAGAATTCCTCAGACTTAAACAATATTAAAATGCTGGATTCTGTTCTTTTTTTTTTATCAAGTACAGGCAATCCCCGGTTTACGACGGGGGTTCCGTTCTTACGCTGCTTCGTAAACCGAAAAATCATCGAAAATCATCAAAAAAACCTAAGAAAACCTTACTTTTAATGCTCTGGGTGTATTGAAAACAATGTAAACTGCATTTTTATTGAGTTTTTCATCAAAACAACCTCCAAATTATTCTGCCGTTTTGGAGCCATATTTCTTCCGTTGGATCGGCGTGCGATGCGTTGTAACCCTGTAAACCGGGAAATAATTTCTGATGAATATATCTGAAAAACGTTGTACCCTCATAATGTCGTAAGCCAGACCCGTCGTAACCTGGGGACTGCCTGTATACAGATGATTCTATTTTTTTTTTATCAAGTATACAAATCAACTTTTTCAGTAACATAGTTGGGTCTTTTTTATATTCTTTCAAGATTCAATGGCTACTAAAGCTGGACTTGCACATTAAGAAATAGTTTAGATAATTATATAAATTGAGAGCAATTTTTATCGAATATTGTAAATGCATGCAGTTCTTCGTAGCCTTTTAGTTAGTTAAAGTTTGTAAGTTTGGGAATGCAACATTTTTTGGATGGTCCAAGATTTTGAACGTAGCATAATAAATTTTTTTTAATACCAACCAGCCTGACATTGTTGTGAGCATTTGCTCTTTTTGTAAGCAATCCAGTTTTAAGATGGATAAAGCCTACGTGTTCCAACTTCTGGAACATGTTCTAATAAAACTTGATTATTGTTTCCTTAGTAAATACATGTAGTCCTCTAGTTATGATGGGGATACGCTACAATGACCCCATCATTACTTGAAAATATCGTAACTCTGAGGCAGCCTAATCTACACTATATAATCTATACATTTACTGTACTGCACTGTTAATTCTTTTTAATTTTTAATTGGTCTGTAATTTTCAATACCAGCTATTTCTTTTTTATTTTGAATTGGTCTGGATTTTTAGTGCAGATTGGGGATTTCACAGCCAGTGCACCAATGAACAAGACTTATGATAACACAAACAGAGAAATTACATAATGCAAACAAGAATCGTATGTGTACTGTACAGTACTCTTCTTCATCACGCCACCAGGAAGAGACTCACTTGGGCATTTGGAAGACATGCTGATCTTACACAAATTTGCATTGTAAACAGTTTAAAATGGACAAAAATCACACGCTAACACTGAACTTTAAACTGTAGACGGTGAGCGCGAGTGAGGGATCTGTCAGGGCGAGAGATACAGACATCCCAGCCTCTTGGGGCAATGTATCCTATATTGTACGCTGCTGCCTGTGCCCATCGCACGAGGTTTAAAATATTTTATATGTTGTATCAGGATTACCATCATAACTTCGAAATATCGTAACTCTTATTGCCACCGTAACTTCGAAATATCACACCTTGAAACATCGTAACTCACAGACTACCTGTAGTTGTACTTCTAAAGCAGGAAATTTTTCAGATTACGTTAACTATTTTCTTCTCATTTACAGGATAAGACTGTGGTTGTTGCTGATTTTGGATTAGCAAGAATAATGCCACAAAATAATTGGACAGCGGAAAGAAAAAAATTTGGTAAACGACATGCGAGGAAAAAAAGGTGATTTAGTATCTTATGCCCCATATTTTTTATGCTAGTGTATATAATTACAGTAAAGTGAGCGTAAACGTCATGCTTAGTTCCTTTACTTGGATAGTTTATAGCCCTAAACAGGTCAATAATTTCTTTCCATCAGGACTCAGCTGTAGAGGGTTGGGTAGCTAAAAATTTACTTTGCCAAAGACTGTAAAGTGGAATTATTAGTAGTGCAAACTTGTAATTGCACTGACCCTGTTTATATGTAAAACTTATATATCTTTGTGTAAAATGCTTGTTATTTGCTTTTACTAGGTGTTATTATGCTTGGAGACCATCTTTTAAAAAAAGAATTGAAAATTCAGCTTGAGACATAATTGACAGTATTAACATTTTTATCTTATCTTTTGTTACAAAGGCTTTATCTTGTCTATTTTGCCATCAACATGTAAATTTACATTGATGTTATGAAAAAGTTTCTTCCTCTTCATAAATAATAATTGTATTTCTGGTACAAGTAAGTTGCCAGAAAAATTATTGATTGAGTCAGAACATCTTTTCTCCATTTTTATTGTTGTTATGAAGACAACCCTCATGTTGGTGAGTTTTCATTGTATCTGAACTGCAATGTATATTGTATATACTTAATACATTATGGTAGTAATTAGAATTAACTACACACACATCTATGGTGCTGCTCATACATTTTTAATACAGAATTTTTGTTTTAATTTATAGGAGTGTGAAGAGGTTGATGTATTTTTCATAAAGCAAAATTTCATTGATGCATATGTATGTTTGAAACTATTTTTCATTGGAGTGATGAATAAAAAACCTTACTGGTTTATGCTCTTATCATTCAACAGGTATACTGTTGTGGGTAACCCATATTGGATGGCACCAGAAATGATGAAAGGAAACAAGTATGATGAGAAAGTGGACATATTCAGCTTTGGTATTATTTTATGTGAGGTGAGAATTGGACGATGTCATTGTAAGTTTTTACTATATTTTGTTTTCTATTGTTTTTTTATGCACCTTTTTGTTTAGAGATTTCCTAACATTCGTTATGGGTGTGGAGATTTTATATTGAAGCGAAGAGTTTTATATGCATCATGTTAAGGCTGTTCTAAAAATATAGAGATCAAAACTAGGACAGTATATTTATGGAAATCTCACAGTAAATCAAGAACAAAGATTAGTGATATCCCGTGGTTTTCAGTGTTGCTTTAATAGTTAAACAGTTAAGTTGACAATCAAGAGATCCTGTATAAACATCGTGTAGAGCTGACAAGTCAACTGATCCTAACTAATCAGAAGGAGCCAACTGGAAGGTTACTGCAGCATGAGGCACCCAGACTCAATAGAGATATTATTGGTCCTCCATTATACCTCCCGCCAGAGGTGTTCATTAGTTGACTTTGGTAGGAAGTGGCTGCAGGACGTTCCAACTGTGCCTTCAGATATATTTTAAGGAAATTTACAGAGAATCTGGCATATGATTCATGAAAGGATGTAGGTGGTATAGGGTACCATTTCCATCAATTTTTTTTTATATTTGAAATAGCTCTCCAGACCTCCCAGCCAGGTTTAGTGGGGCTTGCCATTCTGGAACAGTAGTGCCAGCATAAAGATCAATTAATAACATTATAGTTCATGTGTCCAGTGAAACATTTAACCCTTAAACGCCTATTGGACGTATCATACGTCGACTAAAATTGTCTGTTGGGTGCCGAGTGGATGTACCGTACGTCGACTACAAAAAATTTCAACCTTCGGTCAACTTTGACTCGACCGAAATGGTAAAAAAACGCAATTGAAAGCTAAAACTCTTACATTTTAGTAATATTCAATCATTTACCTTCATTTTGCAACAAATTGGAAGTCTCTAGCACAATATTTAGATTTATGGTGAATTTTTGAAAAAAACTTTTTTCTTACGCACGGGCGGTAACTCAGCCGAAAATTTCATAAATTCTTTCGTCATTTTGTCGTAATTTTTGCACTGTTCTGTATTAGCCGTTACATAAAGTTTTATATATGAAAATGTGCGCAATTTCATGTACAGTACAGCAAAATACAACCCATGTTTGTAGCTTTTATCAGTTTGGAAATATTTTCATATAAACCACGATAACTGCCAAAATTTCAACTTTCGGTCAACTTTGACTCGACAGAAATGGTAAAAAACGCAATTTTAAGCTAAAACTCTTACGATCTAGTAATATTCAATCATTTACCTTCATTTTGCAACCAATTGGAAGTCTCTAGCACAATATTTCGATTTATGGTGAATTTTTGAAAAAACTTTTTCCTTACGTCCGCGCGCCAGAAATTCTTTAAATCACGTTGTCGTAATGTTTGCACTGTTTTATATTAGTCGTTACATAAAGTTTTATATATGGAAATGTGCGCAATTTCATGTAGAATACAACAGAAAATAACTCATTGTTGTAGCTTTTATCAGTTTTGAAATATTTTCATATAAATCACGATAACTGCCAAAATTTCAAGCTTCGTCAACTTTAACTCGACCGAAATGGTAAAAACGCAATTATAAGCTAAAACTCTTACATTCTAGTAATATTCAATCATGTACCTTCATTTTGCAACAAACTGGAAGTCTCTAGCACAATATTTCGATTTATGGTGAATTTCTGAAAAAAATTTTTTTCCTTACGCTCTGTGCTGTAACTTGGCTGAACATCTCAGAAAATCTTTCGTCATGTTGTTGTAATGTTTGCATCGTTTTACATTAGTCGTTACATAAACTTTTATATGTGAAAATGTGCGCAATTTCATGTAGAATACAACAGAAAATAGCTCATGGTTGTAGCTTTTATCAGTTTTGAAATATTTTCACATAAATCACGATAACTGCCAAAATTTCAACCTTCGGTCAACTTAACTCGACCGAAATGGTAAAAAAACGCAATTGTAAGCTAAAACTCTTACATTCTAGTAATATTCAATCGTTTAACTTCATTTTGCAATAAATTGGAAGTCTGTAGCACAATATTTCGATTTATGGTGAATTTTAAAAAAAAACATTTTCCTTACGTCTGCGTGGTAACTCGGCCGAACATCTCAGAAATTCTTTCGTCTCGTTGTCGTAATATTTGCACCACTTTATATTAGTCGTTACATAAAGTTTTATATATGAAAATGTGCGCAATTTCATGTACAATACAACAAAAAATAACTCATGGTTGTAGCTTTTATCAGTTTTGAAATATTTCCATATAAATCACAATAAATAGAAAAAATTCGACTTTCGGTCAACTTTAACTCGACCGAAATGGTCGAAAACTGCAATTTTAAGCTAAAACACTTACAGTCTAGTAATATTCAATCAATTAGCTTCATTTTTCAACAAACGGGAAGTCTCTAGCACAATATTTCGATTTATGGTGAAATTTTTGAAAAAACATTTTTTACGTCCGCCGTTACTTAATTCATGCATCATTTTGTGATAATATTTTCTCTGTGTTGCTTTGATCGTTTTAAAATTTGTTATATACCAAAATCATTGCAATTTAGTGTACAATACAACTAAAAAAATTAACTCATTAGCTTTAACCGTTTTGCTTACAGCGATTTGTATACAATTATATACGAGGTTTTTTTTTTCGCTGTCATATATTCCAATATTTATATATGATAATGATATTTTTTTCATTTCTGATGGTTGCATACTAAACTTCAGGCAATGACAAAAAAATGAGCTAAAAATGAACTCTTAATCTTAAAAACTAAGCGTGCTGTGATTTTTGAAAAAACTTTTTCTGCTTCGCGCTAACTCACCGAACGCCGCCGCATACGGGAGACGTTTTTGTAAATAGGGCTTCACGTTAAAGGGTTAATAGACTTTCAGAGACTTACATGAAGGATTAGTTCTTAAATGAGAGTTGAAAGGTGACGCAAGGCAGAAAGCATTAGCCAAATGTGGTAAGGCCTTTCCAAAGAACATTTATTAATTGCAGTGTGTCAAGGAAGGCAAACTGTAAGCAATTCACTCCTGCTATGTGGGCATTTGGATATGTATAAAATATTTATTGGTCTGACAGTTGTGACCAATTTGATGACTACAAGAAGACTACAAGCATGGTATTTTTTATAAGGAAAAATGTTCTAATCATGCAGTAGATTTAGTTGTTTTAATTTTTCACCTGAATTCATCATTCCACAAAGCTTGCCTTGTATTAAACATAATTTGAAGAAGCCAAAATAGATTGTACTTAAAATAAAACGTAATGTATAGATACACCAGACTTCTCCTGTTCTATTTTGGAGAATTCCTCTTTGGGTTTAAAGTTTTTTGTTTATTGCTCATTTTGATGTCATATTGTACATATTAACATATTTTTTTATTTGAAACAGATTACCATTGTCATCCCTTATCTGTAATTATAAAAACCATAAAACTCTAACCAAAATTTTTTGTGGAGGGAAGTATCCATTTGCAAGTCAGAATATACAGCTATATTTAAAATGACGTTCATACATGGAACAAACCTGGGGTCTTAACATCAGGATAAATCTTCTAGTGCCAGCTGGAACTGGTAAAAAATTCAATAGAATTGTATATGCAAGGAACTGGTGGCATCTGTCTTCTGTCACGAGTTAGGTGGAACAACCACCGACCCAAGCTGGGACTCGTGACGTATCAGTATTCTTCTTTCCACCTTTGGGTGAGGCCATCTTGTTCTTTCCTCCCTAAAGCCAGTTCTTTGTATGCCCGTGCTTTCTTTCTGTGTTTCAGTTTGAAGGTTTTGTGTACTTGTGGGGAAGAGTCGTGTTTATCATGGATACCCAAAACCTTGCTGCTAGCTCCATCGCCTCAGAGGTTGCACCCTGGTGTTGGAGGATTCCCTTGTTCTCGCTTCCTGGCCTCCATGAATATGGATCTCCATTCAATGTGCAGCAGGTACAGAGCAAATATATGTAGTATCACTAATCCTTGTTTAGAATGTTGTTCTTGGTCAGTGGATCAGTGGAAGAGGTTCTCTGAGAAGGCTCAGCATAAGAGGAAGACGAAGACGAAGACGCTAGCCTTGTTGGCTGGTTCTGTGTCTCCTTCATCTTTTCAGCCTCCTCTTGAGACTGCCCCTTCTTTTGAGAGGCCAGTTCCAGTTGCTGTGCCTTCTGTATTAGATTTTTCCGATGCCCCTTCCTGTTCTTCCAACGATTCGTTGAAGAATGTATCAGGAGGGGTTGCAGGAGAATTTTTGTGTAATTATGCCTCTTCTTTTCCTTTGGAGAGGGGAGGGGCGCTGGGCATCGCCATCTTCGTCCCTCTTTCCAGCCTCTTTTAAGCAGAGGGTGGCGAGTGTTTGGGCATCATTAGGCCTATCAGGAGTACCAACCTTGGATGGCCTGTTGTCTCGCTGCTTGGCTTCCTGATACCCAGTACCATCTACCGTGGCTGTTCCTGCCTCCCCCAGGCCTCCACTATATGGGTCTAGCGCTGCGACATCTGGCGGGACACATATGGTACCAACTGCGCATCATTATGGGTCACCCCCTTGTTCTGCCGTCAGTGGTACCAACAGCCTCCTCATGTGATTTGTCCGCTGTTGTGACGTCACAGCCAGTTCCCTCTGTGACATCATTTTCGGCTTCGTCAACCTTAGCAACTTCACAGCCTGCTGCTACTATGACATCGTCTACTGCTTCGTCATCTGCAGGTTTCCTGGTCAAAGCAGTGTTGGAGAGACTGGGTTCGGTGATTGAGGAGAAATTTATTCGTGCTTGTAAGAAAAAGAGACGTGAATCTTATGCGTCTTCTTTTTCTTCTTCTTCGTCATCGGCAACATCGCAATCGTCTGTGTCCCCTGTATGTGCTCTGGTCAAGCATTGGAGAATTAGGGACTTCGTGTCTGATCCTAGTGCCAAGAAAAGAAGGATCATTTCTTCTTCTTTCCAGCTAGGATGGTCTCATCCCAGTCAAGAAGTGTGTTCTGTAATCGGCAGTGGCTCCAAAGCCGTCAACTTTACATGACCTTGGTTCTCCCATGTTCGTTCATCCTCAGAAGGCTACTGATGTAGGGGATGTCCTCTGCCTTGGCCATGGGTACCATGGCTGGCATTCATCTTCCCTGGGCCATGGGTGTGATACTACCAGGCCGGGGGAGGATTTTCGTCCATTGTGCAACAAAGGTTCTTCGGGCTCCAAAGCCGATCTTCAGGATCTTCCTGTTCTCTCCACTTTGGGTGGTCAGATTCCACAGGCAGGAAGATTTGGAAAGCCAGGAGTTTCTTTCCTCTTATGCAGAGGTTATAGATCTGATTCGTCAGTTCAATAATCTTTCTAAGAGGAGTAACTTCTTCCACGATTGCTCCTACAGGTATCGAAGCCCCTTTTAGGCCCTAAGAAGGATGTTAGGACTTCTTTTGAGTTGACATGCTCCATTCATGTGGATTTGATCCTTTGTTGTGTGAATTCATTGCTCTTGGGTCGGGATAACTCGTTATGATCGAACAGATCTTTCAAAGTTTTCCCAGCCCCTCTACTCTGCCATAGGAGATGATATACAACACCATTTGTTCCACCACTGAGTAGGCAGATCAATTCGGACGTCATACGTTTATGGCTGGGCCTAGCTTTGGATCAGGTTAGGACAGTGTCCCTCCCTAATGTGTCAAGAAGCGGCTACATTGGAGTTGATGGGGCTTCAATCTTCCAGACAGCATCTTGGTTGGATTTATGGTCGACAGCGGTAGCCAAAATTACCTCGCCTGCTGCTGCAAGGAGTTCGTGGATGAGACAGCTGTTATCAGATTGCTCCAGTCTGGTTCTAAGGCCATCGCATACTTAGCGAATCTGAGTGCTAATGAAGGGCCAATATTCTGTTGATGAGAAGAGACACAGCCCTAGCCAAGGTAGCTCGGTCAGTGGATGTGGACTCCTTGTTGTCACTTAGGAATGGCTATATTTTGGAGTCCCAATTGCTGCTGCCGAAAGATATGCTGGAGGCGGCCATTGATAGACGTTGGTCTGATACGAATGATAGGCAAGTACAGGAGGCAGAAAGTAAATCTGGTGCTACTTGACATAGTTTTGTGAGACAGACGCAGCAATCTGCACCGAAGAAGGTAGTGAGACCTGCTCCTGCACCAAGATCTCAATCAGCCTCTTCAGCAAAGAATTCTACGCAACAATGGCCCTTTCAGAGCCGTGCTGCAAGGGGAGGCGAGATCAGAGGTACAAGACAATAGAGTGGGTGCCTCTCCCGACTCATTGCCACCGGTTGGAGGAGATAGGGGGCAGAGCCATGGGTAGTAGGTGTCCTTCGGGTAGGTTATCTACTCCCATCTGACTTCACTCCTCCTCTTTCAGATTTCCTTCTCCTGCACCTCTCTTATGATCCAGGATTGCAAAAACACCTAGTACTGCTAGAGGAAGTGAAGACGGTGATGGTGAAGGCAGCAGTAGAGCAAGTAGAGCGTCCTTTGCCAGGGTTCTACAACCGAATCTTCCTCGTCCAAAGGCCAACGGAGAGGCGGGGGGGGACAGTCGTATATCTGTTAGCATTAAACCTGCTTGTCAGGAAGACGAAGTTCAAATGGAGACTCTGCAAACAGTCCCAGCAGCAGTCAGGGACAATGACTTTATGCTGATGATAGATGCGTACTTCCAAATTCCAAATCCCATTCCATCCTTCCTCCCAGAAGTTTCAGTCTTGGGGGAAAGGTGTTTCAATTGAAGGTGCTTTGCTTCGCTCTGACAGTGTCTCTGCAGGTGTTCACAAGAGTGTTCACTTTGGTGTCGACGTGGGCTCATTCCCAAGGGATCAGACTTCTGAGGTACCTCAAGGACTGGCTGGTCTTAGCGGGTTCCAGGGAAAAGCTGATTCAGGACAGGGATCGACTGCTTCAGTTTTGCCACAGCTTAGGCATTGTGGTAAATTTGGAAAAGTTGAATATAATCCCCGGTCAGAGGAATCTTTACCTGGGAATGGTGATAGACTCAGCAGCGTCAAGAGTTTTCCTGTTGGAGCAGAGGACCAACAAGTTCAGGACAGTAACTCTTGCCTTTCTGTCAGAACAAACACAACCAGTGAAACAGTGGCAAGTTGTTCTGGGCCTGTTGACTTCTCTGGGGAAACTGGTTCCTCACGGCCATCTTCATCTAAGGTCGTTACAATGGAGACTGAAGGAATTTTGGTCTCCAGCGAGAGATTCCCCTCACATGCAAGTCCCGTTGTAATCAGAAGTGAGAAGCGACCTGCTGTGGTGGTTGGACAACAGCACTCTGACAGTGGGGATACCTCTCCATTCACCACCTCCAGAACTTCTACTGTTCTCAGACGCTTGTTCCAAAGGTTGGGGGCCTCATCTAGAGGACCTCTTGACCTCTGGAGAGTGGAGTCAGCAGTTTCAGGAGAGGGTGGTGGGCACTCCGTTGTCTTGATGTCAGACAACACAACAGTAGTATCTTATGTGGTGTCTCACCAACTGCAGCTAATAACAGTTCAATTGTGTCAGTGGGTCATAGACAACTCAGTGTATCTTATGGCTAGGTACTTTTCAGGCAAAAGGAATGTAGTGGCCGACAAACTGAGTCAGCAGAGACAGATTCTGGGAGCAGAGTGGTCCCTGCTTCAGGAGATTGCAGGCAGGCTGTTTCATGTGTGGCAGAGGCCAATGATAGATCTCTTTGCAACAAGATTCAACAGGATGCTAGAGGCCTATTGTTCAGTAGTCCCAGACACATTTGCAGTGGCAGAGGACGGCTTTCAACGTCCATGGGACAACCTGGACGTGTACGCCTTCCCTCTGTTTTGCATAATTTGTCATGTCCTAAACAGAGTGATGAGGTCACAGAATCCGAAGATGACTCTGATAGCTCCTTTATGGCCTCAAGCAGAATGGTTTCTGGATCTGCTTTCTCTGCTGTCAGAGGTTCTGAGAGAGAGATCTCCCTGGCATAATCTCCTGTGTCAACCTCTTCATGGGTGGAGACTGTCAGATATCTCCTGCAAGTAGAGGCTTTTCTCGAAGAACAGCATCTCGGATGTCAGGTTATCTCAGAAAGTCCTCGACGTCTGTGTACCAGGGAAAGTGGTTTGTCTACTGTGATTGGTATCGTAGATGGGGTTCCTCTCCACTCAGAACCTCTATTCAACAGATAGCTGATTTCCTAGTCTTTCTCAGAATAGAAAAACTTCTTTCTGTGTCTGCTGTAAAGGGCTACAGAGCTGCTTTGGCTTTAGATATCTTAGGAGATATCTATGCTGATTAAGAGCTTTGAGCAGTCCTGTTCACTTAGAAAGGTCAAGTCTCCTAGTTTGGATTTGTCTCTTGCATTGACTTGCCTTACTTGAGCCCCCTATGAACCGTTGCAGCAGGCCTTGTATAGACAAATGACCCTGAAAGCAGTCTTTATTAGCATTTGTCATCAAAAAGGGTAGGAGAGTAGTGCATGGTCTGTCTTATGATGTCAAACATACCATGGGTTGGAGGTCAATAGTTTTCGAATTTGTCCCAGAATTTGTTGCTAAGACTCAAAAGTCCCTCAATTCATGATGACAGATTCCTCTCCTTTTCTATACCCTCTTTGGGAGACTGTTGGCAATGACTCTGATGAAGTGTTGCTGTGTCCTGTCAGAACGCTGCGTGCTTATCTAAATATACTCAACATTTCAGACTGGGATGTCAAAGACTTTTTGTTAGCACGGGCTGAGTCAAGAAAAAAGTGTCCAAGAATACAATCTTTTTCTGGCTATGAGAAATGATCATGATCAGCAGTTGCTTCAGCCAATAGCGTACATGCAAGAGCGCATGATGTTTGAGGGCTGAGTTCTTCTTTGGCATTCAAGAAGAATTTATCTGTTCATAGATTTTTCAATGCTGGTTCATGGCGTCGCCAAACCACTTTCACTTCCCTCTACCTGAAGGATGTTGCCCATAGGTCCTTGGACACTTTTTTTTCTTGGGTTCGGTGGTGGCTGCTCAGCAAGTTGTGTAGCTCATCCAGTGCCCCTGGCACAACAGTTTGTATCTAGCCTAAGATGACAGTATGAAAGTGAATTGAGTTAGATGACTGGTCTCTTTTCTTTTCTCCTTTCTGTCTTCTTGTTTACCTAAGGGCGGTATGAAGTTTTTCCATCATGAGCTGGAATGGGCATGATACAGGTGAGTGCAGTGGCCATGCTGTTAGAGTAATCATTAATATATGAAGTTACCTTTCAGTAGCAGCATTCCTTTTTTTAGCAAGTGGAGAGAGGGATGATGATAAACCTATATAGGTAGCTACGTTGGTTTGTTATTTGAACAGATAGCTCTTCATCTTCTGCTTATGCAACAAACTTTGGCATTGTATTGAAACCCAGAAGTCTGAACCTACATTATGCACATATCTAAGGTTCAGAGGTGTAGGTCTTCTCTCTTAGATTTCTTGTATACAAGAAGAACGACTGGGTGTGGCAAACCTCCCGTCGGTTAATGATACTCAACTCCCACCAAGAGTAAGTCTAAGTCTATCCTAGTGTTAAGACCCCAGGTTTGTTCCGTGTATGAACAAATCACAAATTTTAAAAATAATTTGTATTTTTCATAACTAACAAACCTACAGTCGTAACATTTAAGGCCCACCTCTAACCACCCCTCTGACACTTTAACCTGGGTTAGAAGACTACTGATACGTCACAAGTCCCAGCTTGGGTTGGTGGTTGTTCCACCTAACTCTTGGGAGAGGACAGATGCCACCAGTTCCCTGCATATACAGTTCTGTTGAATTTTTTACTGGTACCAGCTGGAGCTAGAAGATTTATCGTAATGTTAAGACTGCAGATTTGTTAGTTATGAAAAATACAAATTTTAAACATTTTTAATATTTTAATAAAATTATTTTTTCTTACAGTATCTAATTATGTTATATTGTATGTATCATTGTCATATTATCATATTATAGAAGATAAACAATACAATCTTGTACCAGTTGTGTTTGGTAATGTTCACATTCTCAAATTATCAGCCGATTGAGTACTGTCAGCATTCTCATTGCCATTACGTAGTTGCTTGAAGAAACATAATTGGGAGTTATATTTTTTCTTGTAAATTAACAAAGTTCGGTTTAAAAATGCATATTACCTTATTTATAAAAGCAATAATAAATTTTAAAAGAATTTAAGGTGTGATTTCACCAGTTTCAGATGTAGCTTTAGCCCATTCTAAAACATTTTTGTATCCTGCACGTTATTTGTTTTATTCAGCCACAGCTATAACCTGCAGCTTAAATTTAGAAGCTTTATTTCTTAAGACCCCCATTGTGTGAAGGGTGAATACAATTGTATTTTATATTTACATATAGAAACTACTATTGAGAATTGACAAACTTTATCGAGTTGTCAACTTTAAAGTGACTCTTATTGAATGTGCGATAGTTACACCAAATGACGTTGGCAAACAGCTGTTTCTAAATTCGGTTGTTTATATCAGTATATGCTATTGTTTATACAAGCTTGGTAAGCCTAGTTGAATGTATGACAATTTGCATTTAGCCTACTGAACTTGAGCTTCTAGGCCTTTTATTTAGTCAAAAAGCTAAGTTAGATATACAGTAATATGCATTAGCAGTGGAACCTACTGAAACTGACGCAGCCATAGGAAGCCTAGTCTGCTTTAATTTATTGACATTCCGTAACTGCAGCTCTCATGATAAATGATATTTATGATGAAAATCATGTTTTGGCGACAAAATTTTGAGGGTCACATTCACGAGATGAGATGATACGTGAGTATGCAGGTTAATTATGGTTCTTTTGATGCTGTATGTTTTTGAACTGTGCAAGATGTGTTTGTTGGAAATAAAATGTACGAGTGTGTTGGTGGAGCAAGCTTCGGGTCTGAAATCTGAAAGAGTCTGATAACCAAAAAACAACTGGCCCTATAGGTTTTGGATAAAGGATTGTGAACCTGTAGAGGGTATTGTGATTAATCTGTCTGTATACTTTTTTGATTAATTTTAAATTTTCGTCTGCAAAGATTTAAGGGCAAATCAAGATAGGACTTCTAATGTGCAACTTCCACTCCATTTGAAGAGGTTTATAATCGATTTTATCTGACTCAAGTTTCCTATCACAGATTATTGGAAGAGTTGAGGCTGATCCTGACTACATGCCACGATCCATGGATTTTGGTCTGAATGAAACAGTATTTCAGGCGAAGTATTGTGAAGATTGTCCAGAACCATTTTATAAAATAGCATTTCTTTGCTGTGGTATCAATCCAGATACAAGGTAAATACATCCTATCATTGTTTTTTCAGTATTTGGTATCTTATTTTTCATTTGTGTGTTTTTCCCAAACTGGTGAACCTTTTACATCACTTTTGAATTTATTAGAGATTTTTAATTAATTGTGCTTATTTTCAGTGTGTATTCACTAGTTTGATTTATATGATTTATATAGAAATAATATATAAAACAAATTCATGTATTTTATCAATACTAAGCAAAGCACTTTGTGCCAAATTGGAAATTACTTTATACCTGTTTCAGTGCTAACTATCTCTCACTGGATAACCTAATGTACTGGTAGAGTTCTATATGTAAAATTTTTGGTAAAAATTAGTTTTATCCTATAGTTATTGTGTATCATAAAATTATGTCTGCAGTTGACAAACACTTTGTTCTTACATTAAAGCAAGTTTTTATGGAACCAGTTACCACCTTACTCTTTTGTAGAGAGATAGTCCAGTCCAGACCATGAATTAGTGGAGTAATGGGTTCTTTAAAAAAATTAATTTTGTTTTTTAACTATATATTTGCAGAATGTTAACTCATAGTGGATTGTTTGACAATTATTTCTAGCTACCTCTTTGGAAGAGGCAATGGTGATAAAACCAATTTCAAATTTGTAAAGACTGACTTGAGTTTGGATTTTGTTACGAAGTAAGAAAATGTTTGAAATTTATTTTAAATTTTACTTGAACTCCAGTTTCATGTTGCTAGGGAAGTTTAGTAGTACAGCAGTCTTATTCAGAACTTGGCTTGGATAAGATTAAAAAATATAATGTTTTTTATTCTTATACGGCATATGATATTGTGCATATTTTACTATTATCCTTGGTCATTTTATCAGTATGATAATAAGCACCTGTGTGCAATGGAGCTGCTTTGCAGTCAGGTATCTGAATAATTTGAATATTGCATTTGAAATTTTAAAGATATTATTTTAAAGTGGTGATTCAATTTTTTTGCAGACCAGCATTTGAAATTCTTGAAGTGTGGCTTGAAAGTTTGGCTCTTCATTTTACTGTCGGCGTTCCTCTTCCATCGAACTTACTTGTTGACATTTACAACTTTAATGGTAATGTATTTATCAGTATTTAACTAGGTATTATTTTTAGTGGTGTACATACCTTTATAACCTTTTATATACTGTTTGCTGAAGAATGAGAGATTGATGCTAATTTCTCTAAAGGTATTTGTAATTTGTAATTATCGTTTTCAAACTATGAAATTCTTTGCATGGATAGAGGTATGTGTCGTACTTAAATATAAGTGGGTTTTGCTGTATGCTGAATCACAGAGGTCTGTTTAGTTATGAAAGACTTGAAAATATCATATAAAAATAACTAAAATATGCTGAGATCTCAAAGGTTGAGATAGTTTGGACATACTAAGAGAGAATATGACAAGTAGTAAAAAAAGAATGCAGGAAGTAGCGGGATGAAGACCATAAGGAAGGACAAGAAATCTCTCATTTATCCTGATAAGTGCTTTGCATTAAATTAATGTATATATTTTCAGCCCAGTAAGTTTCTTGTGCAGCAGATCCTTATGATTTATGTTACTTGTCCAATTTTCTGTTGGTTGATGGAAAATTGTAGCAATTTTTGTGGAAATATTGTACTGCAGCAAAAGTCATAAAAGTTGCTGTACAGTAAAAAATAAGCATTTGCATTTTATGTTTCACAGAACCATAGTTTACCAGTTTATCTGTTATTGCCAAATGTTTCATATACAAAGATTATTTAAAAAAAAAATTAGGGTAAGATATGAAAGATATTGAACCTGATTGGACTGATATTTAGTATATATCAAATGAATCACTGTCTTGTATGGTACTTTCAGGTCGAAGCCCCAGTTCATCAGAAGTCTCAACACCTGAGGATACACCTGCAGATTACAGGCATCCACCTCCTCTTTTACGAACTATTAGTGAAGGGACTTACCACACCAGTGGAAGCCACAGTAGGAATTCTTCCACATCACAGGCTTTCAATGATGATAGCTTTGATTCTCTTGAGACAGCAGTAAAGGAAACAAGTTTTGATCTTGGAGAAAGCCTTAATTCGGAAAGAACTTCCCCAGCCCCTTGTTGGTCATCAGCAGGGACAGATGTTAATGCAAAAAGCAGTTCTGTGATAAACTCGAGCGTAGAAGCAAAAGAGAAAATAAGTCCAGTTCCTTTAAGTATTCCTTCCCCTAAACTATCCAAGTCTCAAGCGAGCAGCTCTCTTGAGTTCATGGAATGCACGCAACTATGATAGTCTGTACTGTATTATATGTAAGTATATGTACTGTTGAAAATTACTTTACTGGTATTATTATTGATATGATAATACCCAAGTTAGATTGTTTTTAAAGTATTAATAACTATAACGTTGGTACAAATTTAACTTACAGCATTCCTTTAATAGTGATGTTAGAATCTTTATAGATAATATAGTGAAATTCAGAGAGAAAAATAGAGAACTATGGTAAGGCCACCCATTTTTTTCGTTTTGTGTAGCATTGACTTTCATTAACATCATTATTCATTATTTGTCAGTAATTGTTAATCATTTCCTATCACTGCTCACATTTTGTAAATCCATGACTTTACTCTTGATATAATATTTAATGCATAAGAAAAGGAAAAGTCAAGCAACTTAGTTTTGCAAGATTCCTCTTATTGTTACCTGCTGCTGAAGTTTTCATCATCATATGTTTTGAGTTCTGGTCGTCTTGATCTGGTTTATCACTGTTGAATAATTGTAGATAGTTTTGTTATTTTGCTTTCTTTTGTTATTGGCTGATTTCATATTTTCTTGAGGCTTGTTATTGTATGTTTGATAGACAGTAGATTACATAATACTGTAATTCTAAGCGCTGTGTAATCTGCTGCTGAATATACAGGCATCAATTTTGGACCTTTTAACTTTTTTTGCTTGTCGAGCTGAAAATTTTACTTGTTGAATAGTGTTTAGATCTCTTGATTTTAATCACTCACACTCTTTATAGTGAGGACACTTGTTCAGCTGGAGAAAGTGAAAGCACATTAATATTGTGTAATTTGTCTTATAGAAAATATCTTCAGCTTAGGCTTCATTTTCAGGCTCAACCTCATCTAAGTCAGTTTGCTCATCTTAATGAAAGAAAAGAATGATGAAGGAGAATAGCCTTCAGTCTTTGGATGTTCTTTGTAGTACCTCATGGTGTAAGTTTGCCAGCAATGCAAAATCTTTTACATCTTACTTGGGGCTCATCATCCAAGATCATTTCTAGCCTTAGTCTATGAAATTATGTGCCTTTTACTGCCACTTATGCCTCCTCATTGTTTTGAACTTTTGGGTAAGAGAGTCATGATTAAAAAGTTCTTTAAGCAGTGGTTAACTTTCCATGCTTCTAACAATATGTTGTGTGTGCCTGGTTTTGATTGATATTTAATCTGTTTTTTTCCTTTGACATTGTTTTATTTTATTTCTCCTTGGGTTCCTAATTGGTAGTGAGTGTGCTTGTGAAAAATATATTATATTTGTTTTTAGGGAAGTGCTTGAAGGTTGTGGCTCTTATTTTAAGGTAAGTGGTCTTTTATGTGGTTATATGATGAAATAGCATTTGATTATAGACAAGTACAGAATATAGTTCGTTATCTATTAGCCAACATTATTTGTAGTATGGCCTGAAAGAATAACTAGGAAAGAGTACTAGATGTGTGATCATATTAGTGCTAAAACATGCCTACAGTTGATGTGCGTATAGGAGGAGTAAATGATGTTTGTGAAAAAATAACTTTTCAAACATAGCAAGTGAGGAAGCACCTTTTGAGAAAACTAAATTTGAAGACCTTTGTTTGGATAATGTTGTTACTGTTCCTCATTAAATGGAGGGCATTGTCTGTGCTACATTTTTTTTAATGAATGTGTGTTTTAAACATATATTAATGATTATTCTCAAAAGTTGACTACAATTGGCTTGTGCAATTTCAGTCACCATTTGCCTAATTGATTTCTTTTTTTCATGAAACTTGAAATTCCTTGGCTGATCTAAATTTTTGCATGTGTTTTTATTTCACAGTCTTTCTGTCTCTTGTCTCTCAGATATGAGACTCCATTCTAAATCCTTAACAAGGAGTTGTGTTAGTGCTTGTAATTTGTGTACCAAATGTAACCATCTTTTTTTTTTCATTAGATCTGAGTTAATTCCATTGCACCTACATCAGAAGGTGAAGCGCTACCAAATGCAGTGTTCTTAATATGCTGGCTTTATTGATAAATGTGACTGAGCTGTATTTCTTATTCCATATTTTTACTTTGAATGAATATGTTTGCCTAAGGACAAAATAACATTACACAATCCATGATTCTGGCTTTGACGTCTTTGTGAAGTCAGTTATTTAGATTACAGCTTTATTCCTAGGAAGAGATAGAGGAACTGCAGACTAGGATAAACTCAATTAGTTTTGTTTGTTGATTCACCTAGACTATTGGGATCAAAGAGCACTATTCCATTCTTACTGAGACAGAATGCATACAGTTGAGAATTATAGTTTGTGTTGGATAGGGGTCCTTTACTACTTAGGTTCACAGGGTAAAAGCTCTTGAAGTTTCCTTAATATTTAGCATGAAGATAACATTGGTTACTTTTTGAATGCATGTGCCTCTGAGAGATGTCATCCAAAGATACATGGGCAGCCTTTCCCGGCGTCGTAAGCGTTGTAACACCAGAACATGCGCTGTAAACCAGGAAATAATTTCTGATGAAATATATTTGAAAAGCATTGTAACTTCAGAACGTTGTAAGCCGGATGCGTTGTAACCTGGCGACTGCCTGTATATGCCATTTTTAATGTTTCCCATTTTTCTATAGAGTAGTTAACCTGGCCAGTAATTGACATTTTCAGAACTAGACCGAAGTGGAGGACTCCTTAAATTAGATGAAAATTGTAGCAAGATATTGGAGCTGGAGACGAAGGGAAACATAACAAATAAGACAGAAAGTAAAGAGGCTTCAGTCTTGCCTATAGTTTTCTGCTTGTATATACATATAAAACAGAAACTCCTTGAGTCAAGATGAGGTTAAATTCCAGTAGAACTATCCAAAGGCAGAAATATGAGTCAAAATTGCATATTAATACACCCCACCCTAACAAACATCATAGCCTAGCTTATTGTACCTTAAATATGCTTAGAATTCTTACATTAACCCACAGTTGGGTAACATTCTATAGTGAAGTGTATTGAATATCTCATGTAATATGATTTACTCAGAGGGGTTGTATGGGTACCCATCATGAAAGTGAACAGATGAAAGTACACGGAGTCCAAAGGATGTTTGAAGAATTAAATGGTAAGATTAATTGTTGGATGGCACTTTTGAAGTCTTGGAACCACCCATGACTTGCTGTAAATTGCTGTATATTAATATGGTCATAGGCTTGCTCTATAGGGGTTTCAAAAGGACTTCTACTCTTAACCTGGATAGTCAATAGTTTAAGCAGCATACAGTACTTATTGGTACCTGGTCTTCCAGCCATGTGACAAGTAACACTTCATCTCATTGATTGGCTTTGCACTTTTCTTCATGATGACCATGGATATTACTGAAGACAAAGATTTCACAGCGCCATTAATTTACTTCTTAACCATTGAAATAATCAAGCTTATCAATTGCTACAGTTCCTATGTGGTGGCCATTACAGGCATGCTACCTGCAAGTTTGAGGATTAACATAGTCATTACATTCTCCTTGCCTCTCACTCATTCTCTCAGTAGGTGGATGTCCTGTGTTACTGATATAGTAGCATCTTTTCATCAAGATTATGGATATATTTTATATATAATCATAGTGACATTGTGCAATTGGCAGTGGTGTTCACTTATGTCCTACCGTACATCTATGCCAGTTACTGCAGAATCTTAGTTCATGGATTCAACCAGTGTCCACTTAAGCAGTTTATAGGCTGAATCAAATCCTCCTCTTGCATGTACATTGTTTAAAACTATTATTTGTCTTTACGTATAATCGTGACTGTACATGAAACCTTTAAAAGTTTCTTGGTACTTTGTAGTATATAGTCCTGAACTTCACACAGGACTGCCTCCTGAACTATTTAATGATGATTTGCTGCACAATTTTAGCCAGTCGTAAACTTGTTTATAGGTATAATTACTTGCTTCTGCTTTTTGACACATAACATCTTACATTATTAATTGATCATCCATCATTTTGTATCTGTCATTTTTACCAGTGAGCATTGCGAGCAGGATTAGTGTAAAACTGTGGTTAGTATTGTTTAAAACATCAAATTGAAAATTATTAACATTTTATTATTTATTAGAAGTATACTATTGTATAAAATACATTATTCTAAACCCAAAACTCAGTCATGCATGCTTAAATCTAGACAGTATTTTACAAAACTAAAAGACTGGAATGTCCATAGTTTTCATGTACAAGGAGTTTAATGTTAAATTTCATAATATATGATGCCACTAGAACTAGAAGCCAAGTTTTTCCCCAGAAGACAACTAGTCTAGAAGAGAAATAACTTTTTGGAGGTAATAAAAAGAGAGAGGATAAAATATGGACCTTTAACTTGGGAATTAAAGGTTAAGTAAATAGGTGAAACCTATTGAGATAGCAACTGTATACAAAAATATTGAAAGGAAAAATGTGTTACAGCAGTGGCAACAAATAGTTAAGTTACATGGCCAATGGAGATGATTGGAGATTTCGGGAAGATAATGTGCTGGAAAGACATGAATGGTAGAATTTCACAGGGCCCCTGTACATCACACTGTGTTGGAGGCAATTATGATGATGATGATTGCAGTATCGTTACATGTTAGTTTTGGCAGGTTTGTTAACACTGTTATGAATTAGTTTGGTAGGTTTGGATTACAATGTTCTTGACAGAGAAATTTCTCAAGTTAATGAGTATTATGATTGTCCACCTAGTACAAAAGAAGGAACATTTTTGTGAGACTCAGAAATTACATAAACATTATAAGAACGTGGCAGCTTTTGAAATGTGTAGCAAAAAGATTTTTGTGATGCTAGACAATGATAATGATTGTGGAACAAAAGGGAAAGAAACTGTATTAAATGTATGGTCAGAATTTGTTTTAAGTATCTTTTTTTTTTTTATAAATTCGGTAACCATCAAATAATGAAGAATATCTAGTAAAAGTATAACAGCATTTATACTTGGTATTTATTCAGCCATTTTGTTTTATTTCGAGTACACTGTGAGCCATTATCATTGACCACATTTAGGAACAGCTAAACTTTGCTGTATTAATAAAAAATAATCTTTAGAAAAGAGTTGTTATTAAATACTGGACTCTCATGTTATTGTTTGTGGAAATTATCTTGTTTAACACTAAAGGCTTATTTTCCTGCTCTTATTTATTGGTAGACTGAAGAGATAGGGGGAGTGAAGTGTTATTTTTCTCTTGCAGTATTGTTTAAATAGGATTTAAATAGGTAGTACTTGTTTTGTCTTTTAAAGGTAATTTTTAAATGAAGCCTTAAAGTACACTAATTTTTTAGGTTGATATTTCAGTCTTTAGTTAATGGCATGTTAGGTGACTGTTGAGTGACAAGACAGACAGTGTCTTAGAAGCTCCTCACCTGATTAAATTTTTGTACAAAAGAAGCTTTTGCACAGGAATGAAGTGTTATTGTATCCAGAATGTGTTTTACCTAACAATTTTATTTTTTGCTTGATTGCTTAATATGTCAACCTTTTTTGGTAATGAATAAATTATGTATGATAATAGGAAAGATATTAACATTGTGAGGATAGAAAGTTCTCTTCAGCAAATATTTTATCAGGTTCAGTTTGACAGATAATTTGTAGGGTATTAGTACATAAAGAGAGAATGATCCTTGACATCTCTATGTGAAATGTCCAATGCTTGAGAGTTTACCCTTGCTGTTCCAGTTTATTTGTGTAGGTTTCATGTCAGCCCTCATGTTGTCACCTGACAGTTATTTGAGTCAAGGCCATTGCAAAGAAACTTATGAAGACTTCAGTTTATTTTGTTAATTTTTCCATTGATGCAGTTTTTTTTATGGTAACTTGATACTCGTTACTACTGCTTAACTTTTGCAAATATAAAGGGTATTCATTTCATATAGAAATCATGCGTAACCAACTTCTTCGTACTCTGAAATTAATCTTTTGCTTTCTCATATGAGCATTCCATCCGAACTTGGTGAAACATTGGATGAATTGTACACGCTACCTTATTGTTGTATCTGCATCTTCTAACTGCAGTGAATCATGATTATTAATTCTTAATTTTTATGAACATTGATATTAGTTGCTAGCATAAGCTGCTACATGGAAAGCACTGTGTGGTTCTACCTACTTAGATCTTAGTTACAAATAGTATATCTTAAATATTTTGCCCTGAAAAAATATGCAGACGGATTTTTCTATGAACCCATCTTGAATTGTATTCATAAAAGTTATATAGCCATTGTGGACAGGTATTTTTTTTGTTATTATTAAATGCTCAAGCTGTGCAGGAAAATGTTAGTGCTGCCCATCTGCACTAAATAAAGACATGGAATATACAAAATTTTGAAATCCAGTGAAGTTGAAACTTGAAACTGTGTAACTGGAAGGGAGAGTTTATTTGAGGAAGTGGAAATTTCAAGAAAAGGAGTAATGGGTTCCCAAGTTGGACAACTCTGGCAAGATGAATTTGATGATCTATTCAAGACTGGTACCATTTCAAGGTATGTTATGAGCAAAAGGTTTTGGTTGACAGTATTTTATATAATTAGTAAATTGCATCATGGCATTTTTACCATGTGTACATTATAGTATATAGCAATTACATGCATCCTGTGAGCCTTATCATTCAAGTACACCCCTCTAACATGAAAGCATGTCCTTTAAGCAATTAAGATCTCACCACATAATTTCAGAATGCAGAGTTTAAGAGAGATTGCAAGTGTACACTAGAAAATTTTCATTATTTGAAAAGCCTAACATTGCATCAAAGAAATAACTCAGTACTGATGGAGGATGCATGTCAGCAGTTAAGAGATGACAAAATTCAAGAAGGATAGAATATGACAAATGGTTTTTATATCCCAAAGCTGTGAGGAGGGAGCCCAGATAGGAGCTTTCTTTTAATCTTGACTGGTAAAGCAATCAAAGCATGTTATAAAGCATGAAGCAAATAGTATGTGAGAAAATATTTTTCTATTTTTCAATACAACCCCATCAATCATCTATACTTACTGTCAATTTGTTTTTATTATTCTCATTTTAGGAAGATAAAATCTATATTTCTTTCCAACCAGGCATAAGATATGAAACTTGACAGACCTAGCAAGTAGTTTATTTATAAAGCATATTTTCGACAATATTGAATAAATGTCATCTTGTTTAACATTGAGTTATAAAGCAGATAAATGTGTGCCTTCTTAGAGTGCCCAGAATAGAAATTTAGTAACTTATTTATTTTGGTAAAAGTCAAGTCCCATTACATTTTGAAAAAGTTCCTGTCTTCATATGAAATATCTGATTTAATGTTTACTAAGTAAATCTGGTATAAAGATCTATGAAATTTTTTAGTATCTTTGCTAAGGAAAATTGCCGTACAGCCTGCACTAATTTGTAAGCTCAGCACAGTTGAGCTCCAACAGGAGCACTTTTGTGTCATTTAAGAGGACAAGAATAACAGCACAGTACATGATCCTAGGTAACTGATGTCATAATTGGGGGAGCCTTGAAACTTAAAACTTCGTTTTTTGATAGCAAGATGTGACATAGGTCAGTCACCCCTGCAGTGTTCTTACATCATAGCTTGTATCTGTAATTAAGATTCAAACCTTTTCCCTGGTTAGGAACTTTCAGAGGAAGATGCTACCTCTAGACAAGTCACCTTTTTAGCAGAATTTAAACATAAGTTGTATGGCATTTTATGATTGTGAATCATGAATGCCTCTGTCAGGGGTGTCATTTTGTAAGAACAGTATGCAATTCTGAAAGTGCTTTTGCTTTCCACCAGACTGCATAGCAAAGTTGCATGTTCTAGAAAGAAAAAAAAGTAGCATTACTGCATAGGTCACTAACTTGGTCCTTGATAAGATGGTGCAGCTATGCTTAGAATCAAGTGCTTACACATTACCTGAGAAAGACAAGAGACTTCCTGATTATATTCCTTTAAACTTCTTTATTACTCTCTATTATTCTGTTGTGAAATTTTTAAAAAGTTCTTTTGTATGGTTAAACATTTTAGTGTTTCTAACTATCCCATAATATAAACTTTTGGGATGTTTTCTCAGTTGCTATGTCTATGAAGTATTAATTGACCTGAAGAGCTTGAGGAACAGTTATTTACTAGTCATGGATAGTGTAGTTGTGAAAAAATGTGTATTACATATTAATCAGTATTGAGTAAAACATGTAGTAAAAAAAAAAGCATGGCATTTCCTTAGCATAATTTTGTGACTAAAACCAGCTGGGCATATGTAAACAGTGCATTACTAAAATGTTCTCTTTTTAGATTTAGAATGAAATTATGACAATAGACTATACTTTTACAACTTCAAATAAAGTTAAGTAATGAAAGCTTTAGATTTAGTTACATATAGGTAGCTGTGAGTAAAAGAAGCAAGGCATAAAAAAGCAATCTTTGGCAACCAAGGATTTGTTAAAAGTGCTGTAATTGCATGGAAAATAATTTTTTTTTACAAAATTATTAAAGATATAGTATATTTTTCATAGTTATAGATTTCATTTAATTCTTGAGTAAGAGGGCAAGGATTTTGAGAACTAGGAAGCATCAAGAGATTTACAGGTTGCAAATTTTTCTGCTCTATGTCATGTGTGTTTTAAAGCATTTGAATTTGAGTTGTGCTGCTTTAGTTTATGAGTCACATTTTGTTTTAATTCAAGTTCTAATAACTTTTGGAGGACACTGGTTCAGAAACAAAGGAGAGAAAGAAAATGTAAAAGTCACACTATTTTGTGATTAGTTAAGACCTTCCAGAACTATTCCCCAGTTCTTGTGGAGTCACTGAAGTGACCATGGTTAATTTTCCCATTTTGTATAAATGGAGGTAATCTACATTTGGGTACAAAATACAAGTGACTATAACTTGCAAGGCAGTTTTCCGTAGTCAGATTTAGGAAATTTGACATTCTTAACATACTCGGGAGTGGAAAGTGGGTTTAGTTTTATTTATAGAGACCCTGTCATACAGTTCTCTAAGATGGTATGCTACCATAAAAACAAGCCATGGAAGTAATGTTGTAGGCTCTGATGATTTCTTCATGGCTGTTCATAAGCCTGAAATATTTTATCAGCATTCTGTTAGTGGCACAAAGCCTACATCTCCCTCTATTTTTACACAAGAGTTTTAATGTACAATTATGGTTGACATAACATATATACATAGGCTCTCTAATGAAAAAGAATCTGCACATTCAGGTAGAGTTGTGAACAAAGCTATTTTTTTATGTGGCAGGTTTCTGTAGATCTAGTAAATGGTTTGTTTTAATTTTACTCAATTTTTCTTTTTTTATCAGGACTTTGTTTCATTACAAATATTTCTTGATGTTTCAGTGCATTATTGGAATGAACATTGATAGAAACCTTATAAGGGATTATGAAATAAAATGCTATGTCTGTGAATTGTGTTTGAATTGTTTTTTCAGTAATTTTTCTGAAATAGTAAGTAGTAAATGTGCATGAGCTGCTACAACTATCCGTGTGTTTTAATAAAGGTGTATTTTTTCTTTATGTTTGTCCTATACTGATATGGTTTGGCTTGTTGAGTATGCTCTGGTGTTTGTCCAAGTACTGATGATTAAACTTAATTTGTTTATTCAGAAACTAGCATATAGAAGATGGGTGGTCCTTCTTATTATTGTATTGTAATACATATAGAAATGTTTTATGATATAGTTGACATCAAAATTATGATGTAAGTAGATTACATTTAATGTAAGAGTTTCACCTTGTTAAAGAAGCTCTTTTCATGATAGTTTAATCTATAGTCATAAATATTTATATATGTATAAGCAAAGTATAAGGAAATTACTGTATAGCATTTATTGATATTTCATTTTGATCACTAATATATTTGAATAGTTTCAGTTTGATGTATTATATATGTGAAATTATATTTAGAAATACAGTATACTATATAGAGATATATCTAAAGGCTGGTTTTCTTGGGATACTACCAGATTTCTTGTTTGCTCATGAAAATGGCTGTAGAGCAGGATTGCATAGAGAAATTGGCTTTAAGGCAATGTAAGACTGCTTCTGTAAAAGCCAACATTTTAAGCATTGTATAGGATTTTAGACATGAAGACTACTTCATGTTTACATCTCTTTAGATCATGACATTTAAAGTGTATAATGTAATGCCTGTTACACATTCTGCAAAATGTTATATAACTCAAGTTCTGTAAGCATTAGAATGGGATTGTTTAGTGGTCCCGTTGTATAATGATGCATTCAAAGCAGAATTGGCTCTTTACTATGATATACAGCTTAACATCGTTGTCTTGCCAGCTAATAATGTGAATGCCTTTCAGGATTTTTTATCAGTATATCCCAGATCACTTTTGTGGTCATTCTTGTCTCCAAAAGATCTTATCTTGTCTGTATGCAATAAATAATGTGAAGTGGCCATAAACTAACTAGATTTGAAAGTTACAATAATAAAGGAGCTGTGTACTTTCAGATAATATGTATTTGGTTATGATGATTTTATGGTAACTGAAACAAAAATAACTGTCTGTGTGTAGATTGTGTAGATAGATGTTTATATGGTGAAATGATTATGTAAGAGAGAGTTAAAAAGTACTTCCATATGAATTGTTGCATTTTGTATGTGTGATTTTACATTTTAGATTTAGTAAATATGGAATCTATTTGAAGACTGTTGTTGATTGTAAATAGACAGATGTGTATAGTTATAATTTTAATCAAAATCCACGAAAACCTTTCAATATGTGCCTCAGTATTTTCTCATTGTGCCAACAATCTGTGGATCTTGGCTCAGCTCTTATTTCAACAAAGGATGATAGTACTGTATTTTGTTTAGTAGTTCCAGAACTTGCAAATTGGTCTCATATAGATGTTAAAAGGTTCATCTTTTGTATATTGGTGTATAGATATTTGATTAGGACAATCTCATTATTTTGGTATTCATTGCATTCAGAACTCACTGGTTTTAAATCTTTTACAATATTTAAAGTCTTTCATTCTAATCCTTCAAAGTTTCTTCCTTCCACATTGTTACATCCCTAAAAATGGGCTAACTTGGCTAACTTTGTGTGGAAAACAGCTGTAAAATTATATAAAAATCATGATTGTAGGTTATAATGAAATGCATGTCATTATAACAGGAAGGAAGTCTTGGTGCCATGACCATTTCAGTCACAAGGGGTAAACCCAAATTAAACGTGGAGTACTTATACTTTATGCATTGGCAGAAGAAACGCAGCTTTATTTTGTTAATGAGAATGCATTTACTCTGCCAAAAATTTGATTATGAGAAATCAAGAAACAAAATGAAAAACTTGATTTTATAAAATCTAGTAACTTTCCATGTACAGTATCAAGAAATCGGGAACAATCAATCTTTCAACAATCAATACTTACGCATAGTTCAACTAAAATTAAGTCATTTTCCTTTTTTTTTTTTTTTGATAACCCCAGACATTACTAACTGTAAGGTCCACCATATTAACCAAGAGTATAAATACTGTATACAAAATTGGAAATTTTTGTGTTAGACACTTTAAAACACCTCGCATAATCTTATTTATAGCACTGAAGGCTAGCAAGGCCTACTATGACCTAGCAGTTGAGTCCCTGGGCTGTACCAAAACAGACAAGTGAAAGAAAATCAACTCTGTCAGTTTTTCCTCCTAATGCCCAAACAATGCTGCAAAAATGCCTTCACACTGATGATCTCATTTCAAAGGAAATGCTTTGAATGGTGATTCTTGGCACATTACCAGTGGTATGATCAAGGAATGAAATCCCCTTGACCTAAGAACTAAATCCCCGAAGGAAACAAGTTTTACTAATTCAACAGTGTCCTTCGTTCCCTTCCAGTATCTCATATAGGTGCACAACCAATACTATAAATCGTATTGATTTCTGTATGGGGATGATGCGGTCAGTGCAGTAGGCATTAGTAAAGTGTTAACAGCATCTTTTCAGCCCCTTTGCTGCATCTACTTTTTAGCATTTAATTTTACCTCTATTTCCATTTTCCCTCTTCATCTTGCTGTCCCACACCTGTAACTGTTACAAAGTGCAACAGAAGGTTTTTGCCTGGTTTTACCCTTAGATTCTTGTGGTTCATTTCATTTCATTTCATTTTCTGGATCTCGTGTATCTCACTGTCCAACTATTCCAACTCCCTCTTTTTACTGATGTCCCAGTGTTTGACTGGACTGCCTAAATTTCATAAATCCTATAACATTAACTGTAATGATCCTCCCATTTCAGAGAAGACTGCTGGAATGCTGATTCTGGGCCCATTGCCAGTCCCACATTGAAAATGGGAAGAGGAGTAAAGCCAGTAATTGCCCATGCTTCTATTGTTTGGAATTTGAAGAATGCACTGATGGTATCTAGAATAAAAAGTTATCCAAAGGTGAACAGCCCAGGGGTCCACACCAGGCCAACTTAAACCAAACCAGCCTAACATCTCGGTGAGGAAACCAAGGAGCACAGTCATACAAATGTAGAACTAAAATTAGATGATCAAATACTTGGAAATGTGAACCTAAGTTGTTCATGGAAGGCTCAATCAACAGAATGCACACACCAAAATAAATAAAATTAATAAATTCTAACCAAAGTAGTAGAACTTTGCAAATAGTAATAAAATGGCCAGAAGTCTAACAAATGCACGATGAAAAGGGACTGGGTTACAACTTCAACTGCCAACAGCCAAAAAAAATGCTCAAAGACAAGAGACCTAGGTTACAACTTTCCCAGCAAAGTTCAGCCACAGAAAAACCAGGTCTCGTGATCAATAGGCCATACACTGATTGAGAAGGAAGCAAAAAACCTGTAAATGTTGGTAGTTTGGAGAAAAAAGAAAATTCCGCAGGGGATATGCTGATACACCCCTTTCATTGAAGGTGCTGAGTTAGAGACACTCAACTTAGAAAATTAAAAACTCGGATGGTCAACCAACATCTAATCCATAGGTCTACTGGCCACTGAGGAAAACAAAAACGTCACTTGCTGGTGTGCACTTCTTGTCAAAACAACGATAAGGTACTGATTGCTAACCTCGATGTGCAATATCCAGTAATAAAAAAAAATTAAACAATACGATCCTCACCTAGGAAATGCATCATATGACAAACTACAAATTCTTGGACCGTATTTCAGACATACATTAAAAAATATGCTTGATCACTCCAGTCATTGCTTTAGCTCTGGATTAAATTCTCTGTCCACCTTTCCAAAGTTGGAGGGGGATCATCATGAACCACATTACGCATTCTAAACGCCAACCCATACAAAGAAATACCAATGCCCTCCATGTAGTTATAAGCAATGGCAAAACTTCAAACAACACACGAAAACAGGAGAAAAAAAAATGACCCAGCACATCAGTGAAACAAGTTCGTGATGGCTACTTGAAATGACAAAAGACCTAAAAACAATTAATTTTCCCATAAGACTTTTAGGTTGCTAGAATCATAACATGAGATGTAAGAAGTAGTTTTCAATCTCAAACACTTACATTCTACCCATAGCATTAATATTAAGTAATATTTGTGGCTCAGAATTTTTGAGTATATAAAGTCACTTGTGTGAGTGACAAAACTTCATAATATATATATATCTTTTCCCGTAGGGAGTAGTGCACCTCATGTATCCACCCTCTTCTGACAATTGATTCATTGTGCAACTTCGAGGTTTTCCTCCTGTTACAACTTTCAGACCTTTTTACTGCCAATTTCCGTTTCGGCGCTAAATAGTTCTCAGCACTTGCCCTTTGGCTGAATTCTATATTCTATTTGTATATATATATATATATATATATATATATATATATATATATATATATATATATATATATATATATATATATATATATTCTTTTTAACATGCTTTTTTCCAATTTTTTTATAAGGGGTAAGCACGATGCCTTCTTTGAAGGACATTGATTTGGCTTTAGGGGTAGACCGCAGTCTCGATCGGCTTCCCTGCCCGACATCGCTTAGACCCCGGTAGCGTATACATGTATTGTACCTATCACCAGCTCCCTTTCTCCCAGCAGTGAGGAGACGTTGAGCGGTTAGGTCGACAGTTCGAGACGTGTGAGGTGTCTGTTATTGGAGTGGCTTTGTTTGTGTGTGTATTAGTCTGTAACACCCATTTGCTTTTAAGCAAACCTATCCATTGATTACATACATAATCCCAGGGTGTCTACACAGATAGCAAAGTGTCCACTTTTCTGACTGGTCGGCTGTGGATTTGAACCTGTGCCACAAACCTCTATGAAGTCCGAAGCTGCTGCTCTAACTGACTCGGGCTGTCCGAGGCTATATATATATATATATATATATATATATATATATATATATATATATATATATATATAGTATATATATATATATATATATATATATACAGTATATATATATATATATATATATATATATATATATATATATATATACATTATATATATACTATATATATATATATATATATATATATATATATATATATATATATATATATATATATATATATATATATATATATACATATACAATGCCCTAGTTGCTGTAATGCGGCTTTGTCGGATAGGTGCAGGTAAATTTATAAACACGTTACTCGAGCGTTTCAGTTTTCTATAATTTAGCTAATGGAGAAAAGAAAACGAATACAGCGGCCACGACAGTTACCATGGCTGCTGGCCCCGCCTTTCTCTAGTGGATTTGCCATAAGGGCCAAAATAATCATAACATTTTCTAAATGACCACAATGTAAGCCCTGAAATTTCATTGAGTATGTTACCTATTCACTCGTTATTATTTTATTTGCAGTAAGCCATGCTATGCTGAAATACATCAAATTCTCCTCTGTAGGATTATTTATCAGATAGTTATTCATATATCTGTGTATGAAAAGAACTTATTGGGAAGATTTATTTACTACAATTTAATCCACCATTCAAGTAAGAAAAATACATGAGACCTAGGAGAATACTAAATGCTAACGATTTAATTTTAAAAAGGGCAGTAACAAAGACTAGAAATAAGGTTCTGGTTAGGAGTTAAGTTTAAACCCTCTTTTGTTATAATTTCTTTTCTATCTCTTGCCCTTCATCGGAATTGTAAATACTAGTAAGAGGGTACCCAATTTCTTAATGAGTTCTGGTAATAAAATATAATGCCAGTTAAATGGAGAAGTTTATCTCGTATATTTATAAAAAAAATCTGTCGTTTTAAACAGTAATTCGGTATCAAAAGTAAGCTGGAATAAAAAAAAGTAGACTACAAAACGGGTGATGTTTACACTTTTAAAATATTTTGTAAATCTGACATTTTTTCGTAAAAATGAATACAAAGTTAACTCCTTTAAATTTCTGTTAACAACCCCTCCGCTCTCTATCTTTCCCTTAAGTTTTCCTTAAATAAAACAGTGTTTATAATTATCGATTCCAATTTGTAAACTACTGTCGCAAGATAAGGGAAAAAGGCAGACAGAACATGAAGCAGGTATATTTCAAGGATCCCGAATTGTCTTGAGGTCTTTCATGGTCCTTGGGTTCTGGCGGTGTACTATACAACTCTGGTTACAGAATAAGCCACCGGTTTGTTTGATTTGGGTTGTGTGTGAAGCTAGCTATTTTGGGTTACATGCGGTATTTGGTAAGTTTTTTTTTTTCTTAAATATTTATTTGTACAAGAGCTGATGGATAGGCAGGCAGTTCTTTACCAGGTTAATGATCTGTTTCAAAGAGGCCTATGTTTGTGCCCTTCCAATATCCAAGCCGAGTGCTTAAAATTTGCATTGGTGTAAACGCGGTACTTCAGTTTTTGTCTTTTTCTTTACACCTTTTGATTATTGAATGTTTTTGGTATAGCCGGGTGTTTTGAAAATGCCGGTACTAGGGTAGCAGTTATGTATTGAAGAACGGAACACCCAAATACTGAATTACACAATGATTTAATTATCTGTAGGTTTTGATTAAGGAACACTAAAAAAATTGAAAGCATAGTAGGCGCCAGGCCATTCCTTGTGTAACACCTGCTGGACTGAGCCATGGAATTTAATATCGGATAATTTTCCCTGTTCTCTTATTCGAGACTTATAGACCATTTTCGTTGTTTTCTCCTGTCCCCATTTGATGCATTAAAGCCCTATCCAACAAGCAGCTTGTCTGATGTATTCTGGGAATAGGCTTTTAATAGGTGAAAATCCTTCACGACTAGTTACGTGGTCATAAAGTAGTAGCACTTAAGCATTATCAATACCACATATTTTGCGTTTGGTTAGCTTATTTACATGGGGTAATGAAAACAAATTAAAAGACTTTTTCATAGGATTTAGTTTACGTGAACTTTTGCGTAAACTTTTTACACGCCAGATCATATTTATCGAGAGAGAGAGAAAATCTGTTTTAGGTCATTTGCTGATTTCAGTGCTAACTATAATTTAAAAAAAAACGGTCATTCTAAGCCGGCTGTCCGCTGTGAGCTAGACTGTGGCAATTGGAGTTTCTCTGTTATTTTACTTGCTTTACAAGAATTTAAAGTAATATTTTGTCGCCCGGTTGTAACTAAACTGTGATTGACCTTTGAAGACTACATGACTTGAATTACCTAACGCAGGGTAGGTCTAAGCCGGCATTCCGCGGCAAGCCCCCCCCCCCACCACCACCATAGCTAATACGGCAAAATTGTAACCAGTAAACACCTCTAGGGTACGTTATGTTGGTATTTTTAGGGGTGTTTACTGGTTACAATTTTGCCGTATTAGCTATGGAGGGGGGGGGGGCTTGCCGCGGAATGCTGGCTTAGACCTACCCTGCGTTAAGCAATTCAAGTCGCGTAGTCTTCAAAGGTCAATGACAGCTTAATTACAGCCGGCCGACAAAATATTACTTTAAATTCTTGTAAAACAAGTAAAATAACATAGAAAAACGTCAATTGCCATAGTCTAGTTCACCGCGGACAGCCGGCTTGGAATTACCAAAAAAAAAATCCCAAACACCTGTTATTGCTCAGGCATTGCTGTTGTTTTTATTTTTTTTACAGGATAGAGTGGCCAGTTACTGTGGAACATTTAAAAGCATGGTTGTGTGGATATTCGTTCGGTATTTACGTTGTAATCCACCGATGAAGGTATTAATTTTTTAAATTAATAATTTTGCTTATAGCCTAAAATTCACAAATTTCTCCTATTATAGGTACCGTTCACATTTTAATGTTGAAAATTTTGTGCAGGGTTTTATTTCCATTTCCATCTAAGTTAAACTTTGTTTTACTATATTTTGCAGCCAGAACTGGTCTGTCGTAATTAGTTGGTACAAACTGTAGCGTTTAAAAATCTCATTTCGTTAAGCATTCGTGAAAGAACACTTTGAAATAATGTAAATGCTTAACATTCAGGTAATAGATTTGTGATACTGTAGTATGCATTATTAACTTTGGACATACATATTAGTGTTGCTAGTGAACCATAATTTATTTTAACAGATCTTAAATAATGGTAAATGTCATTAGAGCCCACGTATAATGTGGAGGCGTGTATGATATCGTGTCATATTACTAGCATATGACAGATTGACGGGACCTTCAAAACAATGATTGTGGAAGTAGCTAATTAGTAAATGAATAGTTTTTAGTTGGCAAGTTTGCTTTGCTAATGTATGCAAGTATGTGTGCGCTTGCACCTGCGGAGAGTAGCCCTAGATGCCAAAAAAATATGGACCAAGTGTAAACTTTCGAATTAATTGCAATTAAAGTAAACTAAGCGGCATTTGCGTCAGATCGTGTAAACGCGTTATAGATTTCAAGAGCAATGGCTAAATTCAGAGTTTGAAAGGATGTCCATAGACGAAAATTGACTTTCCGAACTTTTAAGTATATATGTAAAGTAATAAAGTTGTGTACTTGAGTACGAAGGAAGCTGGAGGGACACAGCAGATCTTAAGATTACCGCAGAACATTTGCCCAAAAGATTTGTAAGGATCAATTTATATTTTAAATTAATGGCCATCTTGTATAATCCTTGGGAAATTCGGGGAAACAGCCACTGGCATAAGCCTTGTGTATAACGTAAGCTAATTTTGTAGTATTTAAGAGGGAATGGTTATGGGATGAAGCAGTCTTCATTTTTCTCTACGAATTAATGACGTGTTCTTCTGAAGGCAGCAAAAATGAAATTTTAGTTAGACGCATTGAATTCGATAAAGTCTTAACCGCAAGGCCTGGTTACACCTGTATCCGTTATATAAAAACCGATGGATGTTGTTACATGAGTATAGGCTGTCTTGAACAAACGTAATCGCTCGCTTTCCCACCTTCGCCGAGAAAAGTGTAGAACAGGGTATCGTGCTATTAAAGTGCTCCAGGGCATTGAACATCCAAGACGATGGATGTGGCTTGAAAGATTGTACACTAAAGATCCCCAGGATAGAGGTCATGGTCTTGTCTTGGATTGCGAGGGTACTAGATCAAAGTAGGTAAATTTTAAATGGAACGATCAAAATAAGTATTTTGATAGTCTCTTATTTTTTCCAGGGCGTTTAAATTGATGTAATAAATGTTTTACCCAAACTGTACATTCCCTGTGTATAGAATATAATACTTTCAACAGAATACGAGCTTGCTTAAGAATCTGAGCGACAATTTGTTAAGTGCTTATAATTATAGAGGAGGTTTTTCATCTTGCATTGGACTGCTGTGCTGTGATGTGATGCATGAAGGGGAAAGTAAGGTAATGGGCATAGGAATGGTAAATGAATACCTAATTCTTAATTTCTAGCCTTCAGAACTAATCCTTACGTCTGAATTAAATGAGAAAACTAAAGCCCACGAATCACCAGAAAATGTTTGGTAATGTTGCAAGCTGGCGACTGGAACGAACAAGGCCAGCTTAATATAACAGCAGCCCTTCCACCACATCTTAAAGGTGACATTGCCTGGTCGGAATGTATTGTGATAATCTGTTGTAGAACCTCTGGACAATGCTTTAGTTACTTAAATGCTAGGAGTAGTGTTTCTGCCCAATTATAAAAAAATAAAAAAATACCCATTGAGGAGCAGTCAAAAGCTGGGACTTGTCAGAACGAAGTCTTTGGTATTGTTGAGTTCTTCCAAATCCGAAGATTGAGCAGATGGACAATGTTACATATTAGGTTTGTGAATGTTTGATAGCATACGATATGAAACTCAACCTCTAAAGGTCTTTTTATTCATTCACACTGATGATGTACTTATTGTACCTTTAACCTGCTGGTTAGGTTTACAGCATAGCGCTCCAAGCTGGCCGGTTGCCTGCATGCACTCACCTAGATGCAATTTACTCTGGTTGTAACCGAGAGACTGGAATACAGACTACAATAAGTCCCGAGTTTGAGTTGAAGTAAGAATTAGTTCATGGACATTGTCAACGTCTCACCAAAATAAAATCCATTTCAGTAAGGTATGAAATTTAACTTTAGTAAAATGCACTGATGGCAACTTTTTACTGGTACAGTGAGGTTGAGGGGGATAACCTCGGTTTAGTGGGGTAAGGGTAAAGTAAAAAAAAAAAATTCTTGTAGAGTTAAGGTCGAGTATATGGCATTCATTTAGCTTTTGGGGACAGAGGGCCTAAGTTCAATAGACAGTGAAAACTGCAAAACCACATAAATTTGTCTCAATTAGTTCGTATATTCCTGCACTATTTGTGGAATACCTCAATCCTTTTGTAACAGTGTGTAGTCTCGTCGAATTCTTAAGACATGCATAGGTAACTAGTTGTTACAATATCTCAAAAACTGTGCTCATTTTATTTCAGCATTATAGCAGGTGTTTGGTGATATTAACATTACTGCTTCATATATGGTAACTAGCCCATAGGCTCTTAGTTATACGTCATCACCTAAATTAAGGAGTTCCAAGGTTTGAAAAGAATATTTAGTGCCTTTAAAAGGTTTTGATATGACTATTTTAGCAGAGGATCCGTTTCTTCAAGCTACAAATTTCCATTGTTTATATCGAGTTAGAAAACAAATTGCAATAGGCAGTCATCGATCCAACTACCTATTAAAGTGAAATGTAAAGTTGTAGCTACCAGCATGATACTAAATGATTTATATTAATTTGTGCTAGTAAATTATGAGCAGGAGCATGAATAAACTTTATAGATTAAAGGTTGTTTTGAGAGAGGCAGACTAGTCGACAACTAGCAAGTTGGCGTCAATTGCTTTAGAGAGAGTGAAAAATATTTTTGAGAGGATAAAAATAGAAAGTTTTGGTTTTTATTTTACTAATATATTGGTTATATGGCCGTGGCTTACCATCCTGAACTCTGTTAACTAACGGTACTAACCTGTCAATTTGTCTAGCACTTCATATTCGGATGTTTAGTTTTTTCCACCTTAATCTTGAATTTTAAAGTATTTATGTAACTTCATATTTGGAATGCACATTATATTAAACAAGTAAATGGGCAGAGTAAGGGCAGTGTCATACTTAAGAGGTTTAAGGTCGAGTAGGAATTTACTAGCAATGAAGGTATTCTCACAAAATATTTTTAAATATGATTTTGGGGTATACTAGTTTGATTATCACTGGAGTCATAGTTTTTAAACCAGTCTTTTAAGCTTATGGAGAGGCTGAAATTTGGCTTTAGTTAGTGTAGTTCAAGTTGTAAGACGGAAATGGAGCAACTTTCTCATTTTGCTGAGTGATTAAGTTAACAGCCAAGGGAAAGGTTTTGGAGTAAAAATGTGAATAACTAAATTTTTTTTTCAGTGTTTTAAGTTTGGTTGGATTCAAGTAGCATACTTTTAAATGCTAAACGTTTTCTAAATATGAAATATCTTTCAGATGTTCTTCAGAGGTGGTGAAATTGAAGGCATCGTTATTTTATGGACATCTGGTTTTAATGGAGGTCCAAGCGACTGTTATCTCGCCCGACATTGTCAAGTGAGGCTTCGTAATTACAGAGTTGTGTACTGTAGAAAACTGTAAGTACTAGATTTTTGTTTAATTATTTTGTTCAATTGTAATAATGTTGATAATTCTCTCCACCACGTGCAAGAACGCACGCATTCACGATCCCCTACTCTGGTTGAGGTAATTGTTTCTATAGTCTTGAAGCTGTAACTTTTCATAGTATAAAACTCCCAAACTAAAAAGTATCAAGTGGCCCATCACAAAGATTGAAAAGGGTGGCCAAAGGTTATACGAAAATACACCCAAGCCATGGAAAATGAGACAAAATTTAAAGCAAAGTACTGAGTAACTGAATTATTTAAAAATTCTGGTTTTAATTTGTACTCTAATTATTAATGTCAATTACACTATGTAAATAGAGTAAATTACTTTTTCAGGGAGTCCCGTATTTTAAGACGTAATAAATTCTTTTTCAGGGTGTCTGCATTTTAAGACTGAATCGATGTTTGTATTCGGCTCCTTGAGATAACTGAAATTCTTGTGCAAGTGAACTTTTGAAAGATAGTTTAAAAACTGTAATAGTTTCTACAACATTTAAAAGTTTAAAAACTGTAATAGTTTCTACAACATTTAAAAGCTCATTGGTGTCCAGTTCTCTGTACTTAGAAAATGTGTAATTGAGACTTATAAACCCTATTATTTCTTGAAAATGTGTAATTGAGACTTATAAACCCTATTATTTCTTGTTCTCAAAATTAGTTCCAACTCTGCATGATGGTAGACTTATAAACCCTATTATTTCTTGTTCTCAAAATTAGTTCCAACTCTGCATGATGGTGTAGTCGATTAATTTTTACTCCTTTCCAGGATTTGCTCGTTTGATTCCAGGGAAAATCATATTTCTGCAGATCAAAAAGTTAGTGGTCGGTGACTTTTGGAGTGACCTTTCGAACTATTTTTTCAAAAATAAGGTAAATGACTGTTTTTTAATGTTTGCTATGTAGGTGATTATCTGTAGTTTCTAGATTTGGTTAAAAAGAAAAAGAACAAAAAGTTTTCTTAAATCTAAATGTGATGTTTTAATTTTTCTGGATAGCAAGTCTTGAAATTACTGTGGTAGTTCGGATTAAAAGTACAGTGTTCATAAACTTTTATTTTAACGTCCGAGTTAGGTTCTCTTCATATACACTATGCAAGTAATCACACCATTTGCTAATTTGTATGGTAGTCGTCAATTTTAGTGTTATCATAGGGATCAAGATTTTGTATTTTATTACATGAAGTATTATATCTAATCTAATGTATTTTATTACATGAAGTATTATATCTAATCTAAGATTTTGTATTTTATTACATGAAGTATTATATCTAATCTTCCAGCTTGCTGAAATTAAACTTTGTTCTTTAAACATTGCTTTGAAGACTTTCAGAGTACTTAAGGGAATATAAAAATTCAGGGAACCTGGTGTGAGGCGTTCTTGTAGTGATTTTTCATGTTTTCAGATCTGCTGGCTCAAAAATGTACACCGCAAGAGGCACGTCCTTAAGAACCAGAACGATCAAGCTTGTTGATAATTAGAAAACAGTTCTTCAGATTTTAGAATCACGGATAAGCCCACCAGCGTTTGAAACGGGAGATATTCCCTGTAGTGCCTTGTGTTCTGGATGTAGAGCGTCCGTCGGCTGTGAACGTTTCCTCAGTGACGAGCTCATGATGAGAACCAGACATACTCAGCCTATTGTCTGATACTAACCCGAAATGTCGAACAGCCAGACTGCCTGCCTGTGGTTCTCTGTAGATTGAACGGCAAGAAACCAGATAATCGCTACTAACTCTTCCAGGGATATAGAGAAAATACTCTGCTGAATTTTTAGGTTTTCATTGGTATAGCCTAGTTTTGGAGACAACAGTACCGTAAACTTAATGATCCAAGATATTATACGAAATTGTTTGATCCAAGATGTTTGAAAAATGGAGTAAAGCATAAATTACATACAGATCGGCCTTTCAATACCGTAAGAATAATAATGGCAGATAAGTTATAAAACATGCAGTGCCCATAAAGAAAATAAAACAAAACAATCCTCAGTAATTAAACTCTAGTTTCCGTTTAAGAGCGGAATGTCTAATCTGGAGTGCATTAACACTTCAACTGGATTGCTGTTGAGGAGGAGAGTTTAAGTTTAGTTTCAATAAATGCAGAAATGTAAAAAATACTTAACTTATGGTTTTTGAAAACTGCAGTCAGAAAAAATTTCAGTGAACTTTCAACTAATGTTTTGATCAAAACATCTGTTTCTTAAAGCTGTTAGTTTCCTTAATGCATCTCAGTCTTAAAGTGCATATTAATTCTTTCAATAGATTACGTTATCATAATATGCTAAATTTCACGCCAAGCAGCCTAGTGCTAACTACGTTGACCACACGAAACGTTTCATGACTGCGCAAATTAAGCCTAGCAAGTTTCCTTTTCTATTTTGTTCTCAACCTGCCCAACTTTCTATAGTTTGCTCTGATTTTCACTGTACGTTCATTTTCGAAGCATCGAGACGGTACAATCAATTTCCTATTTGGTTAACGGACTACTGGATGAATCCACGTATCACACAGAGTAGTAGTTTTCCTTAATCTAGCTAGCTTAATACGGAAATTTTAAAAGTACACTAACATTCATGGGTTGCTACCTTGTTTTGAATGGCCAATGTAGAATGCAAATTTATCTAACATAAGCCTACAACGAACACGTAAAACTCCAGAAGTTAATGTTATGGAACTGAGGTCTACAGAGAAGATTTCCCATTAATTCTATTTAAAGACTAGGTTTATTGCATCTGATTTCCTCACTGACAGAATCAATGATAAGACTATACTAATTACCTGTATATAAAATTACCTGTATATAGACAAGCTTAGTTTATAAAATGCTCACTCTCGTTTCCCCTAAAATTTGACCGTATCTTAACCTACATTTGACCTTCGCCTGTATTTCGCAAATAGACCTCTGCTTCATCAGTTACTAGTTAGCACTGGCCTTCTTGACATGTGAAATTCAGCTTATCACAGTAACTTGATATACTGAAAGAAAAATCTGCGTGCATAGTACGACTGTTTCTTAAAGCTGTTATTCTTAATAGCGGATTTCAAATACTGTTTATGAATCGATAAAACTTTAGTTGCAATATAGTTCACTGAAATAAGCACACAAATATTAGCTTTAACAACTCTTGCCTAATGTACTAAGTTATCAATACTTTACATCTGTGTACACATTGCTTCTGCTTGGTTGCTGCTGAAAACCCAAACTGGCTGGGAATGGGAAAGACTGAAGAATAACGCCAAGTACGGAGATCACCAGAAAAACAGATCGGCTCCTACACAGTAGCTGATATTTCAGAAGTACAGTTGGGTCTTGTGATACGATTAGTCATATTAAATTCAAGCAGGCTGGATCCCATCCTGAAATGATATTTTAGTTACTAAACTGAAAAAGTATATAATTAGAAAAATATTTTAGTTAAACTGAAAAAGCATATAATGAGAAAAAATGTTAAGTTACTTAGTAGAAAGTACTTTGATTAAATCTACTACCAAATAAAAAAAAAAAAAGTTGCGTTAGTGAAGAACAAAGTACAAGATACTTCCTGAAAGTTTATCAGTTATGCCAACACCTTTCATAGGCTAAGTTTATCAGTTGTGCCTGCAACTTTCATTGTTTTTAAACTGAAATTGCATAAAATCCTGCTCCAGACATAAAAGTATTCTATGCAGCTCACTTGAAAGCACAAATACACACTTTCAGTAAAGTAAGCCCCATCCCTGGTCTGGTAAAACTAAGGTACACAAGCCCAACCTCTGAAAATAGCCAATTTTTTTATGTACCATTTTCATAATTCTCAACAAGCTTACCCATCCTGAAAATTTTGATATTCTAAAAATATTAGCAATAAAATTCGTAGACTGGTATGCCTAAGATATTTCAATATTGAACTATCATTTTCAAAGCATTTAATCTAAAATTTAATAAACTTTGGACACCAGAAAATTACAAGTAATAAACTTTCCAATGTGCAAATTATCAGTCAGGATTATTCTAAGTATAATGCCTTAACTCCATGGGTATGGTTACTTCCGAGTTAATTTCCTCTCCAAGCACTTTAATGAAATGCTTGTGTTCCACTACCCTAAACAGAATAGTTATGGTAGAAATTAAAAAAAACTTTAAAACATATTCCCAGTTTTTACTGTCCAGGCTTACCTAGTTGTAACAACTTGAAACCCATAACTATGCACAGCAATGTCCACAAAAATGACGTCTGTCTCAAACTGAAGAATCATACTAATGTTTCAGTCACAGCTTTAGACCAAACCTGAAGCCAGTTTTATCAATGCCTGGTCTTAAAACTGTGGCCAGTTGGATTAACCACTAAATGTTATCAACTTATTTGTGTTAACATCGATTACTAACAAATCAGCTTCATACTCCATGTGATTCTAATCATGAATCAATCTTATACTGGTGGTGTGAAGTGTGAAGATTAAACTCGCTCATACTGGTCAGGAATGACAAGATTTTAACAAACTCCACCCACTGCTTCCCACTGGTCGTCAGTGTGAAGCTCAATTACTGCACAGTCAAATAAGCTGCATCATGCATGAATTCTTCCACAAATTACTATCATCAGTGCAAGGAATTTCTACAGTCAACCACACTTGCATGCTATGGTTATACAATACGAAAATTGCCAAAAAATAATCTGCATGGGCAGAACCAGAACACTGTATGCTAGAATATACCATAATGGCTTTGGACTACTGATTCGATGTCAGAATAAACTAAATTCCGACAAGCTAAATTTTCGACACCACTTGCGTTGTAAAGCCAAGCTGACAGACTTCAATGCACCAAGAACATCACTTGCTATGCCATTGACACATTTCACTGGATCCTGCATTTAAAATCTACCTGTCATTACATACTGTCAATTCATGATACAAGAAAATGATAAAGTTCAGAATATTTACCAATTACAATGCATCCCAATCTTAGTAAAATACCATAATCTTACTGCAAGATCAGGTGCGATTGATAATTTATCCCCTTCTATATCATACCATAATCTTACTGCAAGATCAGGTGCGATTGATAATTTATCCCTTTCTATATCAATCTTAAAAAGCTGATTAAGTCTCCAATACGCATGCATCAAGCTATTCTACACTGCGAATTAAATTTGTCTGTGGTGTTTAGTGATTCAATTTCGGATAGTTTTCAAGTACAGTCACTAAAGCGATTTCTGCACTCATCACATTTGAAATACATTTTCTTTAACGCTGTTTTCAAAAAATCGAAACCTCAAATTAAAGCGTGACTTGTCGCTTAAATCTTAGTAGCACCAAGTTATATCTAATTCAACGATAGTACGCAGGATGTACTAATGTGTAAACTCATCCTAGGATTATTTGAAATTGGTTGCAACCACAAATTAATAAACTTTTAGTGTGTTAAATTGTTTAAAATACTCGATACATAAATAATTCAGTTTTATCAACAGCTTGGAGCTAATCCAGTGTGAACTTTCTAATTTACAATCAATGCCTTGAACTAACACCACAGTCTCATTTCAAATACTATTACAGTATCTCTAAATATAGGGATTCTTGATTTACCTGTCACTCCACCCGGCAAAGGTTTACATTTGACAGAAAGGGAGTCTTGAACTACTACCACATTTTCCTTTCAAATACCAGTCTCGACTCCATCCTGCAGACATAGGTTTACATTTGATTGAAGGGGTAGCTTAACAAATCTGTTCACGCTGCCCAAATGATTACGGGATTCAGCTGCATCCATAGCATGTCTCTTGGTTCTGTAAATAAGAATTTTTTCAGTAACTTTATAAGGTCTAAGATTTCATACTGTACTATATATGTGAATTACAGAACATTGAGGCCATCAGCAGTACAAAAAAATCTAAATACTGATTTGATAGTTATGAATTCCAAAGGTTATAGCGCACGTAAAGCCATCTTCTGAAGCAGTCAATAGTTTTCCATGCAGTTTTTAAACTTTTACCCTAAAACTAATTACCTCATTGAACACAGGCAACCTAACTCTCACTGAATGTGTGCCCAGCAACCAATGGCCTTTAATGCGGGTCTAACAACCTACATCCTCACCAAATGCAGGGCAAAGAACCTATGGGCCTCACCAAATGCAAGCCCAACACCTATGGCCTCATCAAATGCAAGCTCAACAACCCATAGTCTCATCAAATGCAAGCTAACATACTATGGCCTAACCTAATGCAGGCCCAACAGCCTACAGGCTCACCAGATGCAGGCCCAACAACCCATAGGCTCATAAAATGCAGGCCCAACAACCAAAAACATTGACGCCAAACACCTTGGAGCATCATCGAATACAAGCCCGTTAATGTTGAGCCAGCAACCTTATCTATATGGCCCCAAAACTTCCAGCTGTTGTTCTTGTGTAAACTTCAGTTTTTAAGTGTTACTGCAGAACAGCCAAGTCTAAATGGAATTCTACTAACAAAGCTAATCTTCAATTAACATTTACCCCTCCCATCACCAGTAACCTATCCCATCAGCAATAAAAGGCTATACAGTAATGTATATTGAATTCAACTTCACTCAACTTTTACAAAATTATACAAATCTGATAATTGTATCTGACTTCACAGAATATCCTGATTGAAGAATTGCCTCACAAATTCATTTAAATAATTCAAAACTCTGTTCAACACTCTAACAAGTTATACGAGACTAAATTGACAAGAGCCACCTGATGGGCCAAATACCACCAGACTCTAAGGCTGTCCAAAATAAATAAACCATGCACAAGTGCAATTCACTCGAAAGCAAGCTTCCATAACTCAGCGTGCATTATGTGCAAGGTTAAAGTACACAGCAGTATAATTTAGAAAAAATTAGGCTAGTTACATGGTGCTCTCTGTAAAAGTAATAACCTCAAACCCTACAGTACCAAGGTGATTCTCTGCAAAGCTAATAATGCGCAGCAGGAAGAAAAAGAGGTATTGGAAATAGTGTCAAAGCAAGTCTTGGCCTGGTAAAAAATAAACTTGTCTTTCAAAAAATCATTACCAGTTGAATGACCAAAAACATATCTTGGTTGTGCCAATGCACACACTATTCTCAACCTATCAAATAATAGCACTGATTTGAATAAATTGTAGTATTTCTTTGTAAACCCTTTCCAGATTGCTGTAGCCTACACTACTAAAGAAAGTAGATAAAAGCTATACTAACCATTTCATCAGTAGAGTACTGAAATGTCCAGAATAGAATGCGTTTAGAGGCTTATACTGGTGGGAATAAGTTTACAGTAACTGGCAACACACAACCAAATTTAAATTTTCTATAAATATACACATCTTGCCCACAGGGAGTAGCACAACGAAAATGAATTTAATGTGAATGACAAAGTGAGATATTAAAATTGACTGAAGAACATAGTAGTAAATGTGGACCTTGGCTGTTATTTGTGAACTTGTCTTCACTCTCTGAACTGATCACAGCCTCAATGACATTCGTATTTGCCAGATTTCACTTCCTAAAACAGACTGGCCTTGTGATATTTTATTATATTGTTGTGAAGTTGTAAACGGGCATTTTTTGCATAATATCAGCTGGGAAATGCATGACTGCCAAGAGTAGTCACAGCGGGTGGGCAGGGCCATTAACTGTAGTATGGTAGATTTTGATTCAAAGATACATAGTTGATTACCGAATAAGCTTACGCTATGTAAAACTGCCACAGTATAAGTATTTACAATATGACTTGCTAGTAATGCACTGAATATATACAGTCACAAAGCTTATGGCTTTTTATCTTTTTTATACAAGGCCTGCATATGAAGCAGTATGATTGCTCATTCTACAGCCACTTTTTAGAAGAGCACAAACCTCATACCATGATATTACATGGCAATTTCACCACTAGTAAATTCAACAAAACAATCTGTTTAGATACACTGTCACTGTGGTCATGTTATTTCAACTATAAAAGCATACTGCTCAAAAGGCTGGCAAATGTATCCATCGTAACCAAATGCGAAAAAAACTATCTTAACATTGCTTTAGCTTAGTCTTTTAAAATATAGTCTGAAAACTTCTGCCCCATCCAAGCGGCCTAAGCTTTGACTATCATTGTGTACAGAACCAGTTGCAGTCATGTGAATTAAATGATGTGTCAATGTGATAAATTATAAAACAGGAGTCCAAAATAAAATACAAATTAAGAAACTGAAATTGATAGTAAAAAGGTTTGGAAGGTGTAACCGGAGGAAATCTTGCAGTTGCGCTACGAATCAATTGTTAGGAGAGGATCTTAAGTAAGAAGAGAGATTATGAATGGAGGTAGAGTCAAAGGAATGAAAGGGGTTGCAGCTAGGGACTGAAGGGGCACTGAAAAGCACCTTAAGTAATGCCTACAGTGCACCGCATGAGGTGCACTGTTAGCACCACTCCCCAACGGGAAGAGAATGAATTAGATATAAATGGAGCTAAACGCCCCACTAGTCTACTAAAAAAAAAATCCAGTGCCCCACATTCCAATTACCAAATTTAATGCGGTTTTAAAAATGTAACCAAGTTTTAATGAAGTTAATTTTACTATACTTGGATGGTAGAATATAGAAATTCCCATTACTTACATGAGATATTACCACATAAGTGTTATGGTCAGGTATAAGGTAAGTAAAAATATATGCTAAAGACTGGATAATAAACAATGGGCAGAGCACAACGCATCAAAGTACACCATGCAATTTATGTTGGCAAACAATAAGTATTCCCTTGTCTGCAACTACGCTACCTTGGATGAGATTGCTAGCTGGCAGTTTCAATTTAAAACTGAAAACTCCAGGCTACAATGCATATGGTCCCAAATATCTAAGAGTTCATTTTAGTTTACTCTTAATCATTATTCACAACAGGCTTCTTATTTGATCCTACTTAACTGGGAACTGCAAATTCTTGTAGTGGACACAATTGTGATGATTCAAGAGTCATATGGTGAATACCATACTAGCTGCCAAATTCACGCTATCAAAAATTATTCCTTGAAAGACTATTTCCAGTTACAGAATCAAGTAAAAGCTTATTATACTATATCTTGGGGCAGTCAAAGCTCCATTACCAACAATTGAAATGCTTCTTGTCTCAAGCTTACTTCAAATCACCTGCAGTTTTGATTTTACTCCATTCAACAACCACGTCATGCATAGCAGATTCTTTACATTATGGACAGTCTTGATGGCTTGAAGCACAATTTTAAGCCCTAATAGGCAACGAGGGCAACAAACAATTTTTATATCAAAGTGTAGCACCCTTCAATATTGCTGTTCGTTCTAGTTATTTTGAAGCTTCTTAGGTAGCATCTTGGGTAGAATGAGAAGGATGCAGTAGTCCGCTACTTATGACAGAAGTAACAAGATATTCTAAAAAAGAAGCTATATTTCTAAGACGTCTGGTAACCCGGATATTTGGAGTACTGAGAATTAGCAGTTCAACAGCATTAATAACGTTTTGGTAATTCTAAGAAGAGCTCCGCACAGAGATATTGTTTATCAATGATATTTCTTGACTGAACAATACAGAAAAAGTTGTAGAAAACACAATAAAGGTGAGATAACTTGAGAAATTTACGGAAATAATGAGAGAAATTTACCGTCTTTTATGTTTTCACGCTCATCCCTGAGGGGCTGTGCTAAACAAGGCGTCCCACGGAACTCCTCTGCGTAAAGAACAAAATCAAAAGACGGTAAATTTCTTCGGAAAAAATCTCTCAAGTTATCTCACATATACAGCATCATTCATATACACCCTTTTCTATATTGTCCAGTCAAAAAATTTCATTAATAAACAATATCTCCGTGCGGAGATCTTTCTTAGAAATACCCACGTTTTCAGTAACGAGGACTAGAATATTTATTCTCGCCAAAATGTGACCAAAGTTAATTTTACTTCGCCGCCAACAAATTCTGTTTTATATTTTTTTCGTGTGGTCTGTTACTTAAATGCTATCCATTCCTTCACAGTGGTAAGAACATCTAGTGTCATTTTGTATCCTAAATGTTTATGGAGAAAATGCGTCGTATGTATACAGGGTTCCCCTATGTTGGAAGTATATTTGGCAATCCAGTCATATATATAAAACAGGAGTGGTGACCTATTTCCTTGGAGTACTAATAATAGTCTGTACAATACATTTTGGCAATTCTATACAATAGCCTGGCGGGGCGTCATGTTTATTACTAGTCCCCTCGGGGATGAACGTAAAAACCAACAAAAGACGGTAAATTTCTCAAATTATCTCACCTGTCCTGCAGTATACACACCATTTTCTATACTGATCCGTCAAATTTTATTAATAAACGATATCTCAGTGCGGAGCTCTTCTGCAGATTTACCTACGGTTTTCTGTAAGCTGCCTATTCGATAATAAAGCCTTGCACCCTTTCCGGGTGAACATTTTTTTTCCAGAAGTTCATAAAAATTTTGAACATACGAGTGAAAGCAGGATTACATGAACTTGAGTTTAGATAAAATGCACATTTCAAATACTTCCTAAATTGAGGAAGTAAACACTTTCTCAAATATAGGAAACTTGTACTAAGGTACTGGTATCTGTAATTTTCACCATTACATCAGTAAGTCATGATAAAACCTATTTCAACAAACTCACATTGGCATCGTGTCAGTTGTCAAATTTTTGCTTTGCTTTGTTAAACCTAAAAATACTAACATCTATAGCCTTACTCCAAAATCAGGTTCAGAACTAAACCGACTCAACTTTTCAAAAACTATTCCCAATTTATTTTCTACAAAATTCAAGGACACTCAGCTAGTTCGTGATCACTGAATCCATCTGGGAGACTTGAGTTCCTAAGGCCAAAAAGTCAATACAAGTCATATCCATTTTAATGCTACCCAGATTGTCTGTTAATCATCGTTTTTCTCATCAAACTAGTTTTTTTTATTGTTCTGTATTCTCCCCATGCAAGTCCAACCTTAGCCATTTGTTTTTCCCCTTCAGTTTTCACAGCGTCACGCAACTTAGGTAATCTCCCCTGCATAGGTATAGCCTACACGTCTATCAACAGTGCGCTTTCAACGATTACCATGAACGCAAGGTACATTTTATTTTCGATGTCACTTCATTCATGAAAACGTGGAGGGAATGGTTCGAGTTTTCCTTAAATTCTCTGTTAATGTTTTCAGTACCGGCGTTTTAATGTTATCAGGTTATGCACCACTATACTGTACCAAGCACGAAGAGACCTCTCTCGCGTGGCGTTTAAAGATCTGCCTTGTGTCAATTTTACAAAACAACAAGTTGACAGACCTTTGAATGTCTTCCAGACGAACCCTGAGGCTATAGTTACGATATTGGGGTTGTTTTTCATTTCCAGGTATTTTAATCTCCTTCCTACTCCACCCTGCTTAGGATTTGTCTTCAGTCCATTTCTTCTCCACAACCTATGAACAGTAACATTTTTCTTATTTTTTACAGATTTACCTTTGTATGTATAACCCATTTAGAAATATTTAACATTTTCGTCTAGACAAGAAGCATCATGCAGTATTTACATCTACTGTAAGTAACTGCAGGGGTAGGCTGTTTGTATACTGAACTGGCGCTCTCTCTAAGATCCCGTGCTGGCACAAGGCGACCTTAATCTTAACTATTTTGTCACTGCTTGCAGATGTACATTTATCATTACTATCTGTTTACATGCGATTGTTTATTTTCTCAATCGTCCAATTTACTCTATGTTATACTTTATTTCATATTTCCTTGCTTACTAATTTATTCTTTACCTACGATATTAAGAAATCAAGACAACTGTAGAAAGGGGAAATGCCTCCAAACATACCGTGACCACTTAAAGTGCCCAATGGAGACAGTCTTAGGCTGTTTATCCGTGGATTTAAACGCAAGTGGAGCTGTTTGAAATATTGGCAAGAGCGCCAAAATGAGATGCCATGTTGATAGAAAATCTGATTCCGGTTGTTATTACATAAAAAACTATCAATCGTGAACCTATGTAACTGACTTAGAATTCTGTGTAACGAAAAGGATGATGTTTGATATCTGTTATGGGAAAAAATGGTTTTTATCACTCTGTTGATGTTATAGATTTGGCATCTATGCGGAGATTAAACAGTGGAGAGGACCCAAACAGCCCCATCGGAGAGCTCATTTCATTCTGGAATGAGTACAGTTTATAACTAACTATAAATGCCCTTAACACTCAAGGCGTCTGTGGCAAGCTGCAACTGTTTTGCCAGTAGTGCAATTACATAAAAATCCTAATATAGGACGAGTGATTTGTATTGTTGCCAATTTACAGGGATTGCATGAAATCTACAAAAAACTCAAGGTATCACGATACAATCTTAAAAAATTCCAAAAAACAAAAGAAACTAAACTGCAATGCGAACCCGCTTACTCAAACTTATGTGATTAACCTAGTTTGCCCAGGACTATAGGAAACCACTTCATAAGCGTCGCTCAAGTTTAAAAGGTTATTGGCCCCATTAAATAGAACCCTTCTAAGCTAATGATCGGCAAACAACAAATAGCTTCCGCTATTTAATATTATGAAACCCACTAATATGACCCGCCGTGGAATTATAGTTGTTAGAATTTTTTTTACTAACACCTATTTACAAATATATTAAAAATATTTACAATGCATTTTGTCTACTTAAACACACCTGCAATCAACTTGGTAAGGGAACAGTGTGATTAGCTTATACCCTCCTATTTCTCATAAATGTACAAAACGAGATCAAAAGAAAGGTATATTGCTACTTAGCCACACTGTTCCGTTTCTATACAGGTGTCTTCGTAGAATTTTAACGTTCTTGTCTAACGTCTTGGAGTAACGCTTATACGGTATCTTCACTTAACGGTGGTTGCTACTTTACTGCTACTAGCTTTTTTTTTCCGCTCGAGCTAACCCACAAGGGGAGGTTCCAACAATATTTATGCTGGTTTAATTATTTAATTACTTCATTATTTCATTTGATTTACTCAGTTATTTTACTTTAAATTAATCCTAATTATAATTAATTCAATTAATGTATATCAAAGCCAAATACGCCATTATATTTAAATTACTAACGCTTTCGTTTACGCATTCAATACTTCAGTCGTGAACGAAACTCAAGGGTGCGTTTTCAGCAACATTTATTACCTTTAAGAGGAACAATTTTTATTTATTAGGAATGCGCAATATTCGTTGTACAATTCCATCATCCTGAAAAATTTCCAACATATTCCCCTTAGAGGATTGCAATATCTATTGCAATTAATATAATACAATACTTAATATTAAGTTAATGAAATACTTAAATTGCAACACACCTATGTTATTGATAAAGTTATTTAATTAATATACTTTGATATTTAATGTTACATAAACCAAATTATTTAATATTAATGTTTGTATAACTTATTTGTACATTATTTTATGCACAAGGTGTTTCCTCTCTTCCACAACAATGCAAGAGTAGCATTTTAAAGTCCTCTTTTCTACGAGAGAAGAAAAGTAGCATTTGTCCTCTCTTGTTCCAAGCAAGGTTGCTTCAAACAAGGGTAGCATTTTAATATTGATTTACAAATACAATTTTACTAGTCCTAATTGCTAATGTACAAAGAATATTTACATATGAACACAACCTTTATACACTACAAATGGGCAATATGATCCCTCATCATTTACTGAAATCGTTCTGTGTCTTTCTGTTTGGTCTGACAGACCTTTCTGTTCCAGGGACAGCAGGCCCATTATTACCATTATTATTTATATATATTACATTGGGCCACTATCAGGAGGATTATCAGACACCATTGTATCAGCCCCAGCCTGAACACTTGACTACCTAGTTGATATTTACATAGGAAAGAGATTTGAAATAGAGTGGTATTCAATTGCACCATTTCCCTGCTTAAGCTTGACTGATCTTATTTTATTGTCAAAGCCCATTACAAGTTCCAAAACCTTCCCTAACATCCAAAAGGGTCTAGGTATTTTAAAAGCTTTTATCAAAACATCACCTACCCTGATTCTATCTTCCCACCTACTCTGATAAATATTTCTAGAAAATGCTCCCTCAGACTTAATAGATAATTTTCGTACCACAGTGTTTTGAAATTATTCAATATTTCTTCCTGTAATACTAAGGTATTTTCAAAAGCACCAGGCTCTTGCTCTCGCCAAAGTTCCTCTTCTTCCTTCCTCAAGACTAAGGAGGAATTTCCATGAAGTCTTAAAAATGAATTTGGAGTGATTAATTCAAGGTTGGCAGTACTAGATCTATAAGTAAGAGGTTTAGAATTTATTGCTAATTTAATATTAGATAAGGTGGTTAACAAATCAAAATAAGAAAGCCTAGATCTTCCAATGGCTTTATACAGGCAGTTTTTTACAATTTTAATCAGCCTTTCCCAGGCAGCCCCTACCCAGGCAGAATACAAAGGGATTCTGATATGTTTGATGTTACACTTTTCCATTTCCTCTCGAAATTCTTTAGATGCTAAAGAGGATTCCAATATGCAACCACCTTCTACAAAGGTTTTTAGCATTATCGCTATATACATATTTAGGGACAGCATACATATTGCAGAACCTTTGAAAAGCCAACAGAAAATAATGGGTAGACATATCGGGTAATAGTTCAAAATGAACTGCTCTTATATTAAGGCAGGTAAATATTAAAATGAAAATTTTGACATTATTCCCAGTTACTTCATCCTTCACCCAGAAATGCCTTGTGTAATTAATTCCAACATGCGTGAAGGGTTTTACCAAATTCATATGGTGTTTAGGCATGTCTACCATTCTAGGATATTTGTAAGCCAATGCATTATATTTCTTGCACATTGTGCATTTACTTATTATAGATTTGACAGTTAATAAACCTTTAGGTATCCATTATCCCTGTTCCCTAAGGTAATTTAAAGTAGTTCCCGTCCCCATATGTTGAACCTTGGCATGACAATAATTAATATATAAGAAAGTAAATTGATGCCCTTTAGGTAATAACACGTGGTTGTATACATTATAGTCAAAATACAAACATTTAGCTATTCTTCCTCTTGATCGCATGATCCCATTATCATCAAGGAATAAATTTAAGTTTGATACTATTGGAATATCTTTATCAGTTTTAACTTCCTGCTGTAAGGATTCTATTTCTTTGGAGAAGTGCTCAGACTGTGCCGTCTTAATCCAATATTCTAAAGCCTTAACCTTAGGATCCCCTCCCTTTACTTTACATTCAAGTTTAAACAAATAACTGGTAAACTTTAACAATTTATCATAACTAGAAAATGTATTTATATTCAAAATGCCAGTGTTTACCCTATTTACAGCATTAACAATTTACATTTATTTTCACCTTATATAGCGGATATTTAGGCCAATTTTATCAAAATTATTAGACAGCCAATCATCCTTCTAACCAACAATTCCTTTGTGACAAGTACTTTCCATATGACAATCCCCTTGTAATTAAATCAGCTGGGTTCTGGTCAGTACGCACATAATGATAAAAACTATAGGGATGTTAAATTCATTGGAGAAATCACCAGCAAGACTATCTGCCTCCAATATCCTGTTTCTTACAAATTTAGATTTCACTTAGGCTCTTTTGTTATAATCCGATTTAGCACTACTTGAGCATCAACACAAATATTTACAAATTGAAATTGAATATTATTATAAGTTTCCATTAAGGCTGGTAAACACTTCAAAGCTAAGAATACTCCCATTAATTCTAAAGTAGGTACACTCGGAAACCACAATCTCCAACCCACCTAGGTCGTGCTCCGAGTTTATGAGCGGGTCCTTTCTGGACGGCGGGCAACGCCAAGTATCACTAATTGAACACACTCGAACACCTTTTGAACTCTTCCGGATTTTGCTTTGGGTGTTTTTTTCAATGATTTTGCTGCATATAACGCAAAGCAGTCATGGTATGATTATATAAACAACTCTGTTGAATTCTACAACCTGTATAATATCGAAACGATGAGAAAATGCCGAAACTGCAGGACTGTAGTTAGGATAGGCGGGAGGGGGAGGGTAGAATCTGCGTATGCGTCTATCTTTCTCTCTATGTCTGTCCGTCTCTATGTCTGTATCTCTCATTCTCTCTCTCTCTATCATCATAATCTCTCTCTCTTTCACATCATCATCATCATTCTCTAAATGACGGCAAAAATAGACTGACTGACATACTCGTCGACAAAGCACACTACCTTTTCAGCAGACGTTTAAACCAAGAGAAGGCAAGAAGTCCAGCTCCTACTCATTACGTTAGCTTGGTCGGCGCTGTGATTCGTCCACTTGTGTAACGCTGCCTTCAGTTTGTCATTTCCACACACACACACACAACCACACAGATTCTACCCTTCCCTCCCCCTCCCCCCTTTCCTAGTTCTTCATTGGAAGGGTTTGGTAGAGCTCTCGGCTAGCACGCTGTTGGCCCAGCGTTCGATTCTTCGACCGGCCAATGAAGAATTAGAGGAATTTATTTCTGGTGATAGAAATTCATTTCTCGTCACAATGTGGCTCGGATTCCACAATAAGCTGTAGGTCCCGTTGCTAAGTAACCACTTGGTTCTTAGCTACGTAAAATAAAACTAATCCTTCGGGCCAGCCCTAGGAGAGCTGATAATCAGCTCAGTGGTCTGGTTAAACTAAGATATACTTTTTTTCCCCCCTTTCCTAACTACAACCCGGCAGTTTCGGCATTTTTTCTTCGTTTCGATATTATAAAGGTTGTAGAATTCAACAGTGTCTGTATAATCATACCATGACTGCTTTGCATCATATGCAGCAAAATCACTAAAAAAAAAAACACAAAAACCACCCAAAGCAAAACCGGAAGAGTTCAAAAGGTGTTCGAGTGTTTCAATACGTGATAGTTGGCGTTGCTCGCCGTCCAGAAAGGCCCCGCTCAGAAACTCGGAGCACGACCTACTGTGGGTGGACCGGAGATTGTGGTTTCCGAGTATACACTGTGCTCGTTACCCCTTTTTAAAGGAGCGAGCTTTGCTTTAGCAAATAAAGTACTTTTATTTTCATCACATGCGTAAACACAAACCCATAAGCTTCAGTAGAACTATCACAAAATATATACAGTCCATAAGATTTCTGTTCATTTATGGCTTGTCTAGGAAATAACTGAGACAACATTTCGAAATCTTTACTGATAGTTTTCATTATTTCTTTGGGCACCTTCTGATCCCATTCTATTCCTAACTTCCAAACTTTGCGCATTAGGATTCTACCTTTAATAGTGACGGGTAAAACAAAGTTAAGTGAATCAAAAACCTTAGGTATTTGTGATAAAACTTTCCTTTTGGTGACAGCTTCTGCTTCTACTACACAATCAGCTATACTTAAAGTGTCATTATTTACATTATACCTATACCCTAATACCTTCTCCTCTGTGCACCCATGCTCTACTAACCTATCATCAGATTTTATGGTCTCCCTTAACTCAGTTGAGTTTGAATTCCATGGTCTTAAAGTGAATCCACCTTCCTTCATTCTTGAAAAACAAAGATTATATAGTTCATGTAATTCACCTATGTCATTGCTAGTCACTATCAAATTATCTACATAAAACTTATCTAATATTTGCCTACATTTGTCTTGAGGATATGATTCATTATTATGTTTCATTACATAATTCAAGATAAAAGGAGAAGTGTATCTAAAAACAATAGTTTCATATCGTTAACAAACCAATTTATTTCCTCTTCTCCAAAAGAAGCTAAATCTATTCTGATCATATTCACTGGCCAACTTAATCATAAGAAAGGCAGACTTTATGTCGGCTAACATAGCATATTGATTAGTTCTGAAATAAAAAAACAATTTCAAAATGGAACCCATCAAGTCAATACCAGTATAAGCACTCATTTAAAGATGGCAGGTCCTTTGAGGTTTTCACAGAACATTTGAAAACTGGCCTTATTTTAGTTATTTGTTCTTCAGTTCTGATTACGGGCCTATGTGGAATCCAAGCGTAATCTTCATAATTGGCAGGATCTACTATTATTTCTTCTATAATTCCTTCTTTCAATTGATTATCAAAGACTTCCTCATATTTCTTTACTAAACCATTCCTATTAAGTTCCATAGTTCTATCTAACACTAAGTGCTACAAAATGATTAGAAGGTACTTTGGTGATTTTGTCAGCATACCAAAGTAAGTTAACATGATAATGCCCACCCTTTAAAGTAATTCCTTCTTTAAACTTCTCTATTTGTTGTTTATCAAAAGACACTAACTTTGTCACAATCCTTAATCCCCATAGACTCAAAACTAGAGATTTTCAAGCCCATTGTCTATTTCACAATCAGTTAGTATATGCTCAAGAGGATTGAAATAAGACTAAAGTGGGTCCATCACTAAATTTACCATAGTCTTTGTTCTAGCACTAATATATTCAACATTGACAGGCTTTCTTACATGTGCATCAAACAGTTCCTTGCCTTGTTTTGAATCAAGAAAATTGAATATGTTCCCTATAGGAGCTACCTTGTTATTTATAATTAAACAATTACCTCCAGCATATATCTCTTTATGAAATGAAAAATACTGAATTATATCAATACCAATTAACATTTCAATTTAAAATTCATGATTCCCATGTCCATTGAAGGCTTCATCAGCTAATTCGAAATTTGCAGCCTTTATCAACCATTAAATTCATGCCAGGAATTTCAAACCTAATGCTCACTTTTTCATCTACCAATAAAGGAACAAAATAAACCTTATTTTCAATTTTTATGCCAGTAGACATTTGCTTAAAGTTCAAAGTTTGTTCACCTATATATGTACTAACATCATGATCAACAGTATACAAATTGTCATAACTAGAACACAATTCTATAGCAGCTCTTTTCATAATATAAGATCTTTGACTCTCGCAATCGATCAGGCCTCTTATTTTACGATACCTTTTTCCATTCTTAAGCTCTAAGGTCATCGTAGGCAAAATATTTCCTATTTCTATATTGCGTATAGCATAACACAAATTTACATTAGTACTAGTAGGAGATTTTTCGTTGAGGCAGAGAGGGGTTATATGTTCTCTCCTTTTACACACCGTACATGGAAAGCGCAATTTTCCCTTTTTTCCATAACTCTCTGATTCATTGGTCACCAGTAATGTAGCTGGAGGCCTAATGCAGGTTAAAGAGGAAAAGTTTCCTACTGTGCAAAACTTTGAATCAGTAGTTAGTAAACCGTCTAAAATTTCTTTTAAACTATCTGCTGCGGCTGGACACTCATTAGGTAATTGTGACAAATTTGAAACTTAAGCCAAAATAACCAGAATATTAGAATTGTCTCTATCCTAGATGTGCTGGTTCTGGGGTATCGTGAGCAAATTACCTAACGTAGTATTAAGAGAGCTAATAAAACCTCTAATAATTACCCTACATTGACTGAAATTTTTTATAATTATGAAGATGCTCTGAAAACCCTAAGTAAGACAAATGCAGCCAGTAAAGGAATAAAAGAAAGAAAAAAATCACTTAGTAATACAGTATGAGCAAATTACCTAACGTAGTATTAAGAGAGTTAATAAAACCTCTAATAATTACCCTACATTGACTGAAATTTTTTATAATTATGAAGATGCTCTGAAAACCCTAAGTAAGACAAATGCAGCCAGTAAAGGAATAAAAGAAAGAAAAAAATCACTTAGTAATACAGTAATGTGATGACAGTCCGTTAGTCCGAAGGCCAGATAGTCCGAAGGTCCGATAGTCGTAGGTTGGTATTTTTATGGGTGTTTACTGGTTACAATTTTGCCGTATTAGCTATGGAGGGGTGGGGGGCTGATTACAGTCCGTCGGACTATCGGGCCTTCTGACTTTCGGACTATCGTCCTCGGGCCCTCGGACTATAGGGCGGTCACCGATTATTGATTACAGTCGATTATTTGGCTCACAAATATATTCCCTGGAGTATTCTCCTCCAAAAAATCAATCCCATACTTCTGGAGTTCACTTAAATAAGAACTAACTTCAGATATATACAACTTAATATTTGTGAACTCTGAATCATGCTCATTACTGGGAGCCGAACTTAATATATTCTTTAGTTTCATCAATAATAAAATTTTTGTCTAGAAACTCTTCATCAAGTAACTTTATTGCAACAGCATAATTTTCATTACTGACAGATAAATGACTGACTTAAGAGCATAACCTTCAAGATACCCAAGTAAATATGATAACTTAGCAGAATCAGAATAATGTTTCTTAGAATCAATGACATTATCAAATTGGTGCTTGAAATTGGGGTAAGCAAATTTATCCTTTTCTCTACCATTGACAAAAACTACACTGCAAAGGAGGTGGTTTCCCTTCTGACATGAACTCACTCAACCCTTTATGTTCACATCAGAAGATGGAACCACCCTATCAACTAGATAGTCTTCAAATTCATCTAAACTAACAGCTATATTTATATTGTATGTAGCTTGACTATCCAATTCTTCATTAAAGAAAGTACTATGCTTTTTCTCTAGCGCTGTTTTTTGCATTATAAGATTAATTACCTCATCACATTCGACTTTCGAAATCTCAGCATCAATTTCCTTTATTTGCCTTCTGCAAAAAGTAGTAGAGAGTATTCCACTTTGATCTAACTCAAAGTTTCTTGCAATATATTGTTAATTTTCGCTTATGAGAGGCTCTACTAGTTCTGATAGCACTTACTTTCTTTTAATTACTTCCAAAGACAATTCAGCCGGTTTATCCCCAAGCTCCTGCAGTATTTCTGATTTAGTAGCCATGGTGAATGCACAGAGAAGAAGACAAAGACCCAACAAACAAACAAACAATAATAATAAGTCCGCTACTCCCCACCATCATATACATTTTACTGCCTATGTTAAGGGCATACTTCGCGCCATTAACCGACGCTTGCCTAAACTTGGCCAACCCACCACTTGGCAAGTGTACCCCGCATCGGGAAGTGTACCCCATCAGCAGCGAACTGCTTATCTGTCTAGATAGCCGTTACCGCCAAGCTGCACTAAGCTGTCTAGCAAACCTTTACGTTTTATTTCCAGATTTAAATAAGCGTTTACTATATTGCGACGCTTTCTAAATTCATCATGCTTGGGTGCACCAAACCTATTTCCTTAACGAGGCCTACGAGGCTCGACTTGCATTTCCAACCTGATGCAGCTCGGTGGCAAAACGTTGCTTAGCTTGCTATAAAACGACTTAAAATGGCCCCGCAATTCATCGTTGGTTAATGAGCTAACTATCGAATTATCTCCGAAAACACCCACGATGATGATCGGATAAGCACCACCAACTAAGTTGAACAACTCTGGGTGTTCCAAAAAATGAGAAAACTCCTTTCCCGGGTATGACTGGAATTGTACTTCAAGGTCTACTGTCGAATTATCCTCTAAAAGCAACAGGGTAAACTGAGGCCAATTTTCCAATCGCTGGATATCACGCACACATGAATGGCCTAATATTAATATTCGCATAATGCTACTAGGCCTAGGCTATATTAAACTGACTCAACAGACCGCATAACTTCCGAACTCAATTGAGTTATGGAAGGACACACAGGTCATTAAATAAGTTCAACCACCACTTAATCCTACTCTGTATACTATTACTATATTTACACAAAAATAAACGAACGCTGAATATTCAAAACATTAGCCTAGGATATGCGTTAGCCTACTAAAAAACTTATTTACATTGCAAAACGAAAATATATTAAATCTGTTAAATATATTAAACACCTGTAGAACTTATTTTTTTTTATTAACACCTATTTATAAATATTAAAAATATTTACAATGCATTTTGTCCACTTAAACACACCTGTAATCAGCTTGATAAGGCAACAGTGTGATTACCTTACACCCTCCTATTTCTCATAAATGTACAAAACGAGATCAAAAGAAAGGTATATTGCTACTTAGCCACACTGTCCCGTTTTTCTACAGGTGTCTTCGTAGAATTTTAACGTCCTTGTCTAACGTTTTGGAGTAACGCTTATACGGTATCGTCACTTAACGGTTGTTGCTACTTGACTACCACTAGCTTTTTTTTTTCCGCTCGAGCTAACCCCCAAGGGGAGGTTCCAACAATATTTATGCTGGTTTAATGATTTAATTACTTCATTATTTCATTTGATTTACTCAAAGTTATTTTACTTTAAATTAATCCTAATTATAATTCAATTAATGGATATCAAAGTCAAATACGCCATTATATTTATTAAATTACTAACGGTTTCGTTTACGGATTTAATATTTCAGTCATGAACGAAACTCATGGGTGCGTTTTTAGGAACATTGCCTTTAAGAGAAACTAAATTTGTATTTATTAGGAATGCGCAATATTCGTTGTACAATTCCATCATCCTGAAAGAATTTTCCAACATAATACATGAGTTGCACCTATTTTTTTGATGTTTGGGGAAAAACCAGCGAGAAACTCGTCCTTCGGGGTCAAACCACACCTAATGCACGAAGTTCAGCCTTGAACTAAAGGGTGTAGATTTGTAAGCCCCACTGGCAAAAAAATGAAAAATTTCCGTCCCAGAAATTTTCATAATTCATGTTTGTAAAGATTTCCTCGATCTGCACAAGAATTTTGTCAGCACTCTTACAGTTTTGGCATAATGAAAAGCCAGAGCAGGGTAGGAATTATTTTTCATTCATGGTCATAATCTGCAAAACAGTGTGAATAAAAACTGACGTCAGTTTCTTGAAAAATCAGGCGCTTGGCCGTGTTGGCTTGAAGGCAACAGTAAGGAAAAAAAATCGATATCAGACACCACGTGATAAGGAAAATACTTTCCAGCCTTGGCAAACTACCATGTTAAAAACAAGGCAGCACTTCAAACATGAGCCCCTTTATGACATAACCCTTTATGGCATAAGTTATGTATGGTAGTTTTAGACGAGTGGGTTTTTTAATGCCAGGACATTACAAATCGGTAAACTGGTTAACCAAAACCATGAGATAGATCGCAGATCTCATTCACATATGGAAAACGTTGTCATTCCATCCAATACACCCCATTCCACAAAGGAAACCAAATATACTTAAAGATTCGGTTCAAGTAAGCGTTAGGATGTCAGTGTGAGAATATTCAATTTTTTAAGTTAGGTCCAGACAAAAAACCATCGTTAAAAAAAATCTTAAAACTGACTCGGAACTGGCACAATGGGACTGCACAGGACAAATCTACATCGTCATGAGTTAAGCTAAACCACATCACTGGAATAAAACCATATGAAAATTCCTCGAATACCTGAAGCTGTTGAACTACAAAAGCACCAGTCAGATCGACCTAAGGATAAAACTGCGTACACGAGGACAAATCAAGCTTAGGACGCATACAATCATTTCAACGCACACTTACGGTCGGCTAACACAAAATGACCTAACTTCATAAGCCATTACCCATTAACATACGTTACCTAGTAAAATGGTGATAACAGACCTCGTCAAAGTCCTGGATTTTAAGTACGTTTTTAACAGTATACCGGGATTTACACCTTGGGAAAGGTGTTATTTCATCCGAATTCTTCACCACACAAGTTAACACATGCATGTTTATACAATGTAAGTCGGTGCCTACGAAACACTGCTTCAAGCACCACCTCACCTGCAAACACAGCCACTGCCAACGACAAAATGGCCCGTCGCCCTGTTCACCGTTTACTTTACGGTTCTGATCTGCTGTAAACAAAGGAACATCTGAATGCGAAAAACAATTCTCTAAGCCAGTTAGATGCCTCCAGCAAGACCAAATGTACGATGAAGCTTTGAGTTGCTTTCTTTCATTGGTTGGAATCCTTTGTAACCCAATCTTCCATTGGTTGGAGGAAAGGGTGGCTTTTCAATTGTTTTCCACGTAATGAGAAAAACTTGATTTTACTGATATTGTATTAAGGACCGGACAACCATTAGTTATGGAAATAACATAATAAATAAAAAAAATAAGGAAGTGAATAAGAATTAGATTTGTTTACAAGTACATAGTTAAAAAATAAGTATGAGATTGGAGAGTAGGTCATCCTGGGTCTTATGTACCCACATCTTTTCAGTTTTAGTAAAGCGAGTTATTTATTTTTGGAACCTAAAATTGATTTTGCTTCCAGAAATAAAATATACCAGTGATGAACATGATAATTAATTACTGATATTCAGCATGATAGAAAAACAGTAAATTACGCATTTCATCTTCTACAATTCGAAAGGGGAAATCGCTATGAATATTATATAATGCTACTATTCTTAAAAAATAGATAGCATGAGTATACAAGTTGCACATTATGAGATGTTATGATATCAAATGATAGATGAGTTACATGTAATATGCCATATAACGCCACTTATCAGTATCATAATGGGACGTGATGTATAATTATATATATATTCTGTTGCTAATCAACTACCTTGTTACCTAGCTTCAATAACTAAACCAGCCATCTTTTGATGATTTAGGCAACTATTAAATCTTTATTTTGCCGGAACACTTTTCTTGCATGTAATTACAATTCAATTTTCACCCATCATGTCTATGACGGCCATTTGGTTTTGGAATAAATAAGCTCTCTTTGCCACATGCCCTACTATCTTTAGTATAGGTAGGATGATTCCATTGTATATCTGCGATGTAAGCTTATTGGTTATTTGCTCTAGTAAATCTTGAACCTAGGTATCTGCATTGGTTTGCTATGGTTTCTGCTAATTCATTGCCTTATTTCTACTTGCTGCATTTTAGTAAGCAAAGGAGGAGGTCTATTTCTCCTGGACTCTGCCTAATTGGTAGTTTGTACTTTGCACATTATATTGCATTTGAATGGTGTTGAGTTCTGCCTGTAGATAGGGGGCATGGTGACATGACTCATCTATGAACCTGCCATGTAGCTTTACCAGTCCTTGCGAATACTGTATGCTAGTAAATCCAACAGAATGAATGTTGAAAATGAGAATCGTATACTGTATTATAACCTTCATTCATAGTGAATACTATACTTAAGCCCAATAGATCTGATTTTAGATTCCTGGGAAATAGTCAAGTTTTGGGATGGTATCAGCCAGTCTCCGGTTCAATTGTATGGCTATCTTGACCAACGTAATTGTAAGTCTGCCTTAATAAACCATAACACAGAGTAAGTTAATAAGTCAATGGGGTCTGGTAATTTGCTTGGGTAATATTTGATGGTCTGCTATATTACTTGTTGCAGAAGATGCGATGCATATTCAGTAAGGCAGTCCAATCACTGATTAAATACCAGCGTGACAAGGTCACACTCGTTTTAGTTATACTTCTCAGGCTATTTATGACTTCTGTGATTCTTTGATATTACTGCATATTCTAGGTATCATACATGGATCGAAGAACTTGAGAGGCGAAGAATAGCAATAGCATTAGAAATCTGTTAGGTAAAGCAGCCGTATTTAGGAAATCAATAGGAATGGAATTTTTAGGTGGCGGAATGTTTAGGACTCTCTGTGGTGTTAAAAGATAGTTAATATCTGAAAAGAAACTATGCTGACTTTTGAAAATGTTCATTAATTCATTTGATTTTTGTTGTTGTTAGCCATCGTTGATAGCTCTGCTTTTAATGATCGACTTTTCCCCTTGTGAGAGTGGGCTGACTGAAGCTTGGTGATTTCCCCGTAGTGATGGTAGAGTTAAGCAGTTTGAAAAGAAAGAAGACTTTTCTCCCATCTCATTTGAATGCTGGGGTGAGGGGCTAGTTATACTGTACATATATATGTACTAAGTTGTGTTAGTGAAATAAAAAAACGGGACTGAGTAAATCTTCCTTATGTGATTTGTTGACTCCTCTGGATTGGAGATTTGTGTGTGTGTTTTTTTTTTATAAAGCTAATTGTATTAGCTTTGTTGTGTTTACGGCCAAGACAAAAAGTTGTTTATGTGAACTGATGAGTGTCAAGGTGGATATATCTATTTGTGTTTCCTCTTGATTGATTATAAGCTATTGTGAGTTGTTAGGCAGGGTATTCCAGAAAAGTATTAGTCACAGGAATTCAGAGGAAACTTGTGGTTGTAGACTGTTTGTAAATAAAATTAGGTTAAGTAGATATTGTGTGATGTACTCCTCACAAAAACTGCTTAACTGGACTGTTGCTCTCTTTTGATATATTCAGTACTGGCTCCTAAGAGAAGGGAAACCACGACAAGTCGCCTCACCGGAGAGAGGAAGTTGCTTCGAATTCCAGACTCGGACTTGGCAATTCGGTCACGTTTCGCTAAAATCCATCAGGACACATAATTTACTCAACCAATATTATGCATCTACTAGTCAAGTGATCTGAGTGAGTTACAGCAGGAGAGAGCAAAGTATATGAGACTACGACAATTTCATTCGTGTCTTGAAGGAAATGCCTTGTACAGAGATGTGAAAAAGGTCTAGCAGATTTGTATATACATATATATACACAAACACTCACATACACATATATATATACATATGATATATATATATATATATATATATATATATATATATATATATACTGTATATGTATGTATGTATGTATATGCACGTCCGTTCTAAGTACTGGAAGAGATCTAAATAATCTAAAACACGCCCTGCTTTGATGGCAATAAATGTAGCGTTCAAAAGACATAGATGCATCAAATATCCTCGACATTTCAGCAGAATAATGGCAGAAGACTAGATCTGAAATGAAAGGGAGCCGTGAGATTGGGATCCAATCTGCATTCATCCCGTGGGAATATCATGCCGGATGCTTTGGATGATTTGGAGATCATCATTCACATGAAAGAAATAGCACGAAGGGAGGAAGGAGAACCAGAGTTCGTAGAATCAAAAAATCAAAATCTTTGCTGAGAATAAACACGTTGCGAGATATTGCGTCTCCCCTAAAGGCTGATTAAGAGCGAATGCATTCGGGAATGTTATAGTGCAATTGTCTCTGAGGTATTATTTTCGATAAAGGAAGAGATGACAACAGATAGTTCACTTTATTCGCGATTATTTTTCGAGACAACAGATAGTTCACTTTATTAGCGATTATTTTTCAAGTCATTTATTTCCCTCTGACGAAGGAGGCTTCAATATCAAGGTCCGTTGAAGGATTTCTGACTGAAAAAGGGTCCAGCCGTTTTATAATTGTGAAGGCAAATGTAGCCCAAGCGGAAGAGGAGGGAAAGACAATGTACGAAAAATAAAGAATGATGAAAATATAATAGGGTGATGTGAAAGTATTAATCACGATCTACACAAGTAAAAAATGCGCCAAAGTTTCTTCGGCGCAAACGAGTTTTCTGTACAGCGTACAACACTATATGAAACTCTCAGCCACGGCCCATGAAACTTTCAGCCACGGCCGGGTAGTGGCCTCTGTAGTTGGCAACTATAACGGTGCCAGACGCACGATCATGGCTAACTTTAAGCTTTAATAAAATAAAAACTACTAAGGCTAAAGGTCTGCAATTTGGTATGTTTGGTGACTGGAGGGTGAATGATCAACATACCAATTTGCAGCCCTCTAGCTTCAGTAGTTTTTAAGATCTGAGGGCGGACAGAAAAAACGCAGAAGGACAGACAAATTCATCTCAATAGTTTTCTTTTACAGAAAACTAACACTGAAGATGAAAGAAATAAAATAAAAATAGAAAACGTTAAGGTAATGTAGGCACGCAGTCTACTCATAGGTAGTTTACTCTACAGAAACAGACTAGTTTCTGTTGATAATGACCTGGTTCTGTACTTGGATGAGGAGAACAGTTGTCAAATCTCCGGACCTTAATGCTGCCCTCAACTCGACTCCATATTGCCTAATGTTCCTCGAAGATCTGGAAACTATGGGGACAGAAAATGATGCTCTTGATATATTTGAAAACCTATCTTGAAAACTGAATGTATTTTGTACAATAGGTAGAACTTTTTCGAGAGCAGCCGCTGAAAAGAGGAGTTCTACAAGGGGTGTTCTGGATCCTACCATGTTTTATGTTTACACAACTATCACCTACTTAATACGCACGAACACGTCATATCAAGCAATTTCAAAAGTGCAGAGAACATGAGTGAGATCATGGATGACACCAAGAAATGGATGATAAAGAAAAAGTTGCAATTAAACGAAGATAACACTAAATGTTTAAAGAGAATATAATGTGTCTGAGTGACCAAATGAATAAAATAGTGAAAGTGGCGGGATACCACCTGAGAAACTTTGAATTCATAAAGAAATGCATAAAATACAATTAAAATGCTCATTCATAATTATGCCATTAGTGGGTTACTGTAATTCGATCTACTTTGGTCTACCGAAGTACCGAATGAAGAAAATGTTTTCGTTGGTGACCAGTGAATAAATATAATTTTTTTTCTATTTTTGAATCTGAATGTATTTCAGATGATTGATTTGATCATTCAAAGACATTACTGTCTAGTATCACTCCAGTTCTTTTACCGAATTATACATATCAATTACAGTGCCTTGGACACCAAGGCTCGAAACCTCTTCCAATCTCCTCAGATCACCTTTTCCTATAAAAAAAAAAAATGTATCTTCATTAAACTCTGAGTGCTTGATTTCCACATATTTCTCAATATCATCCACGATGTCACCAAACCGTTCCACTGTATTTTCACATCATACTCACCCTACAAAGTCTCGGCTAGTGATAAACGAATTCAGAGTCCTTTTTCATCCACAAGGTTTCGATTTCTCGCGTCCTACTTCCCACAGACTGAACAATTTCATAAAACCACATTTTTATTGCCATCACTCAGTATCGGTAGCCATGTCAGTCGTGCTTCTATTCCTCTCATTACCCTCCCGGGATACCACGTGACGCACTTGAAACTCGCGAAAGCCCATAAATTTTTTTTTTTAAACCGTAGAATTACAGTCCCTAATTATGTGATTTGCCGTAATATGAATAGTCAGTTCTCTCTTACGAACGGCACTGCTGTTCTATGTAATCATACCTTTGTCAATAGAAACAAATAGTAACTTTGTATACACTACTTATATTGTGTGTTCCTAATCTAGTTTTATTTCAATGTGTATTGCTTAGTATTCCCAGCAGCTGGCTTATCAAAAATGCTTGAAATCCTGCCCTCGATATTCTTGATCCTATGCAAATATTAATGTCTTGCAGTCAGGTTGCTTATAGGAGCTTTCTTCCACTCTTCGCTCCGTATATTGCATATTATGATTTTGTGAGACATTTCTCACCGTTTTTTATAGCTACGTTGTCAACATTACCAATCTTGCGAGCGGCATCATGGGACCTCCCTTTCTCAAGACTCATAACTATTTGGTTCTCCGCAAATCTGTTGCCAGCATCTTTAATAATTCTCCAAAGCCTCAACTAAGTCCCTTTGTTCTTTTGCTTTATCTGCAGACTCGACGATTAGGAAATATGGATTTCATGTACCGGCTTTGTTATATACCTCTGAATTTACCGATGACCTTATCGCTCGCTTCATCCACCTTCACAGCAACTATCTACCCAACTGTCTACCACGAATTCCTTATCATCGACTCCAACTAATATTTCAAATGACCTTTCCTCTCTCAGCATTTTCCAATCATCGACACAGTTTGAGAATATCTGATGACTAAAAATTATCATTGTTACAACTAAGGTCATTAATGTATACATATACAGATTAGCTGAATGGCCATAAATCATCCTGAATTATAATTGTTACGACCACTAATGCATACACGCACATACACACACACACACACACACAAAGCAGACTGTAATGGCCTTCATCATCAGTCCTTCCCATGGCAAAGGCAATCTTTCAAACAAAAACTTTGTCTATTATAGCAAGTCACAGGCCTCTTAAACTTCCGATGACCTTCACGGGTACTCGAGGCTGTCGATATGAATCTTAGAGGTCGTAAACAACTGAGTCAAGAAGTGGTTCTTTTGGTCTGTCCTACATATTTTTACCGACGCAAGTCAGAAGAACCCTTGAGAGGTCTCACGAATTTCATATAACTTACAAAGGTTTCGAGGTACAAATATGCAGCTCAGATCCGATAACAGTTAAACGATTGGTTTGAAAAACAGGTCTGGGTAACATTAGCCAAGTTTTGGGCACAGAACTTACATTGAATTTCATCCCAAAATGCCGTTACTCTACTGCCATGAATGGGAACAAGATTTTGCTCTTCGTCGCGTGTACAAAAAAAGGATGTTAAAAAAAGTTCAAAATATTTCGATAAGGGACGACCGAACATAATAGCAGCGTTGAAAAATCGAACCAAATTGAATAAAATGCTGGAAAGAAATGTAATATATATCGAAGACTAAAAGACAAAGCCTGAGGGCGGATATAAAAATAAGAGGCGATGATAATGAGAAGATAACAACTATCTGAAATATGAAGGTCACAGAACTATCTACTTGAAACTTTTTGCTTCACAGTTAATAAGAGAAAAGAATTTAGATAGCTAAAAAATTGCGACCTGAAAAATCTAGTTGTTTTATTGAAGAAGCAAAATCAGGACTGCTATTTTTGATAAAAAAAAAGAGAGGTTAAAACGGGTATTTTTGAGAAGAAACTTCAGGCACTTTAATTTGATCTGATTTGTTTTGATTGAGAGGGCAGGGCATCTGGTACATTTCTGGGCTCTCTTAATCTCGAGCCTTATCTAATCTCTGTTGAGGATTTATTTTCTTAAGATTTTTTCTAACCTCTGTTGATAATTTTTTTTTTAGATTTTTTTTTTTTTATATTTTCTTGAATTTTTCATTCATGTTATTAGGTAATGGTAAAGTGGTGTGACGTCCATCTTTACCCGAGCCTGGTCCTGAAAATAAATCCAATATGTCTTCTCCAAGTCCAGTGACATATAATACTGGGATTTCTAATTCACCTCTCACACTCGTGGGGTCAAGGAATACTATCACTCTTTTTCAAGGCCAGGCATGCGGTGTTTGTTATCAGCCTGTGGAATCTTGAATCACTTTTGTTTTAGTACAAGGACATGGTTGAAGGGGATATCGGAATGTGGGTTAGGAAACAGTATTTTAGATCTTGCCCTGCATAGAATCACATTAAATCTTTTCCTAAGGAGATATATGGAAGTGATACTATCTCCAGTATCGCTCTGAATTTTGGGTCATAGATTTTGATGAATAATCATAATCTTTATGGCAATTAATTTTTAAGTGATCGAACGACTGATTTCATACAAAGAATTAAACCAAGTCCTTAGGTTACATCTTTCGTTACTGTTGCTGCTGTTTCTTCTGAAGTTTTTCTCTTTATTTCAGCAGATAATCTTGGATCTTTACTTTTGTTGGGTATTCAGACCGGGATTCGGTCCCGATGTGAGTAAAAAACTTATTTCTGTGAAAAACGCTCCCATGTGTTCATTTCCATCATATCTCACGGCGAAGGGGTAAGTAGAATGAATGTTAGCAATTCATTCATTGCTGGGTCGGGAAGTTGGGTAAAATTTACTAGCATGTTAGTCGCTAGGTGCCTGCCTAGAAAAACCTCAAGTACGTAGTACTTAGGTTCCAACTTCTCTTATGACTTGTGTGGACGAACTGCTAATGCCCTTGACTCTCACTCGAAAGATCAGGGTTCATCCTCAATATATATATATATATATATATATATATATATATATATATATATATATATATATATATATATATATATATATATGTGTGTGTGTGTGTGTGTGTGTGTGTGTGTGTGTGTTTGTTTGTTTGTTTGTCTGCGTGTATGTTGATTTTTATCTTCATTTTTAATTTGGTGCATTTATTTTATTTCACATACGAAGATTTTTTTATCGTGAAAAATTGCATTTCATTAAAAAAATTATAATATCAGTCTCCATACACCTTGAAATAACACAAAAATACGAATATGATATTTAAGCAATTCAGTCCATTAGCTGTAGGACTTTTTACTCCTTTGAAAAATGAAGCTTTTGGCTTTCAAAAATACATGCATGAAAACATGAAATTAAAAACGTTTTTCTTGATTTGAATAAAACGAACAGAGAATGGAATGGAATGGAATATAGAATTTTGGCCCAAGACCAAGCGCTGGGACCTATGAGGTCATTTAGCGCTGAAAGGGAAAATGATAGTCGAAAGGTTTGGAAGGTGTAACAGGCGGAAAACCTCGCAGTTGCACTATGAAACAATTGTTAGGGGAGGGTGGAACTGGAAAGTATGATGTAAGAAAGAGTATACGAACAGAGGTACGGTAAAAGGAATGAAAGAGGTTGCAGCTAGGGGTCGGAGGGACGCTGCAAAGAACCTTAAGTAATGCCTACGGTGCCCGCATGAGTGTACTGACGGTACTGCCACCGTACGGGAAAAACTAACAGGCAGGCTCGGCGAACAACAAAAGAGAGAGAGAGAGAGAGAGAGAGAGAGAGAGAGAGAGAGAGAGAGAGAGAGAGAGAGAGAGAGAGAGAGAGCTGAAATGAAATGGAAAAGTTGACAAAAGCTTTAAAAAAACGATAAAAGATTCTCATAGAAGTAGCAACTCAAAAACATCGTCCAGATACGACATTGTTATCAACATTATCTTGTGTTTTCTGACTTGCTGAGTTTGCTAATGATAAAGGCCATTAAAACAATAGACTCTTTTTATAACTTTCCTTCCCCGTAGAAAAATTATTCTTTCTTTATTTTACCAATGGCGTTTATTTTGGAGAATAAATGCTTCTTCTTTTTGGCTGTCAATTAGTGTGAATCATATTAATGTAAACTGAACAGATATCTGCACCCTTCTGTCAGAATCTTACCATCTTATCTATAAGAAGAGAGTTCCTGTTAAACCTTGATTGACGTCACAGGACGTATTCATATGTTTGCCTTCAGATTATCTGGGAGTTGTAAGAAAGTTAAGTATATCTTAGTTTAACCAGACCACTGAGCTGATTAACAGCTCTCCTAGGGTTGGCCCGAAGGATTAGATTTATTTTACGTGGCTAGAAACTTGATCATACCATTCAACTTGTGGTTAAGAGTTATTCAGCGCAAGTTTGAGTTTAAGATCTAAATCAGTGCCACTCTATTTTCTCAGATATTAAGATATTGTAAGTTATACTGTTTTAATGTTTAATATAAAAAGCTAGTGAAGTGATCACGGGTTATAGATATTGCCTTATGAACTTTTGTATGCGAGTCGTTTTTTTATTAAGTTTTCAATTTCTTTTCCCACAAAGAAACTTAAATTGTAGCAGAATCTTATGACGTTGCCTGGACGACCATGTTCTGGATGTTAAAACCAGCAACGCTGTTGCTGTTGTTGCTGTTGCAAGGAGCAACAACAGTCGTCCATGGGCTTGAATTCTCAGAGGACCAGTTCGATGGTGATGAATTGACGCTTGTGGAAAAGATTTCTCTAGCACAAGGTGATTGCCAGTTCGCTTCCATTTTAATTTTGGGTTGTAATGTCAAAAAATCCTCTCCCATCTCTCTCTTTCTCTCTTCTTTCAATCATATTATCACAGCTATTATTGGTACATTTATTTCTGCTAATGTGACTAATAATTAACTCAGTCATTGCCTTTTTGTATTACTTTGTTCAACTATTATACAAGGTATTTCCATTAATTTCTCAGTTACACAATTGCCAAAGTAATACGCCTCTCCGTTAATTCTAGTTTCTCATGTTTGGTAATTTATATATCATTACTTTTCGATTCTTTGTTAATTTTTGGAAACTCCCCCGTCGGCCATCATTTGGGTCATCAGCCAGGCATTTTTCTGTTTGTTGCAGTTTACAGTCTACTTGTTTAAAATATCTTTATTTTTATACTTTCATCTTGGATATCCCCGAGACCCGTTTTTTTTTTATTCTGTCTAGCCTGCATATTAAACCAAGATGACCTGTTTCATTCCTGTAGTATCAGCAACGCTTGCATAGGATCACAAATACTTTTGAAGGCACTGCTCAGTGCCATCTTAGTAAAATTTTTTGTGCAAATAATAGCAACCCAGTGTTCCTTATTTGCTCACAAATGCACATTAACAAGTACGTACAATTTACTAGTTTGGTATATTAAACTACTGACAAGGAGCAGGTCATAAGAGTCAGCATTTTGAACAATTATCTACTAGGAATTTAGCTGTTAACGAGATTTACATTCCTTAGGTCAAGGTTCGAGCGAAACCTTTGATTTAAGAACCAACTTAGGCACCATCACTGGACTTGTAGAGCCTACGATCCCTCCGCATTACGATAACACCCATATGCATGCTTTTAGGTAAGTTTGATAATTAACAAAATACAAAGTAACTGGTATCACAATAATTGTCTTTAATATGGTGCGGGATTAGAGATACTTGGGATTAGCATTAATAATACTTTGGAAATTGGGAAGTTTGTATCATGGGCTTAGTAGGGGACGCCAACACAGTCTAGTTTGTTTATCTGCTCATATGTTTCTGTGAAAACTAAGTTGACATAGTAGAGACATGGTGAAAACATATATTTGAAGGTTGGCCCGTCTGAATTTGATACTTACAATACGAATGAAATAAGTGATTATAGTAATGACCTGAATTTTTTTAACCTAAACTCCTATTGTAACCTCTTTTTACTTAATCTGGAGGTAGCCAAATTTTAATTTCTCAGTGCAGAATATACATACGATAGGGAAAATATTAGCCTATGTTAGTATTTCATTCCAGAAATTAAGTACAGCTAAAAAAAAAAAACAAACTAAAAGAATGATTAGCATGCCCATCAATTATTAAGCTATTGTCTGAAACAGGAGCATCCCATTTGCCAAACCTCCAGTGGGAAAGCTGCGTTTTGCTGAACCTGTGGATCTTCTGGAAACCTGGCCTGGTAAACATCTCCTTGCCATTAAGGCACCCTCCAGTTGTCCATTATATGATCCAGAAACTGGAAAGGTCTATGGAAACGAAGATTGCCTTTATCTCAATATTTTCACTCCATCCCGTCTTGGTAAGTTGTCACTTTAGAGTCCGTTAGATTCTCTCTCTGTTTTTTTCATAAGTTGTCAATTTTGATATCTCTAGTTACATTAAAACAAATGAGACTCATGTTTGTGAATTTGAAAATTCTCTCTTGTAACCAGTTTTAATGGCGTAAGAAGAGTATGTAGTAAAAGTGAGGCATCCCTGCTATTATCTCAAACACAGGTGAGGAAAACCGAGCAGAGGGAACACTCCTCCCAGTCTTTGTCTATATCCATGGGGGAGCTTTCATGAGAGGGTCATCATCGTCGTATGGAGCTGGAAAACTCCTTTCTAGAGATATTGTTGTTGTCACCATTAATTATCGCCTTGGAGCATTAGGTCAGTCGATATGGTTATTTCAGACTGTCATCAGAGACATTATTAGCAGGAATGAAATATCCAGCATAAAATATGAAATGAAAGTTTCTGGTTCAAATTGCTCCACAGAATCTAATTCAGAGCACCATATATGTTATATCTATATATCTTCTTTTTTTGTGTCTACCTTTAAAATAGGGTATCTTAGTATGGGGGATTCTGTTCTACCTGGTAACTATGGAATGTTGGACCAAATTTCGGCTCTTCGATGGGTACAGAAGAATATAGCTCAGTTTGGAGGGGACCCAAGTCAAGTCACCATTGGAGGTTTTTCTGCTGGATCTGCTTCTGTTAACTTTCATGCGCTTTCTCCTTTGTCTAAAGGTTAGTGGCCGACTAAAAAGAAATACAGGAATTAATTTTGCTATTTAGTAACCTTTCAGTCCTTAGAAAATGGAATGAGATCTCAATTTCTTATTGCTTGTTATTTTCAATCCCAGGTTTGTTTCATGGTGGAATCATGATGAGTGGCGCAAGTTTCTGCGACTGGGCTTTGAAACTGGATCCTAGGGTTGGAGCCAGATTGTTGGGCAAGAAATTAGAATGCCCTTTAGAGACTTCCAAGGCATTACGAGAATGTCTAGCTTCAAAGACCAGCGACCAAATTGTTGCAGCTCAAGGCTCCATTTATGTAAGGAGTTTGAGATTTATATCCAACGGCTTTAACAATTTGGTTACGTTTTTACTATGCTCTGATTAACAAAATTTATGCATTACCTTAAATAGTATTCATGAAGATAAAATTCCACCTGATAATAGCAACAAATATTCTTTACTGTGTAACACTTCTGAAATGCCATAGTAGTTCTAAAGCATCAACCCGCCCCAGCCTTTAGTTTATTTATATGATTCTCTTCCTATCTGCTAATTTTGATCTTTTCAGTGTTTAATCAGACCTATTTTTAAGAAGAGTTTCCCTCCATGGGTCAATACAATTTAGTTTTTTCTCCTGGCTAATTCTGCTAATTCCATCCTTTTTGTTGAAACCTATGGTAATCTCGTATATAACTGATTGTTCCACTTTGCTTCCCTTTGTCCCATAAACTAGCCTCTTAAATGTCTAGCAATGAATCATACCCATCCTGATTATCCATCCAAAGCCACAGAAAGCTACACTTCAAACCACTTTTAACATACCACTCTTCATGTCTTCTATGAAATTCTTGGTTAACAGAGTTTTCTGTCCCAGAGAAAATTCCATGAGACTCATAACTAAAATATTCAAAAGACCTTCAGCTGCATTCCACATCAAGTGTAACTGCACACTCTAGTAGAGAAGAAGAGATAAATTTTAAAAAACAGTGCAAAGCTATATTAATTTAAAATATTCATAACACTTAATGCCAAGTCATTTAAGAAAACTATATGGTTAAACTGACAAACAAAAAGGGGTCCCCCTGATGAACCATACTAGAACCTTTAGAAATAAATACTGATGAATGACTAAACAGTCCAGAACGAAAAATGATAGAGGGTGTGAGCAGGGAAAGAGCATAGGTTCCTCTTAAAAGATGAAAATTTATAAAAATAAAGGAAAACAGAGCAGTTATGGCAGTTCACAGTTCAGCAGCAAGGGACTGAAATTGTACAAACTGATCCGAAACTAGGATGAAGTGACCCTCTGGGTGTGGTGCAACTACTGTCTCATTTCATATAGATATTTTCTGTTATCACAATCCAAGTCTTACAGATGTTTAAATCGTTCCAGGTTGCTAATGTTTTCTTTCACTGTATTTGCTAATTCTCTTTACGATAACCTGTAACATATGAGATTCATACATCCTTCACTAGCCTTCCTCCAACGTTAACCTTTCTTAATACATTTCCATGCTTATCAAAAAAATGCAATGAATATATATGCATGGGTCTGTTCTCTTTCTATATTTTATGCCCTAGCAATTGGTTTTTAGGACAAAAACAAGTTCTGCCCTCAATCCATCTTCTAAATCACTACTTAAAGTACTCCCATTAATTTTTTACTGTGCTGGGTAATAGTCGAGAGAATAAAAATTGGATTTATATACGAGCCCTGGAGTGCTTTGACATGAGTACCATATATGTTCACTTCAGTAACTGCTTGTCTGTCTTGACTCACAGATACTTGGAACTTTTCCTTTCTGGTTTGTCCCTGTCATTGATGGAGGACTCCGTCCTTCACCTTTCCTCCCAGCACCTCTAGAAGAATTGTCCCCCACTCCAGTGCCTATGATCGTTGGTATCGTCCCAAATGAAAGTCTACTTTACGCTGTTCGTAAGTAAAACCTAAATCAGCTGATGCTGTCCAACGAAATGATAATTAGATTGGTAATGCTGGATTCACCTTCTGCATAAAAGTTCTGTAGTAAAAATCAGAAAGTAACACATTTGATAATGGTTATTCCAGATAAAAAGGGGGAATGTTGCTTGAGCATCTGGAAATAATATTTGGAAAAAGTAAATTTTTCATTGGCTTTGTTTTAAAATTTACATCATCTTCATAATCAGTAATCTGCTAATAGCAAAGAGATTAGCCACCTACGTAACTTGACCAAAATATGGTAAATACTGTACTGGGGCAAACAGGCGCACACTCGCAAGAGAATCTGTAATGACAGCATACTACAGCATCTTTTCACTTTGCCATCTTCCCATCTTATGATTTAACTTCTCCAAACTTTTATTGCTATTTTGACAAAAAGAAAATAATCGGTGTAATTTAGCCCTTTCTATGCTCACTCGCCCTTAATACATTATATTCAACCATTAAAGGGAAATTCATAAAGGATTACGATCCCTATCTATATCTTTCTTCTATGCCTTGATTTTAGTGCATACAGTACATTCTTAATATATGTACTCCTGTACGGGCAGTAACCCCTTGTCATTACAGATTCTGCTGACAATGAGTTCCTGTTTGTCCCGGTATCTACTACATTTTGGTCAAGTTAAATACATGTTGAATAAAGGAAATGTGTAGTCATGTAAGGTTTATAATCGCAAATGAAACGAAGATAAATAACCTAAAATTTTGTTTCTTTGTAGAATCTATACTACTGTCCAAACAGCCAGCCAACGTAAGCGCGGTCTATGAGGAAACATCAAGGACCTTTTTCACACCTTGGCCCTATCCAGAAACAGAGGAAGTTATGATGGATTTAGGCGAAGCATTTTACTACAGCAAAGAAGCAAGAATCGATGGTGGGGTGTTAATAGAGCAGCTGACAGAGGTTGGTACAAAGAGAAAACCTTCCATTTTTTTTAAAGAATTAACTATATTTTTTGCAATGTTTGAAATCACACATCTTAAAGGCAGTTATTCTTGTGTTCAGAAGCGTTTCTTGAATCATGTGGAAACGGTCATAATTAAAAGTTCTAAGATTACTTCAAAGGGAACACCTACGCTCATTCCTAAGTCAGTGGATATATTCTCAAGCCAGGGTTTTTCACAGCCAAACCACTGAACATTGGTGCAAATGATTTTGCAAGGTATCGGTTGTCTTAGTTTTCATGACACCAGTTTGAGACAAACTATGCTCTTGCAAACAGATGTTTGCCACCAGGTAATAACAAAATGTAATTAAATCAAGGCTACCTGAGGCTCTTTTAAAATGACAACTGTAGTTCACGGAGAAGGCTTAGTCCCTTGGCACTCAAATATACTTGATGAATTGAATACAATAATTTTCAAAGCCACAGATAAACAAAATTAACATTTTTAGGCAGGGAATGATCGCCATTTAGGACATTGTGTCTGGGATTCAGCTTTGTACCTAGCGCAGTCAGGCTCCTCCGTTTACACGTAAGTATATGTACAGTACAAGATATCTGGTTTCGTTGTGTTATGGATGCCAATGTTCGTAAGACTCAGAGAGGATATAAGGCTACCTTAATGCACTTGCTTCTTTGTCTTATCGATCCGCTTTCAAACTGCTACTAATTTGTGTGTATATCTTTTATTGCTGATTTGTTCACATGAATTAATGTTCCATGTCCTCAATCATTGACTATATTTCTCTTTTTCTCTTTTCTTTGCTCTGTTTTTACCACTTCTTCATGAAGGCATTCTGTTCTGTAAAAACTTTCCCCGTCCCTTAATGACCATTTTGGATTGTTCCGTATGCATATGTGTATGTCCTGAATGTTACAAATAAAAAACCTCCTATATCATTTTTCACCAACTAATCCATATATGATACCAACTATTTTCCTCCGTAACCGAACAGATACGTGATGACACATCGAGATCCCGGGACCCCTATTTTGTTAGCACCTCTGTATAAGAAGGTGAGAGCTCTGGGATATAAGACACCCCTTTTAGAGACGGGAGTCTCTCACGGAGATGACGTGATCCAAGTTTTTGACTTCCCTATCACTTCCGGAGAAATGTCCGAGAGAGACCGAAGAGTTGGACAGATGCTTCTGCACACGATTACAAATTTTGTAGTTAGTGGGTTAGTAGAGGTTGTTAATATTACCAATATCCGTCTTGGCAAAATGCTTTACAAACATGTGAATATTCAATAGAGACATAAAATTCACAATTGTGTACTTTTAAAATAACAGAGTGGTTCGATCTCTCTGGTTGCAAATACTGTAGGTGCTGAAAAGAATCTCGAAAGCTCCTAGAAGAATAGTTTTTCATTCTGACCGTTGTTTGTTGCAAGCACAAAACTGTCAATTTTATTTGACCAACATTTTTGTCTTTATAATAGCATTTGCAACTCAGTGTAAGTTCCTCCTTACAGCAACATATCTTTGAAATCATATACACTGTAGCATTTTCTTTGTTATGCATGCCATTAAACTACAAGAAATGCCATCGGCATTGTTACGTATGGAAGGATAAGAAAAACGTTTAATCTTCTTGAAGCCAAATGGTTTGCGTGTGTACACTGCAGCAATGGAAATGCAATGGCTGCCCATAGGAAAAAGAACCCGTGTTGGATGAAGGCTAGTTTAACCTAAAAACGACAAAGAAGATAAGTGGTCATTTCTCTCTTCTTATGTTTCATTTTTGTTTTACTAATCCCAGAAATCCAAATGAAAATCTAGAAAAATACAACATAGCGGATATTCCGAAATGGGAACCACTTCAGCCTGGCCGCCCTGTTGGTTACTACGAAATCGCTGTTGAGCCTGCAATGGTGCATAGGCCATTCAGAGAAAAGGCGAGTTTGTGTTTTTCTACTAGTCCGACTATGAATACCTCGTTAAAACCTAAACTTTAAAACTTCGTTATAACATCTATTAACCTGTCACAACACTATTTAATTCATTATGTCACTAAAATTGTGGTAGTAAATATGCTGTTAGCTAGAGGGCCGTCATCTGACACGAATGCAGTGAACATTTGTATATAAGCATTATGAAGTATAAGAATGGTTTGAATATCGAAGATGTAGAGAGAATTCATGGAAGTTATTCGCTTTTTACAGGAACAGAACTTTTGGAAAAACATTGTACCTCGTCCGAAGTCCATACTTCAGTCAGGAACGAGGGAAATTCTTCAGGAAGTAAACCGGAGATACGCAACAGACGCGTCTGGCACTGGTACTTGCTCTCAAACTTCTTCAGAATCATGTTCACCCTAACGGTCACTACAAGACCATCTGATTAGTTCTGATTAAACTTTTCACTTCATTAATTTTCCTTGAAGAGAATCCATCAAGATTCTTTCTGTATACAAAAGTGTTTATCTTACAAACCCACTTTCAACCAGGTATCTACATTATAAAGAGCTGATTTTCTATAATAATATAGAAGAGAATGGGACACTTTGATAGTAATTTAAATGTTAATATGAAATTGTCACGAATCGTCTTTTGATTAGCCAGGATGAGCAATGTTGAGTGTGGTCAGCATTTGCTTGGGCGACAGCTGGATAATATCAACAGCATGGTACAGATAATGCCTCTCCCATACACAAGTTGATATTGGCATGGGGCTGATGCGAGGACAATGGTTACATTTAAGTCCCATGCTACCCACGCTAAGAAAAAGCTGGAAGTTGGGGTTGGGAGTACATCCCCTACGTCATAACAATAGCTAAACTGATTAGGCAGATTGCTGGAAGATACATATTCAGTAGTCGTCTAAAAATAAATGTGCTGGTTCCGTATTAGAGTCTGAAGAACGCCCTCAGTAAAGATCTAGCATAACTTACAAGTTGATGAAACTTGTGCTATTCCCACGAATAAATGATTATGAAACGATTCTCAATAGACGTGAATGTTGCTCTGTTTTAAAAATTCAAATCTGTTTCATAATTATTTTTGACTACTCAAATATTTTGACTTTACTCCAAGAGTCTCGGTATCTAGTAGCGATGGACTTCAGGAAGTACCATAAAATTACCTCATTCTTTCACGACCGGAAGTTAAACAGAAAAATAACTACCTTAGTTATGCATGAGGGCAGATCTGCTCCTTTTTAAGATTAAGATTTGACCTGTATAGCATAATTTGTATATCATAGACTCAGCCACATGGTCATTGCATTCTACTACTAAAATATAATACATACACACATACACACACACACACACACACACACACACACACACACACACACACATATATATATATATATATATATATATATATATATATATATATATATATATATATATATATATATATATATGCTGCATATATATGAACACAAATCTAAAAGGAAGTGCAGGCTATAAATTATCGGAGATGGTGGTGCATTATTTTGAAAACTAAGTATATGAATAATGATTTTTGTCTGATGGCGTAGACAGAACATGACAGTATAAACAATAATAAGGAGAAGAAAAAGAAAAATAACCAAATTCTACTCTTACATATGAGAGATCTCTAAGGGGACAGATCACAACGCTCGTTAGATCGGCATTCCTCCGTGATGGTTTGTTTGTTGACACCTTGCAGAATCTGACTTGCTCGAAAACCACGTCGCAAATGAGGATTTGGCACAATATTCTTCCAGAAGTTCAGTTCCTGTGAATCAAGTGATTTATTAATCTTTCTTACTAATCCTTGAATTTATTCCTATGCTCACTCACTTTCTGCAGAAACAAAACTATCTTTTTTTGTTTTCTTTACTCAGGAGACGAAACCATCACGAGGTTTCAACATATGGTGGTTGATGAAGTTGCTTAAAAAGACATCAGTATAAGGAGGAAATGGAAGTTGGATATTAGAAAAACTATTGTTTATTTACCACCAACTTCTAAAATTGTGTAACGCACCTTCACATTGAAAGGTCTGTGTACCATGGAGGGCTCAACAGCTATCTCGTAGTACCCAACAGGCTGGTGAGGCACAAGGGGTTCCCATTTTGGAATGTTCCCCAAAGAAAAACGACCCAGGTCTTCTTGGGGATTTCTAGGGGAAAAAATAACTCGTAAATAATGTTTAACAAAAAAGATATCAATTTATGTATGAAGTTGGTGGCTTTGAGGCAAGGGCCTCTCTGCGTCAAAGAGCTCTCTTATTTCATATGTCAAGGATTATAAAGGTTTTGAAGTCTTGATTTGTTGACGTTTGGTCTTTTCCCACATAAACAATGAGCCACAAGTAAATCAAGCCACTATAACGCCCCTCACTAAAACTTCTAGATCTGATGAAACATCACTGGATTTTCGTGTGCTTCCCTGCTATGTCAGTTATAATAGCCTGTGGTCTACTCGTAATTTTTATTTCTTCTAATCACTCTTATCACTCATTTTCAAATAGTCTTATTTACATTTCAAATACCTAAGTTATATTTCTAACTTTGAATATTGTATTACGCTAAAAATAAATTTAGTTGCATTACTATTATTATTATCATTATTATTATTATTATTATTATTATTATTATTATTATTATTATTATTATTATTATTATTATTATTATTATGCACAACGTGCATATATTCACATGCAGCATGGAAAATTCCAACATCTTAATAAGCACACTCCCACAGAGCACAGACTAAAAGACAAAAATAAAAGAGCCTGACACTCACCCAGAGATGATGAAGTTTGCCCACATCTGAAGAATCATCTGGCCCACCCTCTGATCTCTTCTGGACTCTGCCTTGAGGACGTAAGGAAAATCAAAGAGGTAAAGGAGGTCATCTCCATGGGACACGTACGTGTCAAGGGCCGACGTCCTGATTCCCATCTCCTTCAGTTTCTTATAAAGGGGTGCTGACCACGTTGGAGTGTTGGGGTCACGGTGAGTCATGACAGAACTGCCGAAAGCGAGAACGAAACGGATTCAGTTAACTTCCCGTTCATCATTCATCATTTTATTGTTGTGGTCGCTAGAATTAATTCCTTCATAATATATAAATGAGTATTTATTTGTTCTTGTACTTGGGAGATTTCACCAACTAGGTCATCTACTGTCTTCACTCATATGTTTACACACACATACACACACACACACATACATATATATATATATATATATATATATATATATATATATATATATATATATATGTGTGTGTGTGTGTGTGTGTGTGTGTGTGTGTGTGTGTGTGTGTGTGTTTGTGTTACTACAAAATTTTACCGCTCTTGTAATCACATTAAATAATAGTTATTACAATTAGTTTTCCACTGAATATAATGCTTTCCAGTAAAATATAATAAAAATGCAATATTTTTTCACTGACGTGTAGATGGGTGCTCCAGATTCAGCAAGGGATGCTGCAGCCTCCCAAACGCATTTTAAAAAACGGTAACCCGTTGATGCCTGAAAATAATCAGATCATGTTCTTAAATAAATCTTGATAAGCAGTATTCCTTAGCAGACCCTACAAAATAATGAGAAGTAAAAACTTGAGACAATTGACTTATACTATCGTGAATAGACCCTAGAGATAGTCTCCAAAGGTTCTGACAGATTTAGGAAAAATAATCTTTCCATAAAAGTTAACTTGGAATACTTAAGTACTTTTCTGTGTGTATACAAAACTGCAGTCATTAAGTATTGTGATTTATTCACTGCAACAGAAGCAAATGAATGATTTTAAGTAGAGAAATGCAAACTGCTATTGTGGTCTTCGTAACTTGAGGGCTCACCTATTGCCAGGTCATTATAAGTCAAAAAGGTTTTAAGTTTAATCTGGCATTAAATAATTCAGTTTGATGACAATTATCCGGAATTCAATTTAATCAATTTATCCAACAGGCTTGGATAAATTTATTAAATAATCAAGTTTTAACAATATGTTTATGTAGATTCGAATGCCCGAAGCCCAGCAAGTGAGTGCTTTTGTGATCATTTTGTGTGTACATAAACACACCCATGCTTAAACGTGGATGAAGTGTTAACAACATATTTACAGATCCTGTTTCACTGGAGGTGATACAAAATCTGTAGACTAAGAAGCTAGAAAAGAAGAGAAACATGTCCCTCAACTTTTAGTGTTGGGCTCACCTCAGTGAATTGTTCCACCAAAACATCAAGAGATGTTTTGGCATGTTCGCTGTAATAAAATGCTTCAGCCAAGTCCTTCATGTGTTCTTCAGCTTCAGGATCTGGCCAGTTCATGAAGAGGTATCGTGCCAACTCACTGTAGAGAGCCGTCGCATTGTGCCGCTGCTCCGACATTGTAAGTATGACTAGGAAAAGGAGTTCCAAATTACTCTCTAGTAAACACAAACCGAAAACTTCCCAAACTCTCTTTTGTTATTGATTTCAGAAACTAAGTGAAGATTTATGTGCACACTGAATTGGAATTGGCTGTTTTACCTTCTCGGGTCAGTAGTTATGTTTGTGGAATTTCAATGTTATCACTGGAGTAAATAATGAAAATATAGTCATGTTCTAGGAAACGTGGTATCCAACTGAATAAGAATAAAAGGAAAGTACTTATACATGACGCACTTGTTTTGTGCCTGCAAAAATTCCTCAGCAAGTGAGCAGAACTATTTAGCTATTTACCCTTAACTTTCTTTTTGAAACCAAATAATCCTTGAAAAGTGTTAATGTAATTGAACCTACGAGAGAAATAAATAATTTTCACCACAACAGACAACACTGAAATAAAACATAACTAGAGGCACGAAAGAAACCATCATTTCCAGAAAGGGAAAAGGGAGAACAGAGGAAGGAAAAGGAAAGTATTGAGACTGAGAGCAATAGTATTGTCAGCTTTTTGACAACTTTAACACGAGGCTGTGAATTGCCTTAGAGGAAGCAATCTCACTCGGGTTAAAGTTTTTTTTTGGCATCTAACCAAGATAATACACTTTTTTCCAAATTTTACACAGCTCAGTTTTTTTGCTAATGTTGAGAAATTCTAATGGTAGTAATAGATTTCGCAATTCAGTAACCGCCTTTGAGTGGAACAAGCAGCTGAGGCCCTGACGCACTGAATAGGATTTCTTCACTCCAGTGCTAATGAATACCTATAAATCCTCCCAAGTGGAGGATTTATAAATAAAATATGCTCCCGAGATAGATCTTCAATATACATCCAAGAGGAGAGTGTAGTGAAGATCAATCTCGCGAGCATATTGAAGATCTAAAGGTCAATATTCAGAATACGGAACTTGGCGTGGACTTGACTTACGACACGCATAAAGCAGACCTTCCTGGGGGACAAAGCTTATAAGAGAGGGCGTTGGACGAAGGGTTAACTCCTTTAGAGGTGCTGGGAGGAATGGTGCATGGCGAAGCCCACCGTCAATTACAGCCAAAAACCAGTTTGGGAAAAATACAAACTTCTGTGGATGAACGGAAAGTGAAGAAAGCATGTGGAAAATTAATGCTTCAGCATATGAATGTGTATCCTATTTTATTCAAATTACATCTTACCATAGAACACATAACAGGAAAGTATAGAAGCATTTTCAAGTACATATTTATACAATTTTACAATATTTATTTTTTTTTGGTGTAGGTTATTTGAGTATTACCTTTCTCCCTTGTAAATTTGTTTATTTAGTCATAATGGAGGATTTTGAGTTTGATCCAGCTGAGTTTTTGGGGTCTGGTGACTGTATTAAGCATTTGCCAATCTTGACTAAGGATTATTTAGTAAGTTGTGCACGGTGGTTGGGTATTCCGCTGAAGGCAGCGGATACAGAAAAGCAGTTGTTGGCAGCCGTTAAGAATAAGGTTGCTCAAGGGTTAGCTGAGGCTGAGCATTTAGTGAGTGAGAGTGGAGAGGATAGTGATTTTGAAAAGGATGTTTGTGTGTCTGGGGTAGAGTCGGATGATGATAGGATTAGTGTGAGAGCAGGTTTGACATTGTTTGATGATCCTCCACGGACAGGAACTATTTTTGAGGGCCCTGCAAATTTGCCTAAGAAACAAAATGTTTCTACTAACCCTTTTGTGGCTCCCGCAAGCCCTGCGCCAGGTGATTCTCTGGCTCCTGTCCGTCCTTTGGGGGAGACCAAGGAAGATACTGAATATAGTTTATCGTGCAAACGGATCGAGCTAAATAAGTTGGAGTTTGAGGAGAACAAGAGGGCGAGGCGTCATGAGGTAGAGATGGCTAACCTTAATATAGAAATGGCTAGGTTGCAGGGCGCAAATATGGTCAGTTCCCCTCAGGGTAATTTCAATGATAAATTTAATCTTGGTGCGGCATTGAAGTTAGTGCCTGTGTTTGATGAAACAAATGTCCCCGAATTTTTCAAGGTATTTGAACATGTTGCCACCCGGTTGTCTTGGCCCCCTGAAATGTGGACTGTTTTGATTCAGTGTAGGTTGGTGGGAAGGCAGTCCGGGTATATAATGCATTGGAAGAGGGAATAGCCCGGGATTATCACAAGGTCAAGACCCTGGTCCTTAAAGCATATGATTTGGTCCCCGAAGCCTATCGCCTTAAATTCAGTCATATGTTGAATTTGCAAGAGTCAAGGAAGAACAGTTTGATGATTGGCCAAAGAGTCGTCAGGTGGTTACTTTCACGGCGTTGAGAGAATTGATGCTTCTTGAGGAATTTAAAAAGGCCTGTAGTAAAGAGTTGAGGGTATATCCGGAGGAGGTGAAAGCCGTTAAGTTGAGTAAGGCTGCCCAAATTGCCGACGAGTTTGTCTTGACTCATCGAGCTGGTTCTGGTAATTTTGGGCATAAAGATGTGAATTTTCAATCTGCTAGGCCAGGTAATCTTGAAAAGAGGTGAGTAACTTTTGCGCCTTTCCCTAATAATAATAATAATAATAATAATAATAATAATAATAATAATAATAATAATAATAATAATAATAATAATAATAATCAAGGGAAAGTCTCAAGTGGGCCAGCCGCAAGTTTCTTCTTCAAAAATAACAGGTTTGGGTCTAATATAGGTAATGATAATAACAATAACAAGAGGAATAATGGAGTTAGGGGGACTTGCTTCTGGTGTGATAAACCAGGTCATTATCAGTCTCAATGTAACGCCCGAAGCAGGTACCTCCAAAGAAATGGCAATAATCCTGTGTCTTTAATTTCCCACATGTCCGTAGTTAGTCCTCCCAAGGTTGAGATAAATCCAGCAGTTAGTAGTAGTACTGATAGGAGTAGTAGTAGTTCGTCCTCCGGTAATAAGGAGTTATGACTCCATTATGATAAATATGTTTGGCCAGGTAAATTGATATCTGATTTGGAGACTATTCAAGTGAGGTTTTTGAGACACAGGTTCGGCTCGGTTTCTAGTTTTGAAGGAAACCTTGAAAGGTTTGTTGGAATATTCAGGGAATTCTGTTGTTCTGGGAGGGTTCCCGAACACGGTTGTTTCGGCTCCGTTGGTGGAAGTCAGGTTGTCGTTCCTGGATACGATAAAGTGACCGAGTTGGCGGTCGTTGAAAGTCTTCCTATCCCTGGTATTGATGGTATTTTGGGCAATGATATGCTGAACAGTAAGGGATAGGAGTTATTCCCAGTATTGTCCGTGCATGCTTGCCCTGTGGCTGTGACAACCCGTGCCGCAGCCAAGACTGCAGACCTAATCAATGATGATGATGAATTAATGTTAAGTAGTTTAAAAGTAGACTTAGAGAGGCTCGGGTCTGTAGATAGCAGTAGTAGAGATGGTGATATTGATAATGTTTTGAAACCCGATTGGGACAGGTTGTCTTTTATTGAAGCGCAGAAAAAGGAATTTAATTTTGATTTAGGTGACACCACGGATCTGACTGAACCTAGGTTTTATAATGAATGGTTTATTGTACCGAATTAGTCGGCCTCCTACTGATGATCTGAGCAGAACGTCTCGTGTCGAACAAATTGTCGTCCCATCTCAGTTTCATAAATCTGTTTTGAGTCTTGCTCATGATAATTCTTTTTCAGGCCATTTTGGGATATGGAAAACTTTTCGAAAGTTGGCAATATGTTTTTGGTGGCCTGGATTAAAATAATCTGTGAAGCAGTTTGTAGAGGAATGTGAGGCTTGTCAGGTTATGGGAAAACCTAATCATAATATCCCTAAAGCCCCTTTAAACCCTATCCCTGATGTCGGCGAGCCGTTTGCAGAGTTAGTTATTGATGTGGTGGGACAATTGCCTAAATCTAAGTCCGGTTTTACTTATCTTTTAACCATTATGGATAGGGCTTCTAGATTTCCCAAGGGATTCCCTATGAGACGAATAACATCTAAAGTAGTTTTTGCAGGAAGGTTTAGAACATTTGGATGTTAGTCAAAAAAAGGATGTACTTAATTTAATTAATTCCTTTTCAGATTTATTTCAGGATTCCCCTGGTCGAACTAATTTCCTCCAGCATGATGTGGATGTGGGAAGTGCTTCCCCTGTTAAACAAAGTCCTTATCGTTTGAATACCGTAAAAAGGGATGTAGTCGATAAGGAGATTAAGTATATGTTGGAGCACGACCTCATTCAGCCTTAGGTTAGTCCATGGAGCTCCCCTATAGTTCTCGCTAAGAAGCCTGACGGGAAATTCCTTATGTGTGTGGACTACCGGAAGGTGAATGCTCACAATAAAAATGACTCTTTTCCATTGCCTCGTATAGGTGATTGTCTTGATCAGATAGGGTCTGCCAAGTATATTACTAAATTGGATCTATTGAAGGGTTATTGGCAGGTTCCTTTATCTGATCGAGCTCGTGAAATCTCTGCTTTTGTTACTCCTTTTGGTCTGTACGAATGTAAAGTGATGCCCTTTGGGCCAGCTGTGGTCTAGAAGGTACTGAAATTTGCATAGATGATTTAGTAGTTTATAGTAATGACTGGCATACACATATGGTACGGTTACGTAAAGTTTTTGAGGCTCTTAGAACAGCTGGTCTTGTTGTAAATCTGGCTAAGTACGAGTTCAAGGTGTGTTATTTGGGTCATGAGGTTGGTTTGGGTCAGGTGGCTCCTAAGCAAGCAAATCTCGAGGTCATTATTAATCTAAAGAGGCCGTGAGAAGAGTTCTGGGAATGACAGGTTATTATCGCCGATTTGTGCGAAACTTCTCAGACCTTGCTCAGC
>NC_089750.1:12785052-12892552 GCF_040412425.1 Macrobrachium rosenbergii | reverse complement strand
TATATATATATATATATATATATATATATATATATATATATATATATATATATATATATATATATATATATATATATATATATATATATATAAAGAGATCACAATAAATAATAGAAAAATTAAAATACTTACATATATTGAAGCCTGGGCTTTGACGATTTGCTCGAAGGTCTTGGAGGCAACGCATTCCTGTAAGGCTTTTGAATTTCCAGAAGGGCATCCTAACTCCTGCGCCAGTAATTGTGCTGCCATCAAGGGATCACGCCCAGCAGGCATCACAGCCCAGGGGCAGGAAGCTGCTCCGCTTAACATTATTCCGCGGTGAAATAAACCTGTAGATGAAGCAAATATCGACTGAAATTAAGTTTGGTCATAATTTTTGGATTCTATCTAGATATAGATCCAGTGAAGGCGTATGTGGTTCTAAAATAGAATATATGACCAAGCTTGAGCATAGGCTTAATGTCCCTACCGCCTGAACATATAAAGAGTTGATGAAACTTGCAACAAATTACAGCTATTTAGTGCAAGCTGTAATGTGAAAAACGAGGAACAGAAACCAGATAAGAGAGGCAGTGCGTAAGGAAGCTTTATCGAACAAATTTCGGTGCATCAGTCTGCTAAGTTTTGCTCTATAGGTAGCGTTCAGCGGTCCTCGTTTTATTCAGGTTTGGGCCCAGTTGGTGTGCCTAGTATATTAAACTGCGATGACCTCAAAAGTTTACTGCATTGTCCCTATATCTCAACTTGCATTGTTTTCTGCCTTTTACATCTCATTTGATCGCTTTGTTTTCTTCACACTTACCTGCCCTGATTCTTCAACTTTCTTTAGTTTTTGTCTATCACTTCAGCTTCAATTCTTAACTACCATTCTAGAACAAACAACAACAACAACAACAATAATAATAATAATAATAATAATAATAATAATAATAATAATAATAATAATAATAATAATATACAGAGCAGGAGTAGTGGAGTGGGCGAAGGCTGAACTCCACAGCATAGGCCAGAAAAATAGGGAACACATGACATTACACAAAGCACTACACCCAAGAGAAATACAGACAGACTATACATAATACGAAAGGAAGGGGGAAAGGGCTACTAAGCATAGAGGACTGCGTCAACATCGAGAGCAGAGCAGTGGCTAAGGAGTGCATGGAAAGAAGGACTGATAAAAGTAGACGAAGACCCAGAAATATACAGATACAGGAGAATGAAAAGCAGAACAGAGGAATGGCACAACAAAACAATGCATGGACAGTACATGAGGCAGACAAAAGAACTGGCCAGCGATGAAACATGGCAATGGCTACAAAGGGAAGAACTCAAGAAGGAAACAGAAGGAATGCTAACAGCGGCACAAGATCAGGCCCTAAGAACCAGACATGCCCAAAGAACAACAGAAGGAAATAACACCTCACCCTTGTGCAGGAAGTGCAATATGAAAGACGAGGTCATAAACCACATAGCAAGCGAATGTCCGGCGCTTGCACAGAACCAGTACAAAAAGAGGCATGATTCAGTAGCAAAAGCCCTCCACTAGAGCCTATGCAAGAAACACCAGCTGGCTTGCAGTAATAAGTGGTACGAACACTAACCTGAGAGTGATAGAAAACGATCAGGCAAAGATCCTCTGGGACTATGGTATCAGAGCAGATAGGGTGATACGTGCCAATAGACCAGACGTGACGTTGATTGACAAAATCAAGAAGAAAGTATCACTCACTGATGTTGCAATACCAAGGGACACCAGAGTAGATGAGAAAGAAAGAGAAAAAACTGATAAGTACCAAGACCTGAAAATCGAAATATGAAAGATATGGAATATGCCAGTGGAAATAATATAGGAACACTAGGCACAATCCCAAGATCCCTAAGAAGGAATCTGGGAAAACTAGATGCCGAAGCAGCTCCAGGACTCATGCAGAAAAGTATGCTACTAGAAACAGCGCACATGGTGAGAAAAGTGATGGACTCCAAAGGAGGCAGGATGCAACCCGGGACCCCACACTATAAAAACCACCCAGTCGAATAGGATGACTGTAGTAGACAAATAATAATAATAATAATAATAATAATAATAATAATAATAATAATAATAATAATAATACCTTTGGATAGAGGAGAATGCATATGTAAGTGCACAGAAGCAGCTCCGGCAGAGAAACCTCCTAAGGTGACTTGCTTCGGGTCCCCTCCAAAATGAGCGATGTTTCTCTGTACCCACCGGAGAGCCGAGACTTGGTCAAGCAACCCATAATTGCCAGGCAGAACCGTATCCCCCATGCTCAGGTACCCTGTTTCCAAACGTAAAGTGAAAAATGAAGTGACACAAGAAATTAGGAATGTGATGTATGATGTCCCTTGTGGATACAGAGTGAAACAGTATTTTTGACAATGTCAAAAACTTATGCTCATCAGAAGCTTATATTCTAAAGATGAACTTAAATGAACTAATTGACAGATCTAGTGCCTTCGATTAGTCCCTTAACTGACCTAGTGCTCCAAGACGATAATTGATGGTAACAACGACGACATCCCTAGAAAGGAGCTTTCCAGCTCCGTGGGGGGACGACGACCCTCTGATGTAACCACCTCCGTGGAGAAAGACAAGCACTGGGAGGAGGATGCCCTCTGCTCGGTTCTCCTCATCTGTTTTTGGTACATTAAGCCAGGTGTGATCCATACAATGTTTATGAGTATCCCCGCTTTCATAGGCAATCAAGTTATCAGTAATGTATAATTTCACAGATCAGTACGGACATTTTCTTTATTGACACCGAATGGGAAAAAGTATCATACTGAATTCTTCTGAACTGACGTTCTTCATACTTCATTTATTGGCATCTTACCTAGGTGAGATGGCGTATGAACGTTGAGGAAAAGACAGTCTTCATTTCCCAAAACACCCTTGCTCTCCACGTCATACTGAGGGCAGAATGACCCAAGTTGACTGGCGTTTAGATAGTTCCCTGGCCACGGACCCACCAGGTCTACGGGGTCAGCAAAGCGCAAATCTCCAACAGGGGCCTTTGCGTAGGGGATACCTCTGTTCAGTAAAGGAAGACAAGGTCTTAGCACTTGCTTCATCATGGTCTATTTTCACCAATACTGGGGCACAGGGACACCAGGGGAAATCTTATTTATGGTTTACCTGTGAATAATACGTGCTGAGAAAAAGATTTACAATAACCGCAAAGTTTCATTTAACAGATTTTTTATGGGCTTTGAAAAATATTATATGTAACATATTATATGTAATCATGCCATTCTTTATTATTAAAAAATTTAATAATCATTAAAATTGTCCCTTAGGCAGCAGAATAATTTTTATGCCACTATTTCTACCCCGACAGACTAAGCATATGGTTAAGCGTTACAATATATTTCTTTTAAAGTTGCAGTATTCTCAACTTCACTGCCGACTCCTCACTTTTCTAATTCTTCGAAAATTACGTCAGAATATTTATGGATACAACGATATGAATATATGTTGCCAACACTGACCAAGATTCGCATTCTTCCCGTTCTCTTCATGTATTTTATCTTGTTATTCCTCAGCCAGTTGAAAAGGAGCCCCAGTCAATATGCCTTTACTCGATTTTGCTTTTCCAAATACTTGGGCCCTAACTTTCAAAGAACTGGCTGCTTTATCTGATTCATGGGGGATCTTTCGTAATATTAAAGAATGTTGATGCTGAACTGCGGTTTCTGCAGTTATCTTAATGATTTTTTCCTAAAATAATAAACAATGGAAAATTACGAGTTGTTATTTTGAAGAAACATTTCACTATACTTCTTTACCATAAGTAAGTTACTTAAACATTTTACTAGACTTATTTACCTGAAAGTAAGTTACTTTAATAAAAATTCTTCAGAGTTCTGGAAGGTAATGATGGAGGCAACTTCTAGTCCTGGACTTACCTGAAGGCATGCATATGCGTGTTTGGATGGTGGGGAGGCCGAGTTGGCAATTTCAGTCCAGTAATGGTACCCAAGCTGGTCTTCAGATCGAAAAACTCCTTTATTCCTCCATCTCCAGGAAAGAAAAATTCGTTTGAAGTTCATTCTATTTCTTAATTTTCAAGTGATAATTTTTTATATTTCAATGGTAATTGACCATTCATCATCAAACGGGAGATTTTATGACATGTAAATATTACGAAAAGCAATATATTTGTTTCGAAACATTTTTTAAATATAAAAGTAGAATAGAAATGGATTTTCAGCAGGAGATAAAAGTGATAAATGCAAGAGCACAGAGTAAAATATCGGAAAGGAAAACACTCCAAGGTCTTTCATGACAATGGTTAAATGTAAAAAGTGAAAAAGGGCTAAATTTTTGCCTCCACGTTCCACATAGCCTATTCGTTTGCCTTTATTTTCTTGTATTTTCCTTTTTACTCACCGAATTTGTTTCCTCTTTTATGAGTTTTTATTTCTTTTTTATGGTCATTCTGTATTATGGAAACTTGCCTTTCAGTTATTGAAAATATTGATCAGTTTCATATAATAAAATAATAATAATAATAATAATAATAATAATAATAATAATAATAATAATAATAATAATAATAATAATAATAATAATAATAATTACCTTGTCCCCGCGTTAGCCTTTCCATCATAGTAACTGGAACGTCTGACGGCAATAACTCAACAGATTCTTCCCCTGTAGTTGCTTGTCCTTGAGCTAGGCCTGTTGCATGCAACAAAAGCAATAGCATCATCGCTGGTGATGTCAATGTCCAATTCATTTTGGTGATGCTGTAACGGAGAATAACATCAAAATCACTGTAATAACAAAAATGTGGTTAATATCGGTAAACTTCAAAATTCAACCACTTAAATTCTATCAGTTTTTTAACAGCTTGTTTCTACCACTAGTTAATCAAGATGTATGAGCTGGAGTTCTGGTAAGGCCTACATAATCTTACAGCAAACTAACACTGATAAGGTCCCTCTTCCCTCTCGTACACTGGAGGTGAAGTATAGTTCAAATGTTAAAATATCAAGTATTAATCACATAAAGGAATTTAGTCTGAAATCCGCAATGACTTTCATTTATTACACCAAATGAAAGTGGAAAATACTCTTACTTTCGCTCAACACTGATTTAAGGCAATGCGGCAATTTAGAAAAATAATTATGTCACGATACCAGAAACAACTTAAGGCTGTGGGCTGTGTACCTCGGCGTTCGCTTGCTCTGAGAGGAGTGAGCGAGTCCTAGGAGGTTTAGCAGATGAAGAACCACTAGTTAGGTGACTGTGATCAGGAATATATGACATCTGCCGGTATTTGTTACACATAGTAGCTCTTACGGATATAATCTGCCAGAGAAGATAACAATGAAAAGTCGAAAGGTGCTTATTCTATTGTTGTCTTATGCTCCCAAGCATAAGACAACTAGAAGATTGTTAAAATGCCAATTTGCTGAGTTTTGAGAGGAGAATAAGTTGACTCAGATGACAAATAATATTTGAAAGAGTAACAACAACATAAACAAGATGAATCATGATATCAGTCTTCATAATAACTTCCAATAACAGTTCATAATGCCTTTCCTTGTTCCTCTCCATCTTTATATGATGCGAGTGACTATGTTTTGACATTAAGTTTCTGCTTTTCTTTTTCCGAGCCAGCCTTTGGAAGAATGGACACATTTTTACTTTGCACTCACATGAGCAGCTGAATTAATATTAGATTGGAGCGATATTAATGGTTATCATGATCACGTCAGTATCGTAATGTTTTGATACAAACAGAGATAATTATATTAATATGGACATCCGTTAGACCATTGAAAGCAATTGCTATAAAGCCAGGAAACATTGTGGTTCGTGTACAAAAAGAACGAATACTCTAATGATAATAATGTAGCTTTGAGCTTAGCTACAACTTAACTATTTTACAGGAAAGGCTATGCGAGACACGAAAATGACCTGCGGCGACCTTATGTACTGTTTTCTTAGTAATTAATTATATTAAGAGTATTTGTAATACAGAAAGTATCACATGAAATATACTGGGTACACAACAGATGGAAGTGTGATATTTAAATGATCAATTTTCATGGAAGAAGATCAATAAGCATGCTTCCTTGGAATGCAGTTTTTTCTTCAATAAACTTTTGAACAATTCAGCAGTTTCGTAAAAAAATTCTTTATGTACGGACGTACTGTCTTTTGTCAATTTAACTTGATTCCTTGCATTCTGCGAACTATATATACTAGCAAATCCATAAACAAGACGAGAAAAGAAACCAGACCTAAAACCTGGATAATAACGTCCTGAGAGTAGCAGATATGCTGAGTAGGTGATAAACCCTCATCTCTCTGTTTATCACCAGGAGAGATGGATAAAATCTACAAGATATGATAAAGAACTAGATGACACCAGAATAAGGGCTGAGATAGTAATTCCATAACAACAGATAAATATAGAAACAATATGCTGTCAAAACAAAGATATTTTGGTTCGTGTTACTGAAACTTCAAAGTTTGTTATCAACATGGCTCCAAACCTTGTACTTACGAAATGTAGCAAATATATGCAGGGTCATGAATCCGTCAGAAATGTACAAAAAAAGAGAATTCAGTTAACAAAATTACTTAGCGTGGTAAGCCAGCATCTTTAATAAGGTAAGAAATGCTGTCATACATCTTCCACGTATATTTCATAGCAATTTGCCCCAGTAATTCTCACACCTACCTCTATCTCCTTTCCCTTTATGCAACGGGAGAGTTATTCCTATTAACTTTTTCCAGAAAAACAAGAGAACATAATGATACAAACTCAAACACCCACATACACACAAATCCACACTTTTATGTAGGAACAGTTGAACAAATTAATATAGAAGTTTTGGGCTCTTGAAGAAAATGTGTTTGGGTTTTTCCTTTATTTTCCCTTTGTAAATATAAATGATCCACCTGGGTTAATTTGCTCCTTTTTGGGAAGTTGATTTGGCTTGAGACTTAATTCCACGAGGTCCGCACTAGACTTGGGAAAAACACGTTCTTTGAGAGAGCTAAAAATCTAAGTTCAGATTACCATGACGTGGCCATCACCCTTTTACTCCGCACACACCGACTGCTCTTATTCTCCCTGTAATCGAGACTCTCTCTTCAGTCTCACTATTCTGCAATCCTTCTCGTCTCTCCCTTATATTGGGTTTGTTTCTGGTACCATCCGTGACATCATGGTTCGAGGTGCGTATACTGTAGGTCTTATTCACCCGCCTCTCATCAGTTTCATTGTCATAGTTCATTTCACTAATTTTTGTTATCCACTGTCTCTTTATTCATTGTTCACTTCTCACACCTTCAGAGCGATGGTTACAGTGTTTTTATGCGTACACATACAGAGAGGCGTTAACATCTGCTTTTCTGACCTCCTGACCTCTCCTAATGGCCCCACGCCCTAAAATGCTGACTTTGGCTGTTGCTGATCGGCAACAGAATCACCCTTGTTTTAGTTCAATGTTCTCTCTCTGTCTGTGAGTCACTTTCTATAAGTTCACATGTCTTTATGCTTTTTTTTCATGTGTCATTAATATGAATACTTTCGAACCTGCAAGATATGTACACACACACACACACACATATATATGTATATATATATATATATGCATATACATACATACATACATATTATATATATATATATATATATATATATATATATATATATATATATATATATATATATATATATATATATATATATATATATGTACTGCTAATCGTATAACTGACTAATTTTCTCCCTTCTATATTTGTACTTCAATTCTTTGTTATTTCCATTATTGTTTTAATATTACACTGTACTATTATGTTATTATAATGTTTTGTTATAGAAGAGTGCTAAAATATGCAAATGCTATGTAGGTGATTATTCGGATACTGAGTATTGGTGATTATTTCATCAGTGTGATACCTCTCAAAACAAGGAGTAAAGTAACGCCATTTTCGTTACTCAGTATGAAAATCTTTATTACAAACTGAATACTTGCTTTCGGTGACAACTTTCATTTAGAAAAACCTCAGAAAATAAAAGCAAAACTAGACTTGGCATTTTGTACGAAATGAGAATGTATTATCTCCAATACATCATAATTTCCAAATAAAAGATTCTGTACTACTTCATCATCGAGAGAAAGGCCATAACCCCCTTAGCATTTTGATGGTTACTGACGGTCTAACGCTTGTCCTGAGATTATCCTGGTAGTTGGAAATCAAATGTTGCTATTTGTCGCTAGAACATAGACAAAAACTCCTTACTATGAAGAGGTAACAGCGAAATCTGTTAAGAATTGCCTAACTAGAACCAAAGGAATGATGACTGAGAGCAGTCCCACGTCATGGACGAGACCTTTACGATGACTGAGGAGATCAGTCCCGTGCAGCGAAAGGGTTATTAGAACCAAGGCCCTGACGGATAATGTTGAATTCCAGATAACAGCGATTAAAAAAAATCAGTGGGTGGGCAAGGGCAACTCCATACCCTTCCTCTCCTAACCTTGTCAATACCGCCTAGCCGTAAACACTGTATATGCTTATAAACAATAACCATCACACTTTAAACTGAAAACTTTATGCAAAAAGCAATTATCTGCCTTATTTTCCCATGTTTGTAACAAATTAAACTCCATAAATACACTTTAAACAAAAAAAGCAAACCCCTTCTTTTACTTTTATACATGACACATAATATGGTAGGTTACCCAATGTTGTTCATTCATCCCAAACACTGTTAAAATACAGTCAACCCCTTTTTTCCTTGTATGCAACACAATACAATAGTTTACACAAACAAGTTTTAAATTTTCCCAATATACATCATCCAAAAAAAGTAAACCCCTTCTTTTTTCTCGTACTCAACGTTTTCGTTTTGCCCAAAACACTGTTAGATACACTGTACTGTTTGAAAAAAAAAAAAAACTTTTTTTTCTCTTATGCAAAACAATACAATAGTTTACACAAACAATTTTTAAATTTTCCCAAAATGCATCATGCACACAAAAAAGGTAAACATCTTTCCCTCTATCTCTTTTATATTGTGTGTTTGCGTGTACATTTCTTAGCTCAGTACTGTATCATGTGTTGTCTTTATTTTTTGCTTTGCTTGATTTACTGTACACTATTTCATTACAAGTTTAGTTGACTCTAAGTATGATCAGCACACAAATAAAATGACAATATCTTGTAACAGTTGATATTTCATCCCTAATTACCGTAAAAATATTTAAAATGCGAATTTGTAGATGTTGGCAACACGTGATATTTATAACTAAAGTCTGATTCTACCTATGCCAGTGAAAATGCACACATATTATGTACCCTACGCACACAATTGCGTTTATCTTTTAGGTTGTAAAAATAAAATCTGAGAGAATACAGTAAAAATACAAATGAGGCAAGTGTGAAATATAAATAAAAAAGTGAAGGAGTGCGCGTGTTTCTGTATAGGATTCAATGTAAGCAATACCTCAGTTGTTCTCTCTGTTTGTCTGTCTATCTGTTTGTCTCTCTCTCTCTTGCTCTCTGCCTCTGTTTGTTTGTCTGTCTCTCTCTATACCATTCTCTTCTTCCTTTCTTTTACTTCGTTATACTATAGTACTGTACTGTACAGATTTTCTTTAATAAAATGTGGAAAATCATGAGCATTTCAACATGAAACAAAACAAGCTCCAGCAAGTTCACCAACGCCAGCGAATGTGTGCGTACGTACGTACCCTACACACATGACTGCGTTTATCTTTTGGGTTGTAAAAATAAAAAATGAGAAAATACAGTAAAAATATAAATGAGAATAGCATAAAATACAATACAAAAAAATGAAGGAGCGTGCGTGTGTTACTGCAAAGGCTTCAATGTAAGTGATACCTCAGTTGCTCTCTCTCTCTCTCTCTCTCTCTCTCTCTCTCTCTCTCTCTCTACCTTATCTCTTTTTCCTTTATTTTGCTTTGATACAGCACAGTACTGTACTGTACATATCCTTTAATAAAATGTGGAAAATCATAGACGTAACAAAACCAGCTCTAGCAAATTAACCAACGCCATCAAACGAGAATAGTGCAAAATAGAAATAAAAAATCATAAACTAACTACACGAAACAAAACAGGCTCTAGTAAGTCAGATGTCTACCTAACACTCTTCACCCATGAAACACTTTCCCCCATCCTCCCAGCCAGGGAAACTGTTACCAAGCTCAACCCACCTTCCAAAACAACCCCTTATCTAAGCGAGTTCCCTTACATAGCTTACTGCCCCTCCCCTCCCACGGCGCCAAGCCAGCCGACCAACCCAAGGAAACTTCTCCGGGCCTCCAGGAAACCTGTTCATGAGTGTCAGAGGTTTTTTTTAATTTTTAAAAATTTATGTATATCATATACATTTGGGTGGTCTTGGTCTGGGTATGTCGGATAATGCTGAGTTCCGGATAATGGCGATCCAGATAAATAAGGAATTACTGTACCTTATTGACTTTCTAATCTACAGAGGTAAATATATGATTTCGACATCAAAATTTTTAATATTCTCCAGTATGAGTCTAATAAGATTTAATGGAAGCCTCATTTTCAGTTAATATATATATATTTTTTGAGAGTTTATATTTGTGTTCTCAAAAGTAAAAGCATTAACAAGTACATCAGAGGATTGATTATGCTTTTGAAGCATGTATTTGATTATCAATGAAAATTTTAACAATGTAGTGATCAATACTCATTGATTACTTACACTTTTATTCTGGAAACTTGTTTGAATACCAGGGCCAAATATATTGTATAATGTAAGTACCCTTTTATGCGACCAGCATAGCTTATTTCTAGTGAAGCTTGAGAGCTCCTTACCACTATAGCATCAGAAAAGTATGTTAAAGTTGACTATTTCTCGGTACTGGGTGATCGTTATGCAAGATATTGTATCTGGGATTCAGCCTCATACATTGCAGAAGCAGGAATCCAAGTACATAATATGTAAGTATGGCCGGATGATATCCACATTTATATGGTGTCCTTATACATTTGGTCAGCACAATGTAAAAATGTGAAAAGTATGAAATGTAGTGAAAGATTTCAATGAATTCAGAGAATTAGGTATGGTCTGAAGTAAAGTATAATCTATAAGGGGAGGAGGAATATGAGGGACAGGTCAGAAAATACAGAATAAACAGTGAACGATAAAGGCTTTTTCATATGGAGTTCAAGCTTAAATTTTTTGTTTTGTTTTTGATCTTATCAGGACCACATTTACACCAGGTTTCTCTTTCAACGAGGGGTTAAACATTGAATTTTTTTTTTCAAGTTTCTCATTTAAATTGGTGTTATGGATAGCATTTTTAACAGGTTTCTTATTCAATATGAACTTCGAGACGTCAATTTTAATTTTATTTCCCATTCAGTGTAAAGTTCAGGCCTACGTTCATATCCCTGGAGATGTTAATTAAAAGTGGATATGCTAAAATGGCGTTGTTTTCTCAATTTTTAAACTCTGTTTATCTACTGCCATTTATCAAGATGGATGTTGTTAGTTTATCGACTTGCTTATTTATTTAACTGTTGTTTTCATATGCGCTTTTCTCTACTTCTGTTCGCTGGTTTTTGCTCCTTATATTTTTTGAGTATTCTGATTCATGGTAACGAAAAGATCCTTATTATTTTCGTCAATTTATTTACTAGCTTGTCTAATGATAAATTTGATTATTTTATTGCTATTAGCTTTTTTGTATAATAATCTATTGATATTCTAGTTATATAGTTCCAAAAGTTTCTTCATCATTCCATTTCTCTCATTTTCACAAATACAGGCACTATATTCTGTGGAGGCTTCTAATTGAGAGTGTAAACTCATTACGCATCATAACAATAAAAAAAAATAACAAAACCACCTGTCATTCCCCGTGAACCTATAGGTACGTGATGTCGCATCGCGTTCCCGGTTCTCTGTTCTCATGGCACCTTTGTACGAGAAGGTGAAGGCACTGGAAAATGAGACACTCGTTCTCAATGCAGGTGTATCTCTTGGGGACGCCGAGGTTCATGTGTTCGACTTTCCCTTCACGTCCGATACCATGTCCGAGAGAGACGAGAGAGTGAGACAGATGCTTCTGCATATGATTACGAACTTCGTCGATACTGGGTTCGTTAAAGTCACCGTTTGGAGTTTAGTAACCGCACTCATGTTTCGACAAAATTTATTGAGACAGGGAGTAGGAAAGGATTAGTCTTCACTTCTCATGGCCACTTGTTGGTTAACTTTATTATTATTATTATTATTATTATTATTATTATTATTATTATTATTATTATTATTATTATTATTATATTATTATTATTATTATTATTATTATTATTATTATTATTATTATTCAAAAGAACACAATTTTTTAAAGAAATATACAAAAGGCCGGAAGAAAGAAGTAGATTATATAAAGTTATAGAAAATGTGGGTTTTGATTTTCTAAGCAGTGTTCTTTACTGACAAAAAAACAAAAAAAAAAAGCATTTTGTTGTTAAATGTGTGAACCATTTCTATGGCTGAAGAAAGTGATAATTTATCTTATCCGCTACATTCTTCATTATGAATAACTTGTGCTTGCGTAAGCATAAGAAAATTGGTACCCATGAGTGGCCAATTTTTCTTTTATTCTTTGCTCCCTAAAACTCATGGAACCACAAGATGACCTGCAGACCTACGGCATAACAGATTTTCCAAAATGAGAACCACTTGAGCCCGGCATTCCTACTAGTTGCTACGACATAACTGTTAATCCAAGAATGGTACTTAGACCTTACAGAGAAAGAGTGACTTGAATATATTACTTTTCTTCATTTCAATGTCTTTGAGTGTAGTGCTTCACCAAAATCTCAAATCTAATACTCTGTTGTAAAATTTATTAAATTTTATAAACTATGAAATTTCATTAAAGCAAATGGTATTGTAAATCCTCTAACAAATACAGTGAACATCTTTGTAACAAGAATTGTTAACGTCGAATATGTTTGTTTTAATAATGAGCAATGTATAAGGGAATTAATGGAAGCGATTCTCTTTCACAGGAACAGAACTTCTGGAGAAACATTGTACCTCTCCTGGACTCTAAAGTTTCTCTAAGGATGAAAAAATCTCTCTCTCTTTCTCTCTTGGTGTGTATGCGTATACTTATACATATACATACGTACATACATACATACACACACATATATATATATTATATATATATTATATATATATATATATATATATATATATATATATATATATATATATATATATATATATATATATATATATATATATATATATATATATATAATTTATATACTGTAACGTGCAATTACTATTTGCAAGAGCACATGCAGCTCCATTCATTTTAAAATTAACTTAAAGAAGGAAGCATGTAAAGTACAAACGGTGAGTCAACTTCATGACCACCCAGAACCGAGGATCAAAACAGCCCCTGACATTAGCACATACTAAATTCTCTGTACCTTCACGAAGACTCTGCCCTTCCTCTCTAAGCCTTAAGCCCGCCTTTGTCAACCTTTAATTTAATCTGGGTGCTCTCGTTCCTCTCCTTGTTCCATCACCGCTCCTGTCGATGTCGCCAAAACATGGAAGCCGGCTAGTTAACGGACAACGCCAAACGGGGGGCCTGGACCAGAGACTATATAAGGACCTGACCAGGGGTCACACAGAGAGTTTGTTACAAGCTAGCATCAGAGTAGAGTCCTTGCCAGGTCAGTCTCCGACCGCCCTTCCCCTTTCTGACGGGAAAGGTACAGTCTGGATTTTGGAGTTGTTACGACGCCCATTCTTCCACTATAATTTTCATTCTTCCTGATATTTCTGCCCCTTGGAGTTCTGAGAAAATTAAGTGAAGTGTTAATATTTCCATTTCAAGTAACGTAAGCACTTCGTAGCAATTGCTATTGCATATTGTTCCCTCTCAACCTTCCGCATTCCCTATGTAACCGAGAGTGTTTTTCTTTGCCTGAAAGCCACAGCAAGTCTGTCTTTCAGAATAAGCGGTTAATGCTGTGTGTCTACCTGTTCACCCACGGTGCCAATTCCTGAATTCCCGACGTGGAAGAACACTTCACGAGTAATTCCTGAAGACTTACATGCCTACGTGGCAGAATTCTGTACATTTACTTAGTTTTAGAGGTTCCCCCACAGTGGGATTTTATTTCAGAGATAATTAATTCTATAGTTAAGAATTATCACCATAGATCGTTAAGTCTTTTGATAGTGGCACTATTTGTTTTGTGACTAACGTAATAGTGCCAAGGAGCTGGTGAGGAGCTCCCTTTGCAATATCCTTCTGATCTTTGTAATAAAACCTAATTAGTGAAGTCCTGCATTTCTTTTGAAAACCATTTTAATTCACTGTTAACTTATTTCTTTTCATGAGTTTAGCTAAGTAGTCAGATGAGTTTAAAGTGTGATTGGGGCTAGATAGACCAATCCCAGCTAGGCTCGTGAATATATGTATATGTATACACACACAAATCTAAAGTTAAGACTATTACATAAAAAAAAATATCGACGAAGCTATACATTGTTGGAGATGGTAGAGCATTATTTTGAAAACTAAGTATATGTAAATGGATTATTCTTGTTGGAGTAGGCAGAATTTTATAATATAAACAATAATAAAGAGAAGAAAAAAAAACACAAAATTCTTCTCTTACATTTGAGAGATCTCTAAGGCGACAGATCACAATGCTCATTAGATCGACATTCCTCCGTAATGGTTTGTTTGTTGACATCTTGCAGAATCTGACTTTCTCGAAAACCATGTCGTAAATCAGGATTTCGCACAATATTCTGCCAGAAGTTCAGTTCCTGTGAATCATATAATTTATTAATCTTTCTCATTGATCCTTGAATTTATTCTGTTGAAAACGAAAAGATCTTTTTCGTTTTCTGTACACGGGGACGAAACAATCACAAGGTTTCAACATAAGATGGTTGCTGACGTTGCTTAAAAAGACATCAGTATTATGAGGAAACATATTTTGAGTATTATAAAAACTGATGTTTATTTATCACCAATTTCTAAAATTGCATAACTTACCTTCACATTAAAGGGTCTGTGTACCATGGAGGGCTCAACAGCTATCTCGTAGTAGCCAACAGGCTGGTGAGGCACAGTGGGTTCCCATTTTGGAATGTCCCCCAAATAAAAACGACCCAGGTCTTCTTGAGGATTTCTAGGGAGAAGAAAACAAAAGGATAAATGAAGAGTGTAAATAAAATGGTTATCAATTTATGAATGATGCTGGTGGCTTTGAGGCAAGGACTTCTCTGTGTCAAAGAGCGTTTCTTATATTTTCATATGTCACAAATCACGAAGCTGTAGTCTCATTCGTACTTATTTCTTCTAATCACTAAGTGTCCAGTACAGCTTTATTTACAGTTCACATACCTAAGGAGATTAACTGGAGAATTTTTATTTCTGGTTGGAAATGGGAGTTTAACAAGCCCTTAAAAGTGCCCATTTATATTTCTAACATTGAATATTGTATTGCACTACAAAATAAATTGAGTTACATTATTATTATTATTATTATTATTATTATTATTATTATTATTATTATTATTATTATTATTATCTGAAGGTAATAGACCCTCTTTCAAGCATGTTTTGTTAAAGAGAATGGCAGCATCAGTGGAATTGATTTCATAGATGGTCTTCTCAGTTCTTATTATTTTCTTCTCGTCAGGGCTGATATTTGCTAATAACTATAGTCCTTCAACATTCTAAGATCGCTAAAGTGGGGCCAGGAGAAGAATGCAGCGTTGCCAGATCTATTCATCCTTTTAAATCTCACCCTCGAGGTTAATCCCTTGTTTATGGCTTTACCTGAGATCTGTCATTTACTGTACTTCGTTTTCTAAAGAAACAACGAGTAATTTTTGGTTGTTCTTATTTAATGATTTTCCGGTCTTTGTGTGCTTTTTGGAAATAATAATCGTAGTTCTTATAATAATACCATAATGTGTTTAATGCATCAACACTCTTAAAATTTGTGTGGGTGGTTCGGCAGGAATGGCTTTTCAAGCCATTTGATTATTGTCCATACTCCATATTAGCATTTATTTATGGTTACATGGCTGTATTTTTTCAGTGCCTCTGCAGGTTAAATAAGCTACTTATCATTTAGGAGAGAACAATAAATAACCATTAATTACAGGGCACCATTGTTGTTTCTTTAATATGAAATATTTTAAAATGTTGGCTGTGGGGAGATTTGATCCTCTTTGGCTATCCCTTCAAGGGCTATCAATACTGTCCAGTGACTGGCTGCTTGAGGTGACCAACCTTGTTATTGTTTTAGATCGAGCTGGCCATAAATGCCATCGCTGACCACGTGTCAGGGAAACTGAGGTTTGGCAGCTGCGGTCAAAAATTATGCCATGTCTCTTTGTTTTTATACAGATAAATTAGGCTTTTACTGCAAATATGTGAAGCTTAATATGTTTCGGTGTTATCTTTAAATAAATAACATTTCTTTTTTTTTTAAATTACACTTGAACAAGCTCTAACAAGGCAAAACTTTTAATCATAACGAGACGTTTGACACCACTGTATTCTTTTCCTGGCCCCACCCCAGCAATCTTAGAATGTTAAACAGACTATAGTCGATGCTCATAGTCTGGATAAGGAATTGGTTTCTTGAAATATTAATTTTATTGCATAAAAGAAATGGAAGTTAAAAGTGGCGTTTGATAGCTGTAGAGTTTCTGGAAACCAGTATTTGTCGCATTCTCGTGCAGAATCTTCGTCGTTGTTCTAAGGACGTAGCGGAATTCCATTGAGACTGTCAATGCAGCTTCCAACGCCCTTCACCTGCTGCCAATCGTAGGGGACTACGATCTTGGCTACATATACGGGAACGTCAAAACCCATACACCAAGGAACACGTTATGCCCCATTATTAGCCAGATTCCTGCCCCTACGTACCAGCTTGTGAAGAAACATGAATGCTATTTTGACCCCTTACGTTCCAGATGACAACAGTTTGAAGTCCTCTGCAGAGTTTATAGAGGCTCTGACAACGACACCCCCGGGAGGAGTTATTGCATTGATGGACGTGGAGTCCCTCTTCACAAACGTCCCTGTGGATGAAACGGTCCAGATAATTCTGGATCGTGTATATAGAGACGACTCTACGCCCCCATTAAATATCCCCAAGCATGCCCTCCAAACACTCCTTGAGATTTGTACAAAAAAAGGCCCCTTTCTCCAACCACAGAGGCCATATGTACATACAAAAAGATGGTGTAGCGATGGGTTCTCCTCTCGGAGTACTTCTCGCGAATTTCTGCATGGGTGCTGTGGAACCTCGGGTATTCGCCGCCATCAAGAAACCGTCGATATATGTCCGGTATATTGATGACACCTTCATAAGCACCAGCACGGTGGAAGAAATAGAACACCTGCGACAAGCCTTCCATGACCAAAGTAGCCTCAACTTTACCATCGAGCATTGCCGTGATCATCGCTTCCCCTTCCTTGATGTCCTCATTGAACAACAAGAGGAGCGCTTCGTAACGCAAGCTTATACAAAACCCACGAACCTGGGCATGTGCCTGAATGGTGAGAGCGAGTGTCCAGAGAGATACAAGCGCGCTGCGATCAAGCCTTCATCAGGAGAGCTCTCTTACACTGCTCCTCTTGGAAGGACACGCACCGAATTAGAACGTGTTGCCCACGCTTTAATTAACAATGGGTATTCCAACTGGGACATCACAAAATGCATGCGAAGGAGTATTGACAAATGGTACCAGCTGGAACTTGCCACGCCGCCCTTGAAGACATCACTCTTTCTTACAAGGGAGTGTTTCACAGGAAATACAAAGAGGACGTGTGACCTCTTTGCAGTATCATGGAAGGAAACATCACCCATAAGGACCCTGCAAAAAAGGTTAAACTAGTAATTTATTACAAAAACAAGAAGACCAACGACCTGATCATGAAAAACAACCCGACCCACGCAGTGCAGGACCCCCTGAAGAAAACCAATGTGGCCTACCAATACAAATGCCCTGTTTGGGAATGCCCCGGCGCCTACATTGGGATGACCGTGAAGAGATTTTCCAAGAGGATCTCCTGCCACACTCAAGGTGCCATCCATAATCACGCCAAGAATATTCACAATATTAGAATAACCCAAAAATACATAATTCCTAATGTCGGAATTCTTGATAAGGCGACAGACCAATGCCGCCTCCGCCTCCTGGAGGCCCTACAGATTGGAAAGGAGAGACCTAGCCTCAACACCAGGCAGGAGATGTCCCTCCTCCCGACGGTGGCACATAGGGCACCGGCCGCCAGCACCCCAGAGCCGGACAAACGAACCAATCAGGTGATGACCCCATCTACTGACAGTGAACTTCCCTATACTACCCTCCCAGTCTCCAATGTTTGCACGTGGAGACCAGTGCGAGCGTCAACCTCTGGGAGACGGTTTGGCCCAGGGGCTTAATCCCCTGAATCAGCTAATGAAAATTTAGCCCTCACAACACGGGACACCTGGGACACTATAAATACCGTCTGACAACCCCATTTCACTCATGAGCCTCGGCTGAGCTATCTCGCATAGAACATCTCCGAGCCCAGGTCCCGAGCATGGCTTCCATCTGCCAAAGGATGACCCATTACACCAATATTATGCTGGGTGGGAAGCAGTTCATTGGCCCCAGCGACAACCATCCCTTCCCGATGAAGACGTTTCTTTCATTGCCAAGTGATGTCCAATGAGGAAGAGTAATTGAGAGAAACAGCCTCTTTCCCATTGGAAGTCCCTGTACTGTCCCACCCTCCTGTTGCTGATGTTGAATTACCAGAGACATCCTCGACTGTCAACGACCCATTGCCACCATGCCATCCTGTTGATGAGCCAGAGATTGGCACTGAAGGATGGACAACTGTACAAAAACAGAAGAAAGTCAAGAGGAGGATGCTGAAGGAAGATGGCCCCCTCCCAAACCCTTCTCCTGCAACCAATCTCTTGCCACCTCTTCCAAAATACAGAGTGCGTCCCCAAGGAGAGCTGACTGCTTATGCAGCAGTAGCAGAGCTGGATAAAAGCAATCCACAGCTGAAAATCTCAGTGAAACCCAACCTGGCTACCGACATGATCATTACACCAAAGACGAAGGAAACAGTCGACTTTCTACGAGCCAACACTGACTTCCAACTGCTGGATCAGTCCGAGAGAGTCAGGAAGGTGATCATATCCAAGTACCCGACTGCCCTGCCTTTGGATCCCATTCTACGGCTCCAGAATATACTAATAGCCCAGAGATGCATTGGGAAGTCTGGAAATCCTACAAGAAAAGTCGTCGCCACCTTCCAAGGAGACATTCCAGCCCAAATTTCCTTTGGAGTATGGGAATCCTTCCCAGCAGAGACCTTCACACCGGAGCCACTACAATGTTACATGTGCCAGAGATCTGGACACCATGGTAGCTGCTGCACAGCAAAGGAGAGGTACGGTATATGCAGCAAATCTCACCCTATAAAGCAGTGCCTTGACACCTACAAGAGGGGAGAGATAGTGGAAAGCAAGTACCCAAACTGTTCCCTTCAACACCATGCATGGAATAAGTGCTGCAGAGCCAGGCTTGAAAGAATTGCAAAGATGAAGGGCACTCCTCCACCTCCAAGACCATCAAGATCTACTCCAGAACCCAAGCAGAGAGTGGAGATGACCAGAACAGAATCACAGCAACCACCCCCAGCAACACCACAGCAGCACTCACCACCCAGACCACAGAAGCAGCGGCAGACTCCAAGAAGGAAAGTCGACTACATGCCAATGCCATGTGAAACAGTGCCAGCACCTTCCCTTCATTCTAATCCAAACCTCCCACCACCTCCCAAACCTGATTCTACCCCTTCCTCTGCCCATTCCTCATACCCTTCTCCTTCCTCCTCCAAAGTTCCAGCCAGTGCCACTACAAGCAGTGACAGTTGCATAATTCTCACAACTGAAGGAATCATCATTCTCTTCGAGCAGCTGATAGGAAAGCCTGTCGACAGGGACTGCTGAAATGTATCCAACCTCACCTCATCCAAACCTCCCAGCCAGCCTAAAGCAGCGGCTGTTCGCTTTGAGTAACAGCTGCCCCTTCAAGTCTCACAACAAAAACCTCTATTTTTCCTGAGTAAGTGAAATCTTTGGAGCATCCTCCTTAGATTTTCAACTTCATTTCGATCTGCAATTTTTCCATCTTCCTTTCTCGTCCTCTGCAACTCAACCAGGACTTTCTGCTGTAGAACTTTTCCTCCTACTGATGGGCACCGTAAGGTTTAATAAGGTATGTAACCCTGCCTGTCCTTTTCTTCCTTTCTTTTTATAACCACCCTTCTCATCTCGGTACAGAAACAGCCCACAGTTACGGGGTGCTCTGGGAGCAAGGGCCCGTGCCAGCTAGCTGCTGGCTAAATCTAAATCCATCTATCCATCCCATTCCAACCAGAACAAGCCCACCCTTCCTTGAGAATGAACTGATGATACAGTTGGAAACGCTGGAATTCCGCTACGCCCTCAAAAAAACGACGAAGATTCTACACGATAATACAAACCCTGATTTCTAGAAACTCTACAGCGAACAAACACCACTTTTAACTTCCATTTCTTTAATGCAATAAAATTAATATTTCAAGAAACCAATTCCTTATCCAGACTATGAACATCGGCCAGTTATTAGCAAATATCAGCCCTGACGAGAAGAAAATAAGAAGAATTGAGAAGACCATATATGAAATCAATTCTACTGATGCCATTCTCTTTAACAAATTATTATTATTATTATTATTATTATTATTATTCATAATGTATATATATTCGCATATAGCATGAAAAAGTCTAATGTCTGAATAAGCTAACTTCCACCGAGAAGAGATTAAAAGACTAAAAAGTAAGAGGACTCGAAACTCACCCAGAGATGATGAAGTTTGCCCACATCTGAAGAATCATCTGGCCCACCCTCTGATCTCTGCTGGACTCTTTCTTGAGGACGTAAGGAAAATCAAAGAGGTAAAGGAGGTCATCTCCATGGGACACGTACGTGTCAAGGGCCGACGTCTTGATTCCCATCTCCTTCAGTTTCTTATAAAGGGGTCCTGACCACGTTGGAGTGTTGGGGTCACGGTGAGTCATGACAGAACTGCCGAAAGCGAGAATGAGACGGAATCAGTTAACTTTCTGTTCATCATTCTTTCATTGTTGTGGTCGCTGGAAGAAATTACTTCATAGTTTATAGTAAAAGTATTTATTTTGCTCTTGTACTAGGAAGATTTCGCCAACTGGGTCAGTTGTCGTCTTCATTCATATATTTACACACCCACATACCCACTCATACACATTTATACATATAAATATAAATATATCTGGTCTGCTGGTATAGTGGTTAGTGTCATGGAATGCCACTCAGATTTCGAGGGTTTGCGTCTCCCCCAGGGCGATGAAAAATCACTGGCTCTGTATCATAATCAGTTACTGCAGTAGTGTGGGGTCTGCGGTGAGAGGTTGAAACCAACATTCTTTGGAAGCTTCAATTTATTAAATTAATAGTTATTATTATTTCCAAAACTGAACAAATTCAAATGCAGTTGGCTAAAGGAAGGCCTTTACCTTTGTGAGCAGTCTGCCACTGAACAGAATGCTTACAAGGAAAAAATAAGAATAAAAATGCAATATTTTTTCACTGACGTGTAAACTGGTGCTCCAGATTCAGCAATGGACGAAGCTGCCTCCCAACCGCATTTCACAAAGAGGTAATCGGTTAATCCCTGAAATTAAACGAATTATGTTCTTTAATAAATGTCGATAAGCAGTATTTCTTAACAGATCCTATACAATAATGAGATGCCTTAACTGGAGACAATTAACTTGTATTACTGTGACGAGACCCTAACACTTATTCATGCAAGGACAGTATTGGAGATCCTATTCCTTATGGTCACATTCATGAAATAGTTTTTGACGGATTTGGAAAAAACAATCTTTCCATAAAAGTTAACATGGAATACTGTAGTACTTTTCTATATGTATACAGAGCTTCATTCATTATGCATTGTGACTTATTTAAACAGACAAGCAAAGGAATCACTTTTAGAGGAGCTATTGTGGTCTTCATAATTTGAGCGCTCACCTAATCGAGGTCTTTCAAGGTTCAATCGGGTATTAAATCACACAGTTTGTTGACAACTATCCTTTATATTCGTCAGCATCCAAACAGGCCTGGATAAATTAGTTAAATAATAACGTTTTTATAATATATTTATGTCGATTCGAATGCATGAATCCCAGTATGTGAGTGCTGTAGTGTGTACATAAACATATCCATGTTTAAACGTGCATAAAGCGTTAACGACATATTTACAGATCTTGTTTCACTGGAGGTGTTACAAAATCTGTAGACTAGGACGCCAGAAAAAAAATTTCCCCTAAACTTTTAGTTTTGGACTAACCTCAGTGAGTTGTTCCACCAAAACATCACGAGATGTTTTGGCAGGTTCGCTGTAATAAAAAGCTTCAGCCAATTCCTTCATTTGCTCTTCAGTTTCAGGATCCGGCCAGTTCAGGAAGGCGTATCGTGCCAACTCACTGTAGAGAGCTGTTGCATTGTGTGGCTGCTCCGACAGTATAAGCATGACTAAGAAAATGAAGCTACAAATTACTCTCTAGTAAACACAAACTAACAAATTCCCAAACTCTCTTCTGTAATTGATTTCAAAGACTAAATAAAATTTTCTCTCTTCACATACTGAATTGAAATTGGTTGTGTTACCTTCTTGGATAAGTATTTATGCTTGTGGAATTTTAATTTTATCAATGGAGTATATAATGAATGTATATTCATGTTCTCAGAGACGTGGTACCTAACAGAATAAGAATTAATGGAAAGTAGCCTAATTATACATGACTTACTTGTTTTGTGCCTGAAATAATTCCTCACAAGTGACCACAATTTTTTCTTTTTTGTCTTAACATTCTTATTACAAACGAATATCCTTGGAACATTTTTATGAAAATGAACCTCCAGGAGAAATAAAAAAACTTCAACATAACAGAGAATGATGAAATAAGACATAAATAGTAATCCTTCAATTATCTGGATTAACAGAGCCAAGGCCCTGTCAGATAATGACGAAATCTGGATAACCGCGAGTATAAAAATCTATGGGTGTGTAAGGGCAACTTCGTACTCTTCCTCACCAAACCCTATCAATACTGCATAGCCATAAACACTAAATATGCTTGTAAATAAAAACCATCACACTTTTGAACTGAAAAATGTATGCAAAAAGCAATTATCTACTTTATTTCCCCATATCTGAAATAAAATAAACTCCATAAACACCCATAAAAATAAAAAAAAAGCAACACCCTTCATTTTCTCTTGTACACGACACAGTAAGGTACACTGTACAACGTTTTTCATTTGTCCTATGCACTGTAAAACACCTTGTATTTTTCAAAAAAAAAAAGTAAACCTTTTCTTCTCTTGTATACAACATAGTATGATAATTCACACAAACATTGTCATCATTTTCTCCAAAAAACATCGTACACGAAAAAAGTAAATCCCTTCTTTCTCCTTTGTAAGCGACATGTAGTATGGAAGGCTACACAAAGTTTTTCATTTGCCCGTACACTGTAAAATACATTGTACTGTGCATACAAAAAGTTAAAAGCCTTTTTTCCAGTATGCAATGCCATACGATAGTTTACACACTGAATTTTATAATTTTCTCTAAAATACACCATACAAAAAATAGCAATTCTAATAATACTGTATAAAAATACTTTTTAGTCAGTCACTTTCCTTTGTGTGCTGCTCTTCATGCTTACGATGGCCAGACGTTTTAAATACCAGTGAGGAGGTTTAAAAGTCCTCCTTCACCTCCTCCTCCTCCTCCTACTCCAACAGCTTGACTGTGTTGTAGAGACCGATGTCTTCTTCCTGTGTCTCCTGTGACTCCCGGGAAACATTAAGTGGTGAAGCACAAAAACATGAAACCAAACAAGCTCTAGCAAGTTCACCAACACCAGCATATGTATGTATCCTGCACACACAAGTGTGTTTATCCTTTGGTTTGTGAAAACAAAAATGAGTGTGTGTGTGTTACTGTATAGGCTTCAATGTAAGCACACCTCAGTCACTGCTCGCTCTCTCTCTCTCTCTCTCTCTCTCTCTCTCTCTCTCTCTCTCTCTCTCTCTCTCTCTCTCTCTCTTTCAATACTACATCTCAATACTGTATATATCGTTTAATAAAATATGAATTACGGGATCATAAACATAAAAACAAGCAACAAAACAAGCTCTAGTAAGTCAGATGTCTATCTGGCCCTCTTCACCCATCCAACACTGCAGCTCCATCCCCCCGCCCCCACCCCCGCCAGGGAAACTGCTCCTCAGCTTCACCCACCTTCCAAAACAACCCTTCTCTGAGTGAGTTCCTCTACACAGCCTTACTGTCCCTCCTCTCCCATGCTGCCCAACCAACCGACCCACGCTCCCAACCATGGAAAATTCTCCAGACCCCTACACTCTCCAAACTCTTTCACAGTCTGCTTATGAGTGTAAGCAGTGTCACCAACAGTTTCCTGAAGCTGTGCAGTGCCAACCACCGAAGGGCAGTTTTAAAAATTTTTGTTTATTATATTTATTGTATGACCAAGGGCCTTGGTCTCTGGGGACCAGTTGTGTCCAGATAATGTCGAGTTCCAGATAGTGGCAATCTGAATTGAAGGACTACTGTAGAGGCCCGAAAGAAACCATCATTTCAAGGAAGGAAAAAAAAGAGAAACAAGGAAAGAAAAGCATAGTACTGAGGCTGAGAGGAATATGAGTAATAAATAGAATTGTTAGCATTTTGACAATTTTAACACGAGGGTGTAAGTTGCCCTTGGTCAAGCAGTCTAACTCGGATTAAAGTTTTTTTTTTTTGCATTTCTTCAAGTTAAATACCCAATATATCCAAACTGTTCACAGCTCAGTTTTTTTTTTTTGCTAATGCTAAGAAATTCTAATGGTAGCAATAGATTTTGAAATCCAGTAACCGTCTTTGAGTGGAACAAGCCTAATCTCCTGTTGCAGTTGAGACCTTGAGCTGCTGAATAGGATTTCCTCACTTCATTGATAATGGATACTTATAAACCCTCCAAAGTGAAGGATTTATAAGTGCAATATGCTTCCCAGACAGATCTTCAACATGCTCCCAGGAGGAGTAAACTGAAGATCTATCTCGGGAGCATATTGCAGATCTAAAGATCAAAATTCAGAATACGGAACTTGGCGTGGACTATACTTACGACAAGCGAGAAACAGACCATCCTGGGGGACAAGGCTTATAATTGTGGGTGTTGGACGAAGGGTTAACTCCTTTAGAGGAGCTGGGAGGAAGGGTGCATGGCGAAGCCCTCCGTCAATTACAGCCAAAAACAAGCTTGGGAAAAATTCGTACCGCTGTGGATGAACGGAAAGTAAAAAGCATGTGGTAAATTAATGCTTCGGTAAATTAATGTATATGCTGTTTTACTCAAATCACATATCACCAGGGAAGACATAACAGGAAAGTATAGCAACATTTTTAAGTACACAGATATTATTCAGTGTATAATTATTTATATATAATATACATATATATACAAAAATACATACATATATATGTATATATATTAACTTTATCACATACACAATTGTTCTGTGCATTAGTACAATTACTAACAGGACCTCATTCAAACTGGACGGTATCTAGTGGAGATAGTTATGCAGAAAAAGCTACAAGCTTTCTAGGACAAACAGTCGTTGAACGAATACTTGATGATGAGGACTATTTGTCCTAGAAAGCTTGTAACTTTTTATGAATAAATATCTCCACTAGATACCGTCCAGTTTGAATGAGGTCCTGTTAGTAAATGTATATATATATATATTTATATATGTATGTATGTTTAAAAAAATCATCAGTAGATGCACGTGACTTAAGTGAATACGCGAATCCCACAGGAAAATGACAGGCAGAAGTTCAGTACCAAGCGCTTTCACGTTTATTAACGCATCGTCTGGGTATATATATGTTTTATATATATATATATATATATATATATATATATATATATATATATATATATATATATATATATATATATATAGTAAGTATGTATGTATGTATAATATACACAACACATATATACTGTATATATATACAAATGATTAAACATTGATTGATTGATTGATTATGGCAACTAAAACTGGCGTCACAGCATCTAGGATATTGACGCTGTAATGAATTAATATAGAAAACTAAAGAAATAAATCAATTTAAAAGGAGTTTCTCTTGACAAATATTTAAAAGCAAACACACACACACACACACACACACACACACACACACACATATATATATATATATATATATATATATATATATATATATATATATATATATATATATATATATTATATATATATATATCTATTCCCATATACAATCTATACATACACACATATTGCATATGTATACGATTTAAAAATGGTTGAGGAGGCCAGCCTCCCTAAAAAAGACTTATAACTGCTCTACATTACAATCCTCACTGAGAACTGTAGCGAGGATAAAATGTTCTTCACTGTCACGGCCCCAAGACTGGGGCATTCAACCAGCTAATATCTCACTGTCAAGGGCACAATAATCATTGCAGAATGGAGGATTTTCACCTGACATCGAGAACCAGTGAGTGAGTGTATGTACGCACATTTGTATATATGAAGATAAGCGTTAAATATCATTGGTATCTGAAACGTAAATGTACAAAGGAAGAAACTGAAAAATATGTCCTACAAGAATTCTTAAAGGTAGTGTGGCTTACTTGATTCATCTAGATCATCATACTATTTGCTGATGCCTGCACCTTTAGTAATATCCCACTGTTGTTTCAGAATTTTGCTACATAATCAGCATAAATAAAATAAAAGTAGTTTCATCTTTATCTGCCGAGTTCATGACACTGTCAGCTTCGCTGGCAACAAATATTTCAACATTTCCAAACTGATTCAACCATGCTCTATTCATAAACTCCAGAGTGCCCAAGAATGGGAGCGATTCGGCTCTGACGCAAATTGGCCTTTCAAGCCAAACAAAGTGATCACTGAATGGTCAGCATCCAGTGTTTCCTACAATGAGCTTAATCCCGTATATTACCATGAACGGATGCAGCAAGATTTATTTAACGGTAGTTAGAATTCATTCGTTATGGATGCTGTTCTCCTTGTTCAATCTCGAGAGTGCAAGGCTGCAGAAGCTTCGAAAAGTATATTCAAACTGTGAAACATCTACGCATACACACAAACACACACACATATATACACATACATATATATAAATATATAATATATATGTATATATATATATATCAGTGTGATGCAACTAAATATTCATACAATAGTTATGGTAACTAACATCGGCAAACCGCTGATTCTAGATTCGGTTACGTCAGTGCTTGCTGCTATATATGACAGTGTATCGAGTACCGAGGTATCTATATATATATATATATATATATATATATATATATATATATATATATATATATATATATATATATACAGGGTGTTTCAAATTAGAGGCCCCCTCCTCTACAGCACAAACTAAAATTGATATGGATAAAAACAAAAGTAATTCAGAACAGGTATTTATTTAAGTTTCTCTCTGAGTATTTAATATTTTGTGTGGCCTCCATCTGCCTGTACCACAGCCTGCATTCTTGAGGGGTATGATTTCAGCAAATCGCAAAAAAGCTGAGACTCAAACTCCATTTCTCCTGAGCACTTCGGTCACCTCTCTTCGCAGGTCGTTGAGGCTTGGTATACCATCATAGTTCACTGTGCGTGCTTCAACACGATCCTTTAAGATACTACCAATGTTTTCACACACATTAAGGTCAGGGGAGCTACCTGGAAATTCACCTGAAGAGAAGAAATCGATACCACTGTTTCGAAGCAGCTCCTGTGTCTGCAGAGCCTTGAAACATGGTGCCTTATCATGCAAAAATGTGACTTCTTCAACAGATAACACATTTTCAGGATCTTTGAGGAAAGGAAATACTCCATCAGTAAGCACAGTTTCTCTGAAGTATTCGCCATTCCATGACTGTCCTTTTTCTTTGATGATCCACATTAACCGTTTGGCTGTGAAACAGAGAAAAATTCCCAAACATTCAGGAAATTTCACAACTTGGCGATAGCGCATGTCATCGCTGATATCATCCAACTTTGCAGCCCCAATGATATCATTTTTATGATTTGGCTTCCTGACTGTGTAAATGAAGAATTCATCTGATGCGGCAACATGGAGAAAGTCAGCTTCATCCCAATCTTTAAGAAATGAACCACAAAACCATGCACTGTCTTCTCTCTGTTGCTGAGTGATGTTGGGCTTGCTGATAACATGAAATGGCTTGATACCAGATTTTTTTCAACTCACGATATACAGCACTATAACTTCTCTTCTTTCCCCTTTTTGTTTCTAGTTCAAGCGCCAATTTACGTAAAGACTTTCTTGGTCTACCCACTGCCTCAGCTATGATGTCTTTTGACTCATGAGAAAGGACTTCAGGCCTTCCAAGATTCTCACTTTTTTCGTGATAACAGTCATATGGATTTTTGTTCCAGTTTCTTTTAACAAAGGATTCATCTCTTTTAATGTATTTAGCTATCCAGGAACGTGAAATGAAGGATGTGCCAGCATCCCTGGCCTCTCTGAAGGTTATAGCCTGGATTCGGTCAATCCATCTGATTTCCTCCGAGTCGTTAGCCATGGCTGTATCTAACTCCATCACTCAGTCAGAAAATACAAGAAATGTAAAATGAAAAATAGCTTAATAGAAACTTAAAATAATGTACTTGGAGATAGGCTATAGCAGAAAACTTCATAACTTTCCATTTATTCTGTGGAGGGGGCGGCTCTAATTTCAAAACACCTGGGTATATATATATATATATATATATATATATATATATATATATATATATATATATATATATATATATATATATATATATATATACACATATACGTATGTATGTACGTGTGTGTGTGTGAAAACACAACAAGCCCAAGTCCATGGAGTAATTTGATAAAATAAAGTTCCCTGGTGTGGAGGTATTCGAAAAAATAAAAAGGCATCGAAGTGTGCATATTAAATCGAATCAGATCCATTAAAAATTTAAATGTTTCTGAATTTCTCTCATTAAACAAACAATCCCAGCCCTTCCTTTGGTAAATCGTATTTTTTTCCTTACTGAAAGGACTTCACAAGAATTGACATAAAAATGAGAGCAGCATCAATAATCCTGGCCTTCCTGCCCTTGAATTCGTTGTTGTGTGTCTACTCTCTCTCCCTCTCTCTCTCTCTGAAGTAGGTGGTTAAACGAATGCTAATTAACCATACAACTCACATCCAAAAATAGAAAAATTAGCTAAGCTGCTCTTTTTGTTATTACCTTATTATGTCTCAGGCAATAGACTGACTCAGCATTAAGCCTATAGAATGTTTAGGAACTGGCTGGAAAACTGTCTAGATTTGTTCCTATTTCCTAACTTCAAATTTCAGTTTACGAGAAAAATGATAGACCGGGTCTTATTTGACACAGTTATAACTCTGAGCACTTAATAAATTCATGAAGGGATTTACCTTGCCCATTCTCAGGTATACAATACTACCAAATCATAATAGGAAGCAAAATAAAGTGAAATTAACTTAGTGTCAAAAAGACTCAAATTCGAAATTTGTCAATTGTTAGAAAGGGAAAATCTATCCGTTGCTGCAATGGAGAGAAAAACAAGCGAATATATATAACGAAACCACAATAACAGAATAATTAAAATACTTACATATAATGAACCCTGGGCTTTGACGATTTGCTCGAAGGTCTTGGAGGCAACGCATTCCCGTAAGACCTTTGAATTTCCTGAGGGGCATCCTAATTCGTGCGCCAGTAATCGTGCTGCGGTCATGGGATCACGCCCAGCAGGCATCACAGCCCAGGGGCAAGAAGCTGCTCCGCTAAACATTATTCCGCGGTGAAATAAACCTGTAGATGAAGCAAAAATCGATTGAAATTAAGTTGGTTTTGCCTGTAGAGAAAATATCCAGATACCCAAATATAAGATCAAACTTGAGCGTAGGATAAATGTCCCTACCACCCGAACACACCGAGAGTTAATATGTAAAACAAGAATCAAAAGCCAGATAAGAGAGGCAGCGCCCAGGGAAGTTTTATCGAACAAATTCGGGAAACTTTATTAATTTCACTCTTCAACGCAAAGATTGCTTATTCTATTGACATCAGGGCTTCTTTATGACCCTTGGCAGGTGCATCAGACTGCTAAGTTTTGCTCCCATAAGTGGCGATGCGCAGTCCTCGTTTTATTCGGGTTTCGGATAGACGTAAACGTGTACTGTCATGACAGAATTTACTTGGGCAGTTGATTTGGAGGGGCCGTTGCTGTACCACTTACATTGTGCCATGTGCATTAAACTGCAATGCTCTCAAAGGTTTATTGCATTGCCCCTATGCCTCCACTTGCGATGCTTTCTGCCTTTCATTTCTCATTGGACCACAGCGTTTTTTTCACATTTACATTCCCTGCTAATTCAACTTTACCTTCCTTCAGTTTTTATCTCTCACTTCAGCTTCAATTCTTAACTATCATTCTAGTAAAACATATCGTAGCACGAGCCCTGTGACAAATAAGAAAGGTGGATAAGTTGCCTCGTCAATCCAGTCTGAAAATATAATAATAATAGTAATAATAATTTTAATAATAATAATAATAATAATAACAACACCTTTGGATACAGGAGAATGCATATGAAGGTGAACAGAAGCAGCTCCGGCAGAGAAACCTCCTATGGTGACTTGGTTTGGGTCCCCTCCAAACTGAGCGATGTTTCTCTGTACCCACCGGAGAGCCGAGACTTGGTCAAGCAACCCATAATTGCCAGGCAGAACCGAATCCCCCATGCTCAGGTACCCTGTTTCCAAACATTGAGTGAAAAATGAAGTGAGAGAAAAAATTAGGAATGTGATGTATGAAGTACCTTGTGGAAACAGAGTGAAACAATATTTCTGACAATGTCAAAAACTTATACTCGTGCGAAGCTTATATTCTGAAGATGAAATTGAATTAACTAATAGCAGCGATCGACAACTATCCCCTGTTACTAAAAATAGACCGCGCCAGTGCGCATGCTCGTGTTTACATCAAGCAGGTCGGACAAACAAACGCAGTTGAGTGCCCCACAGAAGGGATTCAAGGGAATGGCTTCCAGCCACTGACTAGCAGTACTGGTGGATTACATGGAACTGGAGAGGCACTGGTGTGACCGGACTGTTTGTCAAGTTCTTCTTGAAATATCTTCTCTACTTTCTTTTGGTACCATTTACCTCCGTCAATGGTAATAATGATGTCCCCTTGACATCCTGAGGCTATACAGTCCTCATACCTGAACCAAGTGAAAGGTTACATGAGTACTTTGTATTTTCATATTAGAAAAGAGAGATAGAAATAAAAACATGATATATATATTATATATATATATATATATATATATATATATATATATATATATATATATATATATATATATATATATATATATATATATATATATATATATATATATATATATATATATATATATATATATATATATTGAGGCCACATAAATTATAATACTAAGGTCAGTAGACGTTACTTCCACAAAGACTCCAAACGTAATCAGCTGGTTACTGTAATAAATATAAAATGCAATATATATATATATATATATATATATATATATATATATATATATATATATATATATATATACATATATATATATGAATGTCTTTCACTGTAATACCACAGTATAATATGAAGATAAGAAGGCCCATATAACACGATTTGAACGTTGCAACCATATATTTCGAGCACTTCCTTCTGTACCCCCTGTTCACTGGTAAAATATGGACAGATGAAATGATACATGAGTATATATATAACGAGTTAATGAGGCCAAAAACCACTAGGGAATTGTTTCCCCTCCTTCTTGGGAAACGGTCACCTGCATACCATCGGAGACTTAATGCCACACCTACATATGCTTTGTATATGTACTCCTGTATCATTTCATCTGTCCATATTTTACCTGTGAACAGGGGTACAGAAGGAAGTGCTCGAAATATATGGTTGCAACGTTCAAATAGTGTTTTATGGGCCTTCTTGTCTTCACACACACACACACACACACACACATATATATATATATATATATATATATATATATATATATATATATATATATATATATATATATATATATATATATATATATATATATTATATGTATAGGATTTTAACCGACGAGAAACGCTTGGAGCCTCTCTGGTTATTTCATTCAATACTTCATAACACGTTTTTGTTCTCATCTTTTTACAAGCACAGCCTCGTTTCCCACCACTAGCAATTAACGGCACTCCAGCCAACGTTTAAGCTGACATACTGAATGATCTAGCACACTGCTAAACACAAAAGCAGCGCCAGAAACATCGGTTTCTTTCAACTTAATGTTAGGAAACTTCTCCGCTGTGGCCTTTACAACATAAGTCGTCCTGATTTGTTTGTCCGACCTTGTGCAACTGTGTGTAGCTAAGCGCAAAGTGATGACGTAGTTGCCGATCGCTGCTATTGACAGATCTAGTGCATTCAATTAGTCCCTTTACTACTGACCTAGTGCTCCAAGACGATAATTGATGGTAACAACAACGACATCCCTAGAAAGGAGCTTTCCAGCTCCGTGGGGGGACGACGACCCTCTGACGTAACCACCTCCGTGGATGAAGACGAGCACTGGGAGGAGGGTGCCCTCTGCTCGGTTCTCCTCATCTGTTTTTGGTAGAGTATGTATGCCAGGTGTGATCCATACAATGTTTATGAGTATCCCGTTTTCATAGGCAATTACGTGATCAGTAATGTATAATTTCACCGATCAGTACGGACATTTTCTTTATTGACACCGAATGGGAAAAATTATTCTTCTGAACTGACGTTCTTCATGCTTCATTTATTGGCATCTTACCTAGGTGGGATGGCGTATGAACGTTGAGGAAAAGACAGTCTTCATTTCCCAAAACACCCTTGCTCTCCGTGTCATACTGAGGGCAGAATGACCCAAGTCGACTGGCGTTTAGATAGTTCCCTGGCCACGGACCCACCAGGTCTACGGGGTCAGCGAAGCGCAAATCTCCGACAGGGGCCTTTGCGTAGGGGATACCTCTGTTCAGTAAAGGAAGACAAGGTCTTAGCATTTGCTTCGTTGTGGCATAATTCCCCAACACTGAGGCATAGGGATATCAGGGGGAGATCATATTTAGGGTTTACCGCAAAGTTTAATTTAACAGTATTTGTATGGGCTTTGAAAGATAACGTAAGATATTATACGTAGCCTGGAAGATATTATAAGTAACCAGGCTATTCGTTTTTTTTATTAAAACGTAATAACCATTAAAATTAAATCTCTTATGCAGCAGATTTATTTCTATGCACTTATTTCTACTCCGACAGCCTTTGATGTTGCAGTATTCTTAAATTCACAGTCGATTCCACACGTTCCCAATTATTCGAAAATTATATACAAATATTTATAGGTACAACGATACGTATATATGTTGCCAGCACTGACCAAGATTCCAATTCTTCCTGTTCTCTTCAAGTACTTTACCTTCCTATTCCTCTGCCAGCTGAAAAGAAAGCCCCAGTCAATATGCCTTTACTCTATTTTGCTTTTCCAAATACTTGGGCCCTAACCTTCCAAGAACTGGCTTCTTTATCCGGTTCATGAGAGAGCCTTCATAATATTAAAAAATACCAGGGTGCACTTGTTGATGCTAAATAGCGTGTCTGTCTGTACAGTTATCTCAATTAATTTTTGCCAAAAGAATCTCCGAGTGAAAAGTTGGGAGCTGTTCCTTTACGGAAAACATTGTACTATACTTATTTGCCTGAAAGTAAGTGGCTTCAATAAAAATTCTGCAGAGTTTCGGAAGGTAATGATGGAGGCAACTTCTAGTCCTGGACTTACCTGAAGGCATGCATGTGCGTGTTTGGATGATGGGGAGGCCGAGTTGGCAATTTCAGCCCAGTAATGGTACCCAAGTTGGTCTTCAGATCGAAAAACTCCTTTATTCCTCCATCTGCAGGAAAGAATATTTCATTTGGTATTTTTTATTCTAACTATTTCTCAATTCGTAAGTAATGATTTTTTTTTATTTCAATGGTAACTGACCATTCATCAGGAGATAAAAGTGATAAATGCAAGAGCACAGAGTAAAATATCGGAAAGGAAAACACTCCAAGGTCTTTCATGACAATCGTTAAATATAAAAGTGAAAAAGGGCCTATTTTTTTCTCCGTGTTCCACTTATTCGTTTGCCTTTATTTTCTTTTATTTTACTTTTACTCACAGAATTTCATTCCTCTTATAAGAATCTATATTACTTTTATTTCTTTTTTTTAATGGGCATTCTGTGTTATGGGAACTTGCCTTTCAGTTAATGAATATTTTGGTCAGTTTCATATGATAATAATAATAATAATAATAATAATAATAATAATAATAATACTAATAATAATAATAATACTAATAATAATAATAATAATAATTACCTAGTCCCCGCGTCAGCCTTTCCATCATAGTCACTGGAACGTCTGACGGCAATAACTCAACAGATTCTTCGTCTGTAGTTGCTTGTCCTTGAGCTAGTCCTGTTGCATGCAACAAAAGCAATAGCATCATCGCTGGTGATATCAATGTCCAATTCATTTTTGTGATGCTGTAGCAGAGAATAACATCAAATCACAGTAATAACAAAAATGTGGTTAATATCGGTAAACCTCGAAATTCAAACACCAATTCTATCATTTTTTTAACAGCTTGTTTCTCCTACTAGTTAATCAAGATGCAACCGGCGTTCGGGTAAGACCTACATAATCTTACTAAAAAGAAAAAAAAAAAACACTGATAAAGCCGCTCCAATAAACTGAAAGTGAAATATAAGTCAAATGCTGAAACATCGAGTTAAACAGTATGAAGGAATTTAAAGTCTGAATTCCGCGATGACTTTCATCTGTCTAGTCCTTGTTACACCACATGAAGGTCGAAAATGCTCTTAATTTCGCTCAACATTGATTTAAGGTAATGTCTCTATGCGACAATTAAGAAAAATAATTATGTTGCGACACCAGAAACAACTTAGGCTGTGTACCTCGGCGTTCGCTTGCTCTGAGAACAGTGAGCAAGTTCTGGGAGGTTTAGCAGATGAAGAACCACTAGTTAGGCAACAGTGATCTGGAATATATGACGTCTGCCGGTATTTGTGACACATAATAACTTTGTCTTATGCTCCAAAGCATAAGACGACAAGAAGATTGTTATGATGTAATTTGTTGAGTTTTTAAGGGAGAATGAGTTGACTGAAATGACAAATACTATTTGAAATTGTTATAACACAGGGAAGATGAATCATGATATCAGTCTTCATAACAACTTCCAATAATAGGTCATAAGACCTCTTCCTTGTTCCTCTCCATTTTAACATGCTTTTATTTCACTTGACTTCTGCGTCTGTCCATCTGTTTGGGTCAAATCTTGTAACTCAATTTTCGACCTGTTCCCTTTCGTCCGATGGACTTGAAATTTTGCATGGTTACTCACTCCTGGTGACAATACTACCTTACATGATCAGTAGGTCAGCAGTGACATCTAGTGACCCTACAGTGACCTCTCCCAGTATATCAGGATTTCTATGAAAATCCTCGGATTTTTCATACCTTCTTTGACTCGGTAAAATAAGTTAATAACTCAACGGATTTTTCAAACCTTCTTTGGCTCGACGGGATAATACGTTCAATTTCGTAAGCTACAATCATAATTCGGTTACAATTGCTGTCAAAACTAAAACGTATAAAATAAAAAATATAAAATTTTTTACAACACGCTTTTATCAAAATGCACTAAAAAGTAAAACATAATATAATTTTTTTAAGACACACCAGGATTTTCTTACAATTAATTATATCTACAAAAGTAAAAGCGTGGGCGCCAAACATGGAAGGAAATGCTACTAGAAATGAAAAAAAAATTCTTTTCTTCAAGCATTTCCTTCCATGCTTGGCACCCATGCTTTTATTTTTGAAGATATGATTAATCGTAAGAAAATCCTTTTGCGTCTCAAAAAACTATCTTTTACTTTTTAGAGTATTTTACTAAAAGCGTATTTACAACATTTTAAAAATATTTTTTTATAATATGCCCACGTGGCTGTTTTGACATTTAGTTTCTCTTTTTTCTGAGCCAGCTTTTGGCAGAATGGATACTTTTTTACTTTGCATTTACAAGAGAAGGTGAATTGATATTAGACTGGACTGATATTAATAATCTTCACGCCAGTATCGTAATGGTTTTCATATAAACTGAGATCATTATTAAGATACTAACATTCGTTAGATCATCGAAAGCAATTACCATAAAGCCAAGGAAGATTGTGGTTTGTGAACAGAAAGAACGAATAGTTTAATGATAATACTGTAGCTCTGCGAGACCCGAAAACGACCTACGACGACCTTAAGTACCGTACTGTTTTCTTGGTAAGTAATTATATCAAGAGTATTTGTAATCACGAGCAGAATTTACAGAAAGTATTACATGAAATATACTGGGTACACTAAACATGGAAGTGTGATATTTGAATAACTCATTTTTTTCCTTCTTCAATAAACTTTTGAACTGTTCAACAATTCCGTAAAAGAATTTTCATATGCGGACGTATTGTATTTTGTCATTTTAACCTGATTCCTTGCATTCTGCGAACTATATATACTATAGTCTGTTTAACATTCTAAGATGGCTGGGTTGGGGCCAGGAAAAGAATACAGCGGTGTCAAACGTCTCGTTATGATTAAAAGTTTTGCCGTGTTAGAGCTTGTTCAAGTGAAATTTAAAAAGAAATGTTATTCATTTAAAGATAACATCGAAACATATTAAGCTTCACATATTTGCAGTACAAGCCTAATTTATCTTCATAAAAACAGAGACGTGGCATAATTTTTGGCCGCCGCTGCCAAACCTCAGTTTCCCTGACACGTGGTCAGCGAGGGCATTTATATGGCCAGCTCGATCTAAAACAATAACAACGGTGGTCACCTCAAGCAGCCAATCACTGGACAGTATTGATAGCCCTTGAAGGGATAGCCAAAGCGGATCAAACCTCCCCACAGCCAACATCTTTATTCCCAGGTAAAGTAAACTGTTCATAACATTTTAAAATATTTCATATTAAAGAAACAACAAGGGTGCCCCGTAATTAATGGTAATATATTTTTCTTTCCTAAGTGATAAGTAGCTTAATTAACCTGCAGAGGCACTGAAAAAATAGAGTCATGTAACCACAAATAAATGCTAATATGGAATATGGGCAATAATCAAATGGCTTGAAAAGCCATTCCTGCCGAACCACCCACACAAATTTAAAGAGGGTTAATGTATTAAACACATTATGGTATTATTATAAGAACTATGATCATTATTTCCAAAAAGCACGCAAAGAGCGGAAAATCATTAAGAACAACCAAAAATTACTCTTTGTTTCTTTAGAAAACGAAGTACAGTAAATGACAGAACTCGGGTAAAGCCATAAACAAGGGATTAACCTCGAGGGTGAGATTTAAAAGGATAAATAGATCTGGCAGGACTATATTCTTTTCCTGGCCCCACCCTAGCGATCTTAGAATGTAGAACAGACTATAGCAAATCCATAAACAAGACGAGAAAAGAAACCAGACCTAAAACCTGGATAACAACGTCCTGAGAATATCAGATAAGCTGTTTATCACCAGGAGACACGGATAAAATCTACAAGACATGATAAACAACTGGATAACAGCAGAATAAGGGATGAGATAGTAATCCGATAACAACAGATAATATATAAAAACAAATTGTTATCATAAAAAAGATATAGTTCGTGTTGCTGAAACTTCAAAGTTTATTATAAAGCGGAAGATCGACATGGCTGCAAGCCTTGCTTTTACAAAATGAATTAGCGAATGTATGCAGGGTCATGCATCGCTCAGGGAAGTATTAAAAAGCGATTTTAGTTAACGAAATAACTAAGCAAAAGGTTAAGCGGTAGGAAATGCTTTCTTCCATGTAAAGATGATCGCCAGCATCATACATCTTCCCAGGAACGTTTCATAATAATATGCCCTTGTAATTTACACCTTTATCTCCTTTCTCTTTATGCAACTGAACAATTATTCCTCTCAACTATTAACAAAAAACAAGAGAACATAATGATACACACAAACTTACACATACACATACACACACATACATGCATGGACATATATATGCATATATATATATGTATATATATACATATATATATGTATATATGTGTATATATATATATATATATATATATATATATATATATATATATATATATATATATATATATATATCAAAATCATATATTTACCTCTGTAGATTAAAATCAGTAAGGTATAAGGATAACATGTTAACGTTAGAAAACTCGTCGGAACTGAGGAAACCATTTACTTTCATATATACGAGTATATATATATATATATATATATATATATATATATATATATATATATATATATATATATATATATATATATACTTATTATATGTTTATGCATATGTAAAAGCGAATGACTCCAGCAATTCTGACTTTTGTCAAGTTCAATGTGTGATTCTCAAACAGCAATCCCTCGATTATCTGGATTAATAGAGCCAAAGCCCTATCGGATAATGTCGAAATCCATATAACAGCGAGTAAAAAAAAATCATGGGTGTTCAAAGGCAGCTCCGTAACCTTCCTCACCTAACCTTGTCAATACCACATAGCTGTAAACACTGTATATGCTTATAAACAACACTTTAAACTGAAAACTTCATGCAAAAGCAATTATCTTCCCTATTTTCCCATATTTGTAACAAAATCAGCTCCATAAATACACTTAAAACAAAAAAAGCAAACTCCTTTTTCTGTTATGCGTGACACACAATATGGTAGGCTACTCAATGTTTTTCATTTATCCCAAACACTGTAAAAATACAGGTAACCTCTTTTTTTCTTGTATGCAACACAATACAATAGTTTACAGAAACAATTTTTATCATTTTCCCCAAAATATATAGTACACTAAAAAAAGTAAACCCTTCTTCGTCTCTCGTACACGAAACACAGCACAATAGACTACACAATGTTTTTCATTTGCCCAAAACATTATAAAATACATTGTACTGTGTGCACAAAAAATTGTTTTTTCTCATATATGCAGCACAGTACAATAGTTAACAGAAACAATTTTTAAATTTTCCTTAAAATACATAACGCACACAAAAATTGAACCTCTTGCTCTCTACGTCTTTTGCATTGTGCTCATGTTAAGTTTCTTAGCTCAGTGCTGTATCACATGTTGCCTTTACTTTGGCTTTGTTTGAATTACTGTACAGCATTTCATTACAAGTTTAGCGGATTCTGAGTACGATAAGCACACATCACAAAATGAGAATATTTTATCACTCTTGATATTTCATCTATTACCATAAAAATATTTAAAATGTGAATTTGCAGATGTTGGCAAAACGTTGTGACAGTCACAACTGAAGTCTGGTGCCACAATGCCAGTGAATGAGTGTGTGCTTACGTAAAGTGTATACCCTACGCACATGACTGCATTTATCTTTTGGGTTGTAAAAATAAAAAATGAGAAAATACAGACAAAAATAAAAATGAGGAAAGCATGAAATATAAACAAAGAAAGTGAAGGAGTGTGTGTGTTACTGAAAAGGCTTCAATGTAAGCGACACCTCAGCCGTTCTCTGTCTGTCTGTCTGTTTCTCTATACCGTATCTCTTATTGCTTTATTTTGCTTTGATACAGCACGGTACTGTACTGTACATATCCTTTAATAAAATGTGGAAAATCAAAAACGTAACAGCTCAAAACAAAACCAGCTCTACCTACTTCAACAACGCCAGCAAATAAAAATAGTGTAAAATAGAGATAAAGAAATCATCAAGCAATTCTGTAAAAAATAATCCTTACTTGAGTATCATGAGAAGTGGAGAGTTCGAAGCCTTTGTGCCAGCTCAAAGGGGAAGTCAGCTGTGAATATTCTACTTTATAGGAATGTTTACCTAATATGCACATAAACATGAAATCAGCACTTACTGGGAAGCAAAATACTTCTAGTGAGAAATATTTTCTTTTTTAATATAGAGCTGCTTGGGAGGAGCGCCCGGTCGAACAAAAACGCACTGAATTAGATGTTTTGAAACCATGGAATGAGATTAAGTAGGTGAGAAAAATAAAGTTTGAACATGAGGTGTAATTTCAACTGTGATGAGAAAGAGGGGGATTGAAACCATGGAATAAGCCTAGGTAACATGATAGGAAAGAGGTCTGAAACCGGGAAATCAATGCCATTGACAAGGGAAATGGAGGTTTTCAAAATAACAGAGATCAACTAGCAATCTCTCATAATTCGTCTTCCTAGCTTTACTGATGAAACCTTTCAAGTGGAAACTTTCGTGACAAACAGCTACATAAAGCGCAAACACACACGCACACAAATACAGACATGCGCACACACACAGTTTTCGATAAGTTTTGCGACTCTGAAAATGTAAGTAATTTTCCACTCTGCTTCCAACCAAGATTGAGACTTTCGCATTTCAAGGCTGAAAATCCCTGTTTTGACGTTAATTTTCAAAGTTACTGTAGAGCCCAGAGATCAAACAGGAAAGCCGGCCTTTGATGCGTTACTAATTAAAGCTGTCAGGAGCAGCGATGAGTTATGGAAAGTCCCTCTGTCTCTCACTCTATCTATCTCTCTTTCTCTCTCTCTCTCTCTAGCTGTGTGCGCACGAGCTCGCACGCTCGTGTGTGTATGTGCACTAATACAGCGCATAAAACAAAAAATCTTCGATTAATTACACAAAATGATCCCAAATATCTGTCGGTAGGATATGAGTCTACAATCCCATCATTTTCTTATTTCATATGTCAGTCTCTGTCATCCATCTCACGAGTCGAATCTCTTCCCACTTTCTTTCCTCCCCTTCCCGTCTCTCCACCTATCTCTTTTCCATTCTTGCTTTGTACCCCTACTCCATCTATCCCCACTGCTTAATAATCTTTCCTTCTCTCTTGGCCCTATCTCCCATTCACTTTTCTCCTCTACGTTTTACAATTGCTACCTCCTTACTTACCCAGCCACCACCTCCACCCATGTCTCATCCCTTCTATCAACACTTCGTCCGGTTTCCCAGGGGCTTTGGTAACCTTTGATACTAAGACACCTGTTTGAATGAACAGACCTTTTGCTTCCGCAATTACCAGCCAACTGCCCCTACCCTATGCTCCCTTCCCTTTGCCTTGAGGGTGGGGGGGTGGTGGGGGGCGTAGATTCTAGGGTTGATACACCTGTCTAGTAATAACACCAAACTTTACTGGCATGTGCAGTAAACCACAATGGTATGGTGCGCACAAAAATGATTCATAACGAGGCCTGCTGAGCGAGTGAGAGGTCATAGAGATCCAACATTTACTTCCTTAGAGCAAGCAACGAAATTGCAAGACTAAGGGAATCTTGTTTATCAACTGCAGTTAAATTCTTAATTTTCTAAATGATATGTTTGCCAACACGAGGCACATTTCATTAATCTATATGAACTGAATATATATATATATATATATATATATATATATATATATATATATATATATATATATATATATATATATATATATATATATCAGGAACAGCCAAACAAGCGCTATAGTCAAAATTTTAATTGCACTGGGACGTTTCGGCTTTAACACACTAAGCCATTTTCGACCTAAAATAGAGAGCGGATAGAAAATCAGTAGATTATAGATAACGGAAAGGAAGACTGATCTTGGTTGAGTTGTGGCTCAAGTTTGTGAATATATATAGAGTCTAAAATCCTTAAATCAGACTATATTGAACAAGAATCTACAATTTTAAAATCCCTTATAATTAGTCTTGCCTGATTGCATCTACTGCAATGTTCACGGATGGAAGACTGCTGCTTGACTGCTAAGTCTCCCTAGGCCTCTACCTGTCCTGTCACTGATCCCTGCATGCTGACAGTATCTCGTTTTGAGCGCCTTTATGGAACTACCCAATTACCCCACTTGGCAGTTGGGGCATGTATAATAGTAAACGATACCAGAACGCAATAAATCATGCAGTTTATCTTTGAAAGGTAGTAAGCATTTTATTGCCCCTTTTACTAGTAAAAATTTTATGTTTTGGTGTTTTGCCTCTATTTTAGGTCGAAAATTGCTTAGTGTGTTAAAGCCACAACGTCCCAATGCAATAAAAATGTTGACTATAGCGCTTGTTTGGCTGTTCCTGATGAGGAGCAGATTCCCTAGGAATCAATCTCTAGCAACTATATATATATATATATATATATATATATATATATATATATATATATATATATAAATATATATATATATATATATATATATATAATATATATATGTATATATATTTTTCTTATGTACAGAGTATATTGTAATATAATTATATATATATATATATATATATATATATATATATATATATATATTTATATATATATATATATAATATATATATATATATATATATATATATATATATATATATATATATATATATATATATATATATATATATATAAAAGTGATTATGTAATTTTGATATACGAGAAATATTCTGTGTTGTTATAATAATTTTTGAAATACGATTTGTAATGTTAGATCTCACAAGAACTAATAACGGGTTCGAGAAGATTCTACTTTAAAATGACGTAATATGTAAGGGCGATTACATCACCCAGCCACCATGTGGTTCTGGGCACTCAAGGGGTCTCTTTTGTTCTGATCATGTTATGTTTTCTTTCTTTTTTTGTGATTCTGGAAAGTCATGCGGTCGTTCGCTGCTCAATTGTTTGCAGATTTGGTCACTTAGACAGACGTGTTATGCAAGCATTTCCTTGTCGGAAGTGGGCATGACTGCGCTCAAAGAGAGAATTACGTGGATTTCTAAACATGTACCATTCCGTCTTAAAATCACAGGGGTGAATGGAAACTATTGTGTAATCAGCTTCTGTCTCTGAGAGAGAGAGAGAGAGAGAGAGAGAGAGAGAGAGAGAGAGGCGTGGCTGTCACGTCATCTTGTTTGCCGGACCTGTACCGTTCGAGCAAATACGTTTTTGCAGCGAAGATGACGTCATTTAGTGAATGCTAGAATGTTCTATGAGGTTTTGGTTTTTGACTGATTGACTGAAAGAGTAAATTTGCCATTCTGATTCTGGAGACCTTCTGTGCCGGTTCCCCCCGCCCCCCTCTCTCTCTTCAAAAAAGTGAAATTATTAAGTAACGTAAAATACCTGATTATGGTCACTAATATTAACCTTAGCTCGTGGTATCTGCTAACATAGTAGTAATTAGTGTTTGCCCAGTAAGGGCGCCTTGACAGGAATTGTGGAAAGTGTGTAACAACTGCAGTTTACAGTTATTGTGATTTACAAATTTGGAATTTTGGGGTTTGTCAATTTAGGACGAGTTGATTTTCTTGTGAGTGCTTAAATAAGTTTATTTTCTGTGAAAACTTGATTAGTAGACTGGTGAGTTGAAATAAGATTTTTGATAAAATACCTTAGTGAAATTATTTCATGTACAACTTTTAATTTTGTGTTGGTATATTTTTATTGTTTCCAATTATTGACCTAGTTTTCTTATGCATCTTAGTATTTCTTAATGGTTTAGCTTTTGCTTCCTTAATTTTGTCTCACGTTTTAACAATTGTGGTGATTTAATTTTATTTCATATATCAGTTCGAGATTTAATTAAAATTGTGTTTCCAAGTTATAGTAACTTAAAAAATAAGTGCGAATTTTGATTTATTTAGAATAAATTTTTGTATTTAAATTTTTACAGCAGTGTATCATTTAGGATTGATTAGTCGTTGTAAATAAACTACAGTGATAAAGTTTTGTTCCTTCAGTGTTTTGTTGAAGTGAATCGAATTGAGGAGAAATAGTTACAGTTGTTCAGTGCTTAATAGAGTGATGACCTTTTACCTTAGTGTATTTCTTGTTTGAATATTGATACCTCATACTGTTGATAAGCTTTTAAGGGATCACTGTTGCCTTTGGAGTATTCAATCGTATTTTTTTATGAGAGTTCAAGTAAAGTGTAAGTGTGAGGTAAGTTTTTAACTCTATGATTAGGAAGTGTAATAACCAGGTACTCGAACACTTTATGACTATATATATATATATATATATATATATATATATATATATATATATATATATATATATATATATATATATATATATATATCGTTATAGCTATAACCTGTCCAAGTTTTTAGTTCCAGTTTTAAACCCTCTAACTGTAAGTGATTTTAACATCTCAAATTCTTCCAAATTTGTTAAAGAGTTATGCTCTTTCAATTTTAAACAAGATGTTGTAATGGCTAGTTTCGATGTAACCTCTCTTTTCACCAGTATCCCACTAAAAGAAACAACCGACATTTTTCTTAATAATATATGTGAAAACCACTTATCAATGTTTGGACTTCATAAAATAGACTTGAAAAATTATTACATTTAGCAACTGCTGATGGCATTTTTACTTTTGATGGTAAATTATATAATCAAATAGATGGAGTAGCTTTGGGAAATTCCCTTGGACCTGTATATGCGGATTGCTTCATGGGTTATTGTGAAAGGATTTAGATGTCTGAATGCCCTAGTGCTTTTAAACCCTTGTACTATCGTAGGTATGTAGATGATACTTTCCTTCTGTTTAAGGAATTATCACATGTTGATTTGTTTTTTGAATGTTTTAATTCTCGTCACCCTAACATTTCTTTTACTTGTGAGACAGAACAGGATAATAAGTTGTCATTTTTAGATGTACAGGTGTACAGAAATAGTGGCAAATTTGAGACCTCCGTTTATAGGAAAAGTACGTTTACTGGCTTGGGATTGAATTACCTCAGTTTTTCACCAAAGTTGTATAAGATGAATTCAATACGCACTTTGATAAATAGAGCCTACAATGTTTGTTGTGATTTTAATTTTTTTCATCAAGATATGGTCTTCCTCCTGAATTATTTTTCTGAAAACTCATATCCCATTTTTGTATTTTACAAAGTTCTGAAAATTTTTTAAATGAAAAGTTTTGTCCCAGACCGGTGTACAGTATTGCTAGTAAGGATGTAAAGTACATTAAATTGCCCTACCTTGGTCATAGTAGCTATATGGTCCGAAAAAAGTTACAAGAAATACTTAAGCATTGTTTCCCTCAAATTAGTTTCCGGTTTGTTTTCAATAATCCTTTGACTGTAAGATCACTTTTGAAGGAGAAGCCTACTCTGCCTGTGGACCTTAATTCCTGTGTCGTTTACTTGTTGACTTGTTCGCCTTGTGGTCTGCGATACGTGGGATCCAGTTCCCGCTAGCTCAGACACAGAATTTTGGAACATAGAGGTCTTTCTATTAGAACTAGGTTTCCTCTTTCCAAACCACCCTTTTCTGCCTTTAGGGAACACAGTTTAGCACAGGACCATCCTATCACTGACCTGGATTTTCGGGTACTGTCTTTTTGTTCAAACAGACTGGACCTTTTGATTTCAGAGTCGCTGTTTATTAAAAAATTGAAACCGGAATTGAACAACAACTCGTCTGGTATTCAACTAGCTATCGTGTAATTTCATAGTAGGTACACAATTGGGTCGTTAAATATTTTAGTTTGAGATTGGTAATTTGTTTACATTTCACCTTATTTTTATATTTTTATGTTTGTGTTCGTTTTTAATTTTTCATTTTTTTTTGCGTCTCACCCTTTTAGTTTGTAATTACTGTTCGTTTTAAATATTTGGTTAGTATTTTTGCTGAAGATTTATTATGACAATTTATTTTATTGTAATTTCATTTATTCTAATCCTTGTCGGTTTTTCAGCCTGATGATGAGGTTTTATAACTCGAAAGCTTGTGTAATGAAGAATGTTCTTCCTGGTCTTGGCAATATTATTCATCATCAAGCTGAGATTTCCAAGTAGCCGCCCAATTACTGAGACTATATATATATATATATATATATATATATATATATATATATATATATATATATATATATATATATATATATATATATATATATATGCCCAATAAACATTTTGAAAATTCTTCCCTTAAGTTCTGTTATCCATTCACTTGTGAAGAAAGTATGAGATAATTCTTTGCAAAAAATAACAGTGATATTTGGTTTTCGTTTCCGGACTTATTGTGGCTTCTTCGTTCAGTGTAACCAAGTTTTCTTCTTGATATAATGGCTCCCTCTTACAAAAACTGTAATTGAGTAACTAGGCTCCCTCTTACAAAAACTGTAATCAAGTAACTATACACTGCATTTCTAAAGTTTATGCACCATATTGTGTTCCGATAGCTTATCTTGAACTGTTAAACTTGAAATCATATCTGTTATGTGTTTGAACCGGCCATATGTACAATAATTAATATACACGTACGAAAAATTATATCTTCGTCCTTCTTTCTAATCACCAACAGCTTGGCTTTATGTCTATATAGGTGAACAAATCTGTAGGAATTTTTCTTCATATGAGCGTCCTTTTGAATAGACTTTAATTGCTAGGAAATTAATAATTGTTTTATTTTTAAATAAAATGAAGTGATTTAAACGTAACCCTATTTTTTTTAGATGAACAGCTTCAACAACTTAAAAATCCATGAGCCTTGTTTACATTACCATTTCCATTATCATTTTTGTAGTTCTGTGATAGGCCTAGTATATAAGCCAAGATGGAAGGAGTTGAGAAGAGATCCCGTTTTCTATTCTTATTTGCATGACGTCATGAGTAAACATCATCAGCTCAGCATCAGTAAGGTGCCTAAGTAGAAATTTGAACTATCGAAATTTTTTTGATACAGTGTGTGTGTGTCAGTGCGTGCGTGCGTGCGCGAGCGCGCGCGCGCATTTTGGGGGGACCTCAGTAATGTTTCGAGTTATTGGTCGGTGAAACGAAAGTTACTTATTATTAAATATTATAAAGATGAAAACAGCAAATTAACGAAAGCTGAAGGACTTTTCCTAAGAATAAATTTCCTTAATAAATGATTTTGCAATAAATTTTTTTCTAGCCAATGCAAAAGGTTCTCTAGCTATTATTAATATCATAAATAGCAGTAGTGGTGGGATCTCTTGTCATATAGTGTTCACAATACCACCTTCATTTAGATGATGAAAATACTGAGAAATCGGAACTACTGACCTCTGTTCTGCTAGATAACAGAAATGTCAAAACTCTTGAACTGTTAAGTACACTGATGAGGTGAGATGACTAGCTGACCGTGGGTGCCATATGTTGAAAGGTAAACCTTCCATTATATTCCGTTACATCTTGAGATCAATCAGTGTTCAAGAGCTAAGAAAAGTTCATCATGGACCTCGTTGATTGTGTTAATGAGTACATGATTCGCACATATACGAAGAGCTCAACTGTCCACCTAATCTTTTTGAAGAACTCTTGTCAGTTATCTACAGAGCTAATAAAAACAGACCTCTATCGCATAATGAACAATAACTTGATCTAATTCTGTTTGTAACAGTAATGTCAAATCTGAGTCCGTGTACTCTTCTCGAATTTTTAAATACTTTTTTCTATGCTGTTAAATGTTACCAGAAAGCCTGTGATGTGTTTTTACTGACATACTTTCCTCACTTTTACCCAGACGAAGCTCAAGTGAGGGACTCAATATTGCGACATTGCCTCGACCACCAAGAATCTCTGAGTGTTCGTCATACATAATATTGTATCTGGGATTCAGCCTCATACATTGCAGAAGCAGGAGTCCCAGTATATGCGTAAGTAGAGGCGGATGATACCTACATTTATGTGGTGTCCTTGTACATTTAGTCAGCACGGCGTAAAGATGTGAAAATTATGAAATGTAGTGAAAGATTCCACTGAATTCAGAGATTTAGGTATGGTCTGAAGTAAAGTATAATCTAAAAGGGGAGGAGGAAGGGGATGGAGAGGAGAGAATATACAGAATAAACAGTGAACGATGAAGGCTTTTTCATATGGAGTTCAAGCTTAAATTTTTGTTGTATTTCTTATTTAATGTGGAGTTCAGACCACATTTACGGCAGGTTTCTCATTCAACAACAGGGTCAGGATTGATTATTTTTCGAGTTTCTCAGTTAATTTGTTGTTATCCTGTTTCGTATTCAATATGGACTTCAAGACGTCAATTTTAATTCTATTTCCCATTCAGTGTAAAATTCAGGCTTACGTTTATATCCCTGGAGATGTTAATTAAATGTGGATGTGTTAAACATGGCGTTGTTTTCTCAATTTTTAAAATCTGTTTATCGACTGCCAGTTATTAAAATGCATGTTGTTAGTTTATCGACTTACTTATTTATTTATCTGTTGTTTTTGTAGCACTTTTCTCTACTTCCGTTCGCTGGTTTTTCGCGTGTGAATGGATATGTTTGCTCCTTATGGTTTCTGGGTACTTCGATTAATGGTAACAAAAATATCCTTGTTGTTTTCTCAATTTTTTATTGCTTTTATCTTCTTTGAATAAGAATCTATTGTTATTCTAATTATAAAGTCCCAAAAGTTTCTTCTTTCCTTATCTCTCATGTTCACAAATATAGGCACTATATTCTATGGAGCTTCCGGTTAAGAATGTACGTTAATTACGAATCACAACGATGATAAAAAAAAGAACTAAAACTACCCATCACTCTCCGTAACCCTGCAGTTACGCGATGTTGCATTGCGATCCCAGCTCCTCTTTTCTAGCGGCACCTTTGCACAAGAGGGCGAAGGCACTGCCATATGAGACCCCCCATTCTCGATACCGGTGTATCTCTTGGAGACGCCGAGGTTTACGTGTTCGACTTTCCCTTCACGTCCGGTACCATGTCCGAAAGGGTGGGACAGATGCTTCTGCATATGATAACGAACTTCGTCGTTACTGGGTTAGTTGAATTCACCGTTTGGAGTTTCGTGACCGCACTCATGTTTCGACAAAATTTATTGAGATAGGGAGTAGGAAAGGATTAGTCTTCACTACTCATGGCCACTTGTTGGTTAACTTTATTATTATTATTATTATTATTATTATTATTATTATTATTATTATTATTATTATTATTATTTTGAATTCAAATGACAACAATAATTTTTTAAAGAAATACACAGAAGGCCAGAAGAAAGGAGAAGCAAATTACACAAAGTTGTACAAAATGTGGGTTTTGACTTTCTAAGAAGTCTTCTATACTGAAAAAAAACTGATGGGGTCATAACATCTTTTTTCTATGCATTTTGTTGCTAAATATGTGAATCATTTCTATTGCTGAAGAAAGCAATACTTTATCTTATCCGCTACCTTCTTCATTATAAATAACTTGCGCTTGCGTAAGCATAAGAAAACCGGTACCCATGAGTGACCAATTTTTCTTTTTATTCTTTGTTCCCTAAGTCACAGCGATCCACAAGACGACCTGGAGACCTGGAGACCCACGGCATAACAGATTTTCCAAAATGAGAACTACTTGAGCCCGGCCGTCCTACTGGTTACTACGATATAGATGTTAATCCAAGAATGGTGATTAGATCTTACAGAGAAAGAGTGGCTTAAACATTTAATTTTTCTTCATATCAATGTCTGTGAGTGTAGTACTTCACCAAAATCTCAAATCTAATATTCAGTTGTAAAATTGATTAAAGTGTCACTGAGCTATTCAGTTCAAAACCAAGTCACTAAGAAATTTCATTGATGCAAATGGCGTCGTAAATCCTCTTACAAATGCAGTGAACTTCCTTATCATAATTACTGTTGACGACGATTATGTTTGTTTTAATTATCGGCCATGAATAGGGGAATTAATGGAAGTGATTCTCTTTCGCAGGAACAGAACTTCTGGAGAAACATTGTACCTCGCCCGGAGTCTACCATTACTCCAAGGGCGAGAGAAATCTACCAGAAAATAAACAGAAGATTTGCGATTGTTCCCAGTCTTCCAAGGAACATTGTTCGCCCTAACTAACACTGCTTAATACTCCCGGATTGAGTTTTCCCTAACGAACAATTCAATTTTATTGACTAATTTTCCTACCTATTTAGCACTTCGCTGCTTCTCCAGAAGACTCCAATAACACTTTCTTATCACCAAAAAGTTGTTTCTTTCACAAACCTTCATGAACTAACCCATTTGCTTTGCAGTAGGGATCCCTGTTGGTATCTTTAGTTTTTAAATAATGTAACCCTCTCCTCTTCATTAAGGGATTGAGAATCCATGAAAACACAGCTAAGGAACCTCAGCAGGAAAATCAATACACTACTTACAGAATTGTAACAAGCCTTAGGAATTTGATGATAAAAGAGAATGGGTAATAATGAGGCTTGATAAGCCAGAAGAGAGGGTGGGAACCACTTGATCTGTTAAACAGAGGTTAGTTTTCTTCCAAAAGAACAGTAATCTGAACGAGCTGTAGATTACAGTGGACGATGTTTTAATCCGGTGGTATATTCTAGTGACAGCATACTAATTCATTTAACTAAGAAATCCATCTCGTTTACCATGCTTACTATGTTCTGCTCCTTTGAGAAAACTGAGCCTCATGAAGTAAAAACTGCCTTCCTCCCATACACTATTAGTGTCATTTGACAAGTGTTTTTCAAAAGCCAAAAGTTTGATTCCAAAGAAAGGATTCCAAAGTGTCTAATTATTTTCAAAGAAATCTATCAAATTTGTCTATTTCAGAATTTATATTTTTATGAACAACACTGCATGATTTTTTCAGTCAGTTCTACAGGTGTTTGTGTATTTATGTATGTGTATATATATATATATATATATATATATATATATATATATATATATATATATATATATATATATATATATATATATATATATATATATATATAAAATGTATGTATGCATACACACACATCTAAAGGGAAGGCTATTACATAAAAAATATCGACCAAGCTATAGTTTGTTGGGGATGACAGTGCATTATTTTGAAAACTGAACATATGTAAATGGATTTTTCTTTTTGGAGTAGCAGAATAAGATAATATAAACAATAATAAAGAGATATAAACAATAATAAAGAGAAGAAAAAAACATAAAATTCTACTCTTACATATGAAAGATCTCTAAGGCGACAGATCACAATGCTCATTAGATCGGCATTCCCCTGTGATGGTTTGCTTGTTGACATCTTGCAGAATCTGACTTGCTCGAAAAGCGCGTCGTAAATCAGGATTTGGCACAATATTTTTCCAGAAGTTCTGTTCCTGTGAATCAAATAATTTATTAATTTTTCTTACTGATCCTTGACTTTATTCCTATACTCACTTATTTCCGTAGAAACAAAATGACTTTTCTGGTTTTCTTTACACAGTAGACGAAACCATCACAATGTTTCAACACATAATGGTTGCTGACGTTGCTTGAGAAGACATGGGTATAATGAGGAAATATACGATGATTAGAAAAAATATGTTCATTTACCACCGAATTCTAAAACTGTGTAACTTACCTTGACATTGAAGGGTCTGTGTACCATGGAGGGCTCAACAGCTATCTCGTAGTAGCCAACAGGCTGGTGAGGCACAAGGGGTTCCCATTTTGGAACTTCCCCCAAAGAAAAACGACCCAGGTCTTCCTGAGGGTTTCTATGGAAAATAAAAAGAAAATAAATAACGAGTGTAACAAAAAAAATATAACAATTTATGAATGGTGTTGGTGGCTTTGAGGCAAGGACTTTGTGCCAAAGAGCGTTTCTTATTTCAGATGGCAAGAATCACGGTTTTGAAATCTTAATTTAGTTGATGTTTGGTCTTTTCCCACATAAATGATAAGCCAAAGTAAATCAAGCCAATATAACGTCCCTAACCAGAACTCCAAAATCTGATAAAACATCACTGGATTTTCGTGTACTTCCCTGCTAATCACTCAGTGTCCAATAGTACAGCCTTATTTACAGGTCACATACCTAAGTAAGTTAACTGGAGAATTTTTATTTCTGGTTGGAAATGGGAGTTCAACAAGCCCTCGAAAGTACCTAATTATATTTCTAACATTGAACATTGTTTTACACTACAAAATAAATTTAGTTGCTTTATTATTATTATTATTATTATTATTATTATTATTATTATTATTATTATTGCTGTTATTATTATTATTATTATTATTATTATTATTATTATTATTATTATTATTATTATTATTATTATTATTAATAATATCATTCATGACGTACATATATCCACATGCAGCATGGAAAAAGTCTAATATCTAAGTAAGTTAACTTCTACCGAGAAGAGACTAAAAGACTGAAAAACAAAAGAGCCTCGAACTCACCCAGAGATGATGAAGTTTGCCCACATCTGAAGAATCATCTGGCCCACCCTCTGATCTCTTCTGGACTCTGCCTTGAGGACGTAAGGAAAATCAAAGAGGTAAAGGAGGTCATCTCCATGGGACACGTACGTGTCAAGGGCCGACGTCTTGATTCCCAACTCCTTCAGTTTCTTATAAAGGGGTGCTGACCACGTTGGAGTGTTGGGGTCACGGTGAGTCATGACAGAACTGCCGAAAGCGAGAACGAGACGGATTCAGTTAACTTCCCGTTCATCATTCATCATTTTATTGTTGTGATTGTTGGAATTGATTCCTTCATAATATAGAAATGAGTATTTATTTGTTCTTGTACTTGGGAGATTTCACCAACCTGGCTAGCTGCCGTCTTCAATTATATATTTACATACACCCACGTATACACTCATACATATATGCATACATACAAACATATTGTGTGCGTATATATATAATATATATACACTTATACATATATACATACATACATACAAGCATTTTTACCTATATTTTAATCATCACATCAAATTAATAGTTATTATTATTAGTTTCCAAAATATGAAGAAATTGAATTGCAGTAAGCCAAAAGAGGACTTTTAACTTTGTGAGCAGTCTACCACTGAATCGAATGCTTGCAAGCAAGAAAAATAATAATAAAAATGCAAAATTTTCTCACTGACGTGTAAACGGGTGCTCCAGATTCAGCAAGAGATGCTGCTGCCTCCCAAATGCATTTTACGAAATGGTAACCGGTTAATCCCTGTAAGTAATCAAATCACGTTCTTTAATAAATCTTGATAATCAATATTTATTAGCAGATCCTATAAAATAAAAAGTCTAAACTGAAGAAAATTAACTTTTATTATTTTGACCAGACCAAGGTATTCATACAGCGAGTCTATTGGAAACTCTGTTCCTTAAATTAAATAATTAATTTTATTGACAATTATCCGGAATTAGTCAGCATCTGAATAGGCATGGAAAATCAGTTAAATATTAAAGTTTTTACTGTATCTTTATGTAGATTCGAATGCCCGAAGCCCGGCATGTGAGTGCTCTAGTGGTCATTTTGTGTGTACATACACGTATCCGCTCTTAAACGTGCATCAAGGGTAAACGACATATCTACAAGTTCTTGTTTCACTGGAGGTGATACAAAATCTGCAGACGAAGAAGCTATAAAAGACGAAAACATTTCCCTCAACTTCTAGTTTTAGACTCACCTCAGTGAGTTGTTCCACCAAAACATCACGAGATGTTTTGGCATGTTTGCTGTAATAAAAAGCCTCAGCCAAGTCCTTCACTTGTTCTTGAGCTTCAAGATCAGGCCAGCTTCCGAAGAGGTTTCGTGCCAACTCGCTGTAAATAGCCGTCGCATTGTGCCGCTGCTTCGACAATGTAAGCATGACTAGGAAAAGGAGTTCCAAATTACTATCCCGTAAACACAAACTGACAAATTCCCAAGCTCTTCTGCAATTGATTTCATAGATAAGTAAATTTTTTTTTCACACATTGAGTTTGAATGGTTGTTTTACCTTCTCCAGTATTTATATTTGTGGAATTTCAATGTTATAAATAATGAAAATATATTCATGTTCTAAGAGACGTAGTACCTAAGAGAATAAGAATTAAAGGAAAGTAACTACACATGACGCATTTGTTTTGTCCCTGAAACAATTCCTCAGTAAGTGAGCAGAACTTTTTTTCCTTTAACATTCTTTTTGAAAACGAATAATCGTTGAATCGTGCTTATTTATGTAACTGAACCTACTATATAGAAAGAAATAATTTTCATCACAACAGACAACACTGAAATAAAACCTAACTAGAGCTACGAAAGATGCAATCATGTCCAGGAAGGGAAAAAGGGAGAAAAGAGGAAGGAAAAGGAAAGTATTGAGACGGAGAGGAATAGTATTGTTAGCGTCTTGACAACTTTAACACGAGGCCGTGAGTTGCCTTAGAGCAAGCAATCTCACTCGGATTAAAGTTTTTTTTGCATCCCTTCAAGATAAATACAATTTTTTTTTTTAATTTTACACAGCTCAATTCTTTTGCTAATGTTGAGAAATTCTAATGGTAGTAATAGATTTCGAAATTCAGTATCCGCCTTTGAGTGGAACAAGCCTAATCTGTTGCAGCTGGGGCCCTGAGCTACTAAACAGGATTCCTCACTCCATTGGTAACGAATACTTATAAATCCTTCCAAGCGGAGGATTTGGAGGATTTATAAGTAAAATATGCTCCCGAGATAGATCTTCAATATGCTCCCAAAAGGAGTAAATTGAAGATCTGTCTCGGGAGCATACTGCAGATCTAAAGATCAAAATTAAGAATCCAGTACTTTGCAAGGACTTCACTTACGACAAGCGAAAAGCAGACCTTCCTGGGGTACAATGCTTATAAGTGAGGGCGTTGGACGAAGGGTTAACTCCTTTAGAGGTGCTGGGAGGAAGGGTTCAGGGCGAAGCCCTTCGTCAATTACAGCCAAAAACCAGTTTGGGGAAAGTCCGTACTTCTGTGGATGAATGTAGTGAAGAAAGCACATGGGAAATTAATGTTTCATCATACGAATATATATGCTATTCTATTCACAAGAAGACACAAGATAAAAGTTTAGGAACACTTTCAAGTAGACAGTTATTATGAAATATATAATTACCAATAATGCCATTAAATCAAAAATATATAAACGATTTTTTGACAATAATTTTAAATTAAAAAGTTAGCAAATAACTATATTTCCTTCAGTTTAGTTTTTTTTCTTCTTCGAGCTACGGTCATGAAGACAATAGTTGATTTTCATGAGTAGCTCTTGGAGAGAGCATTCTTCGTTCTTATTTTTTCTTTTTTTGGTAAAATTTTACGTTTTAATTTCAATGTGTGCTTACTTCTGTTGTTTTATTCAGAGACGAGTGTATGTGCACGCATTTACTGGATATCTATGAAGATAAAAGTTAAATGTCTTTGATATCTAAAACGTAAAAGGGAAGAATTCTTAACGGTAACAAGTATTTCAAGATTTATATAGATCATATTATTTTCTGAAGCCTGCATGTCCAGTCATATTCAACTATTGTTTTGGAAGTCTTCTCCATAATCAACATAATAAAAAAGTCGTTTCGTAATTACCTACAGAGTTAATGTCACTGAGTCAGCTTCGCTACTAACAAAAAATTGAATGTTTGCACACTGATTTCGTCCTTGCTCTGTTCATAAACTCCGGAGTGGCCAAGAATGGGAGCGATTCGATTCTGACGAAAAATTGAGCTTTCAAGCCGAACATGGTGATCACTGAATGGTCAGCGTCCTGCGTTTCAAACAACGAATTTTATCCCTTATAATACCGTGAAGAGAGACTTACGGTTGCAACGAAATGGTAGTTAGAATCCATTCGTTATGCGCATTGTTCTATCCTTGCTCAATCACGAAGCTTTGAAAGGCATATGCAAAGTATGAAACATGTACACATACACATACATATGTATACACACACAAACATATATATATATATATATATATATATATATATATATATATATATATATATATATATATATATATATATATATATTGCTACAAGAATATGCAGACGGCATAATTGTATCTGCATATCTTGTACAAAGCCAGCCCACTCGCCTCAGATTAAATAAAATGAATAACCAAAGAGAACAGAAGTGTTTGTTAGGTCAACTAGACACCCCCCGAGATTTGGAGTTCCCTAGTTCTCCTAAACCCCTCTTCCCCCTCATATCTTAATCCCCCTATTCCTGGAAACAGTGATTTTCGCTCTGTCTTCCTCTCTCACAGGACCCTGGCGTTTGGTTTAGTGGATTAACGGCCACCAGCATTGCCAGAGGACACCATTAGCGAGGAGAAAGTTGGGGCACCGACGGCTCCTACCGTCCAAGGATTGCTGCCAGATTAAGGTGCGGTGCCACATGGGGCCACATGGGCCTACCTCCCATCGTGCACCTGTGACCGTGGGAACCGCATGGCTTCAACTCCCATCGTGCATCTATGACCCGTGGGTCAGAGACTATAAAAGGGAGCTGCTGACTGGTGCCCACAGAAGAGAACGACTTGAGATTCTGAGAGAACCAGATGAGAGGAGACACAGGCTCACTCCTTCACTGCCCCCACCCTCCAAGTGCCATAGTCCGTTGTCAACAGCCCATAGAGATGCCTTTGGGGATAAGGTAATGTGAGACGTGGAGATTGCGGGTCACCTTTTCTTCTTCTATTACTAATTTTCATCATACCTTCATTTCCATACCTGGAGTAATATTAGTGACCTGTTTGTTGATTATTATTGTGCATTGATGAAGTGTTTTTATTGTGTTTTGTGAATATTTATGAGAGAGGACTCCCTTGCCTTCAGCTGAACCCTCCTCAGTGCCAAATCCATTCATCAGGTAATCTCTTGACTGTATCACTGCAGATCAAACCTGATGCTGTCAACCAACTCTGCCCCGATTGTATGCTCCCATCGCTCCTGCTAAGATGGGCGTGCTCTTGTAGAATCTTCCTGCATCAAGTGGCGAGAAGACCCTCTCACCCATAAAATTAATTCACATATTCCATCAGTCCCCCCTCAGTAGTGCAGGCTCACGTCCTGCTTGTGTGTTGTCCATCTGTTTTAGTAATTGTTATCAAATATTTTTTCAAGTATCAACTATTGCTGTAATGTATCAGGGCCCTAGTGGCCCTCAACAACCTTGAATTAATTGTCAGTACATTCTTGTCATTATTTTGAGATTTTCTCTTATAATTACCTGTATAATTGATTAATTGAATGATATTGCTGTGTTTGGAAGCATGGTTGGTTGTGACCTTCCCCCAGGTACCAATAAACTCAAGGCCCCACATTCACATCTAGCATTTGGCTACCTTGCCAGGATGTATCTTGCTCATTCCATAATATTGCAAAAGATTGCAATTGCAATGTCCTAATTAGCATTCACCAGAGCAATATTGCAAGATTGAGACGAACCTGATTTTTCATACAATCGGACAGAAAGCACACAGCGTTGCCATTCACACATGAGTTTGCTGCTATTACATGTTAGCGATTTGCATGTCTTAGGTGATAGGATTTAGCTAGGCAGTGCAGTGAAGTGCTAACAGAAGGGAAAGTGCGACTGATTCCAGCATAAGTGTTTCGGACAATTTGGAGTCTCAATAGATATGAACACTGAATTTGGCAACCACAGTTAGGAATGACATGATGTCTAGATTTGACCATACTGTAAGTAACCAGTCAGGGAGTTTTGCTAATATCGAATTCCCCAGTTCATTTACATGAGTAGAAATTTTGTGTTGTAGATTAATGAATTGATTTCGCTTACGTTCATCCCCCTGAGGTAGGTAGCGAGAGTTGTATTCCTGAAATTAGTATAAGTCTCTGGGCATCTCAGAAGGCGGATATGGGTCGAGACAAAAGAGCTGCGCACACTCTGAACAAAGCGAGCATGCGTAGAAGCCCAGTCTGCTGGGAGATTGAATGAAAAGTGTCAGATTGTTCGCTAAAGTTCCGAAATTCCCCACACAAGACTTGGAAATTTTGTTACGCTCTCTTTCCAACACCATCGTTCACTCATTCCATTCATTACATAGGTCACATTTTTACTTGTACGCCAAAAGGGCAAGACTAAAGTTAAGACCCCCAACCACTTGTATGCCACTCCTGATAATTTCAACAAGTCTCTCATTACTAAAACTCCATTGAGGCTCACCACCTTATTATTTTGATTGATAGATTGATGAACTGGCTAATGACAAGCCCCTTGATTGATTGATGAACATGCTCATGATGAGCCCTTTTGATTGACTGATGAACCTGCTCATGGCGACACCCTCTTGACTGACTGATGAACATGCTCATGACGAGTCCCCCTTGATTGATTGCTGCATACACTCATGATGAGCCCCCTCTTGGTTGATTGATGAACATGCTCATGATGAGCCCTCTTGACTGAACCTTGGTTGAACACTATCATGATGAGCCATTTTAATTAGCACAACAGCTGTAAGTTCTGTAGTACTCCCCAAAGGTTACCCCTCTCGCACTGAGTGCCAGAATTGATTGATTGAGAGTTCTATGGAACACCGCACCCGCCCGCCACAAGGGACATCAACAGGCCCGTGTATTTTGACTGATTGATTGATGATTGATTGAACCTATAACCTCTGCACAAGAGCCGGTACTGTCCGAGTGCATGTTATCATCGTTGATTGAACAGACCTTTAGTTCGCCGGAACACTCACCCTGAGCGCCATTTGAAGAAGTGCCAATTCCCATGCCAGTGGCTTTACCATCTAACTTTGAAGGAACATGTTGCTCGAAGGACACAACGACATCATGGAGCAGGAGAAGAGAGCAGGGCTTAAGGGAGCTGATGTCCTCCAGTGGGCAGACAAGCAGCTAATCTCCTGAAGGAGGAACAACAACAGAAAAGGGAAGAAGAAAGAACGAAAATGGAAGAAGAAAGACAAGGAAGAGAGGAAGAACGACGACATGAGCTCACCCTTAAGGAGAAGGAACTTAAGATTGCGCAAGATAGACAAGCTCTGCTGACGCCCAAGCTGGCACTCTCTCGGCCAGTCCAAACCCTGCCACGAGTTCCTACGCCTCCCTACCTCTCATTCATCCATTGATCTGGAAGTGGGCTGAGAACGACCCCGAAGAATGGCTTCATCACTTGGAGGACCTCGTAACGACGTACTCCCCTTCTGCCACCAAAACCGTCTTGCTGCTCGCTAAACACTTGGAAAGCAAAGCCTTGGACGCCTTCCGTGCTTCAGACAGTGGACACACGGGCCACCTGAATGAGGTACAATGAGCCGTGATCAAGGCATATGAGATCACGCCCAAATGCTGGAGACAGCGGTGGCGCCAACTCCCGAAGGAGGCAGGTCAGACCTGGTCCAAATTTTTGTATCATAAAAACAGAGCCTACGATCATTTGCTGCAGTGTTATTATTGTGTTTTGTGAATATTTATGAGATAGGAATCCCTGCCTTCAGCAAAACCTTCCTCAGTGCCAAATTCCATTCATCAGGTAATCTCTTGACTGTATCACTGCAGATCAAAGGTGATGCTGTGAACCGACTCTACCCCAATTGTATGCTCCCATGACACCTGCTACGACAGGCATGCTCTTGTAGAATCTTCCTGCATCGAGTGCCAAGAAGGCCCTCTCACCCAAAGAAGTAAAATTCACATATTCCGTCAGTCCTCCCTCAGTAGTGCAGGCTCACGTCCTGCTTGTGTGTTGTACCCGTTTTAGTAATTGTTATCAAGTATTTTCTCAAGTATCAACCATTGCTGTAATGTATCAGGACCCTAGTGGCCATCCACAACCTTGAAATAATTGACAATTCATTCTTGTCATTAGTTTGAACATTTTTTCTTACAAAATTGATTGATTGAATGATATTGTGTGGAAGCATGGTTGGATGCAACCTTCCCCCACCCGTTCCAATAAACTGAAGGGCCCATTCACATCTAGCAATATATATATATATATATATATATATATATATATATATATATATATATATATATATATATATATATATACATACATACATACATATACATATATACACACATATATATATATGTATTATACATGTATACATTTATATTTACTGTATGTCCTGACCACTCTCACTAGACGCCAAGTAAGCTATTTAGCCGTGTAAATACCCTTTTCAATCTGAGTATTTTCAATTTTGCTACTTGAGTTTGGCTTTTAGTTCTTGATGTTAATGCCCATATTTCATGGTCATAGGTCAGAACTGGTCTCAATATAGTGGTGTAAACTATAACTTTTACCTTTATTGGTATATTCCTATCTTTCATCAATGGTAGTTCTTCTTGCTGAAAGGACTTCACTAGAAGTGACATCAAAATCATAGCAGCATCAATAATCCTGGCTTTCCTTACTCGGAATTGGTTGTAGTGTGTAAAATCTCTCTCTCTCTCTCTCTCTCTCTCTCTCTCTCTCTCTCTCTCTCTCTCTCTCTCTCTCTCTCTCTCTCTCTCTCTCGTGGGGAGTTAAATGAAGGGCTACTTAACCATACTACTCATATCCAAAAATAAAAAAAAATTACCTTAGCTGTTCTGCTTGCTATTACCTCATATCATATTTCCGGCAATAAGCTGACTGGGCATTATGACTATAAAACCACATATCTAAAATGTTCAGGAACTGGCTAGAAAACTATACTGATTTCTTCCTATATCCTACTTTTCAAATTTCAGTTTACGAGAGAAGTGGCAGACCAGGTCTTATTTGAACAGTTATAACTCTCAGCACTTACTCAAATTCCAAATTTGTCAATTGTTAGAAAGGGAAAGTCTATCCGTTGTTGCAATGGAGAGAAGAGCAAACGAATATATTTAACGAAACCACAATAACAGAATAATTAAAATACTTACATATAATGAACCCTGGGCTTTGACGATTTGCTCGAATGTCTTGGAGGCAAGGCACTCCCGTAAGGCCTTTGAATTTCCAGAGGGGCATCCTAATTCGTGCGCCAGTAATCGAGCTCCGATCAAGGGATCACGCCCAGCAGGCGTCACGGCCCATGGGCAGGAAGCTGCTCCGCTTAACATTATTCCGCGGTGAAATAAACCTGCAGATAAAACAAAAATTTATTGAAATTAAGTTTGGTCATAAGTGATGGATTCCACGGTAGAAAAATTATACAGATATAGATCCAGTGAAGCCGTATGTGGTCCCAACCAGAATATAAGCTCAAGCTTGAGAGTAGACTTAGTGTCCCTACTGCCTGAACATACCAAGAGTTGATCAAATTTGCAACAAATTACAGCTATTAAGTGCAAGCTGTAATATGTAAAATGAGAAACAAAAGCCAGATAAGAGACGCAGTGTGTAGGGAAGCTCTATCAAACAAATTTTGGTGCACAAGTCTGCTAAGTTTGACTCTACGTGGCGATCACCGGTCCTCGTTTTATTCGGGTTTGGGCCCCTTGGTGTTCCACTTACAGTTTGCCTTGTGTATTAAACTACGATACTCCCAAAGGCTTATTACATTGTCCCTATGACTCCACTTGCGTTGTTTTCTGCCTTTTACATCTCATTGGATGGCTTTGCCTTTCTTCAGGTCTATCTATCATTTCAGCTTCAATTCTTGACTATCATTTCACTACAACAAATCTTGGAACAAACCCTGTGAGAATCTAGAAAGGTGGATAAGGTGTTTCATAAATCCAATTTACAATAATAATAATAATAATAATAATAATAACAACAACAATAATAATAATAATAATAATAATAATAATAATAATAATAATAATAATAATAATAATAATAATAATACCTTTGGATAAGGGCGAATACATAAAAAAGTGAACAGAAGCAGCTCCGACAGAGAAACCTCCTAAGGTGACTTGGTTCGGGTCCCCTCCAAACTCAGCGATGTTTCTCTGTACCCAACGGAGAGCAGAGACTTGGTCAAGCAACCCATAATTGCCAGGCAGAACCGAATCCCCCATACTGAGGTATCCTATTCCCAAACATAAAGTGAAAAATGAAGTATCAGGAATGTGATGGATGAAGTACCTTGTCGATACAGAGTGAAACAATATTTTTGACAATGTCAGAACCTTATACTCATGCGAAGCTTATATTCTAAAGATGAACTTAGATGAACTAATTGACAGATCTAGTGCCTTCAATTAGTCCCTTCACTGACCTAGTGCTCCAAGACGATAATTGATGGTAACAACAACAACATCCCTAGAAAGGAGCTTTCCAGCTCCGTGGGGGGACGACGACCCCCTGACGTAACCACCTCCGTGGATGAAGACGAGCACTGGGAGGAGGGTGTCCTCTGCTCGGTTCTCCTCATCTGTTTTTAGTAGAGTATGTCAGGTGGGATCCATACAATGTTTATGAGTATCCCCGTTTTCATAGGCAATTAAGTGATCAGTAATGTAAAATTTCACAGATCAGTACGGACATTTTCTTTATTGACACCAAATGGGAAAATTATCATATTTGAATTCTTCTGAACTGACGTTCTTCATGCTTCATTTATTGGCATCTTACCTAGGTGGGATGGCGTATGAACGTTGAGAAAAAGACAGTCTTCATTTCCCAAAACACCTTTGCTCTCCGTGTCATACTGAGGGCAGAATGACCCAAGTTGACTGGCGTTTAGATAGTTCCCTGGCCACGGACCCACCAGGTCTACGGGGTCAGCGAAGCGCAAATCTCCAACAGGGGCCTTTGCGTATGGGATACCTCTGTTCAGTAAAGGAAGATATGGTCTTAGCATTTGCTTTGTTATGGCGTAATTCACAGGGACATCAGGGGAGATCATATTTAGGGTTTACCTGTGGATAGTACGTGCTGAGAAAAAAAAGAGTTACAGTGAAAGCTAAGTTTCATTTAACAGTATTTATATAGGTTTTGAAAGCTAACGTGGGATATTATACATAGTCAGGCAATTCGTTTTTTCTTTTTTTATTCAAACTTAATCACTGAATTTAAATCTCTTATGCAGCAGATTTATTTCTATGCCCCTATTTCTACCGCGACAGCCTTAGCTTGTTCTTAAGCGTCACAATCTATTTCCTTTGATGTTGCAGTATTCTTAAATTCACAGTCGATTCCACACGTTCCGAATTCTTCGAAAGTTATGTAACAATGTTTACAGATACAACGATATGAATATATGTTACAAACGCTGACCAAGGTTCCAGTTCTTACTAGCAGTAAGAGGAAGACAGTTACTGCTCTCTTCTCGCTTCATGTATTTTATCTTTGTATTGACATGCCAGTTTAAAAAAAGCCCCAGTCACTATGCCTTTACTCGATTTGGCTTTTCCAAATACTTGGGCCCTAAATTTCCAAGAACTGGCTGCTTTATCTGATGAGAGATCTGTCGTAATATTAAAAAATATCAGCGTGCACTGTTGATGATGAATTGCGGTTTCTTTTTGCCAAAAAAATCAGCAAGTAAAACGTTACGAGTTGTTACTTTAAGAAAAACATTTTACTAGACTTATTTACCTGAATGTAAGTTACTTCAAGGAAAGTTCCTCAGAGTTTCGGAAGGTAATGATGGAGGCAACTTCTAGTTCTGGACTTACCTGAAGGCATGCATGTGCGTGTTTGGATGATGGGGAGGCCGACTTGGCAATTTCAATCCAGTAATGGTACCCAAGCTGGTCTTCAGATCGAAAAACTCCTTTATTCCTACATCTGCAGGAAAGAAAATTTCACTTGAAGTTGATCATTCTATTTCTCGATTCGTAAATAATGACTGTCATTTATTTCAATGTTAATTAACCATTCATCCTCAAACGTGGAATTGTATGGCACGGAAATGTTACAGAAAGTAGTATATCTCTGACGAAATTTTTTTAGCACAAATGCAGAATAAAAATGGATTTTCACCACGATATAAGCGATAAAAAATGGGAAAGAAAACACTCGAAGATCTTTCATGACGTGGGTTAAATATACAAGTGACAAAGGGTAATATTTTTGCCTCTATGTTCCTCTTCTTTGTTTGTCTTTATTTTCTTTTTTAGCTACCTGATTTCTTTCCTCTTATCTAAGTTTGCATTTGTTTCTTTTTTTACGGGCTTTCTGTACTATGGAAACTTGCCTTTAGGTCGGTTTCATTTGGGTATGTAAATAATAATAATAATAATAATAATAATAATAATAATAATAATAATAATAATAATAATAATAATAATAATAATAATAATAATAATAATAATGACCTTGTCCCCGCGTTAACCTTTCCATCATGGTCACTGGAACGTCTGACGGCAATAACTCAACAGATTCTCCGCCTGTAGCTGCTTGTCCTTGAGCTAGGCCTATTGCATGCAACAAAAGCAATAGCATCATCGCTGGTGCTGTCAATGTCCAATTCATTTTTGTGGTGATGCTGTAGCAACCGAAGGTATTTGATCTACTGAGGATCATTCCACGGAAAATAACATCAAATCACTGCAATAACAGAAATCTGGTTAATACCGGTAAACCTCAAAACTCAAACACTAATTCTATCAGTTTTTTTTAACAGCTTGTTTCTCATACTGGTTCATCAAGATGTAAGAGCCGGAGTTCTGGTAAGGCCTACATAATCTTACAGAAGACTAACACTGATAAGGTCCCTCTCGTAAACTGAAAGTGAAATATAGGTCAAATGTTAAACATCAAGTAAATCAGCATGAAGGAATTTAAAGGCTGAAATCAGCGATGTCTTTCATCTGCCTAGTCCTTGTTACACCAAATGAAAGTCGAAAATGCTCTTAATTTCGCGGCAATTAAGAAAAATAATTATGTCGCGATACCAGACACAACTTAGGCTGTGTACCTCGGCGTTTGCTTGCTCTGAGAGGAGTGAGCGAGTCCTGGGAGGTTTAGCAAATGAAGAACCACTAGTTAGGTGACTGTGATCAGGAATATATGACGTCTGCTGGTATTTGTCACACAGTAACTCTTCCGGAAACACCCTGCGACAGAGGATAACAATGAAAAGTCGAAAGGTGCTTGTTCTATTGCCCTCTCATGCTCCAAAGCATAAAACGACAAGAAGATTGTTATGATGCTAATTTGTTGAGTTTTGAAGGGAGAACAAGTTGACTTAGATGACAAATACTATTTGAAAGTGTATCAACAACACAGATAAGATGAATCATGATATCAGTCTTCATAACAACTTCCAAAAATAGTTCATAAGACCTTTTCCTTGTTCCTCTCCATTTTTACATGATTTTATTCAACTTGACTTCTGCGTCTGTCATCTGTTTGGGTTAAATCTTGTAACTCAATTTTCGACCTGTTCCCTTCGTCCGATGGACTTGAAATTTTGCATGGTTACTCAATTCCAGTGGCAATAGTACCTTACATGATCAGTAGGTCAGCAGTGACCTTTGGTGACCCTACAGTGACCTCTCCCAGTATCTCAGGATTTTCATGCAAATTTTCGGATTTTTCCTACCTTCTTTGACTCGGTAGAATAAGTTAATAACTCAACGGATTTTTCAAACCTTCTTTGGTTCGACGAGATAATGCGTTCAATTTCGAAAGCTACAATCACAACTCAGTGACAATTTCTGTCAAAACTAAAATGTATAAAATAAAAAACTAAAAAAAATGTTTAAAATATGCTTTTATTAAAATTCACTAAAAAGTAAAACAATTTTTTGAGACACCAGAATTTTCTTACAATCAATTATGTCTACAAAAATAAGAGCGTCAAACATGGAAGGAAATGCTACTAGAAATAAATAAAATATATTTCTTTTCTTGTAGCAGTTCCTTCCATACTTGGCGCCCTCGCTTTTATTTTTGTAGATAAGATTTACTATAAGAAAATCCTGGTGTGTCTCAAAAAAATTTTTTTTTTTACATTTTAGTGCATTTTAATAAAAGCATATTTTACATTTTTTTTGTATTTCTTATATGCCCACGTGGCTCTGTTTTGACATTTAGTTTCTGTTTTTTTTCTGAGCAAGCTTTTGGCAGAATGGATACTTTTTTACTTTGCACTCTCACAAGCAGGTGAATCGATATCAGACTGGACTAATATCATTAATATCAGTCCAGTCTGATATCAATTCACCTGCTCTTGTGAGTGAAAAGTAAATAGGTATCCATTCTGCCGGTATCATAATGGTTTTGGTATAAACTGAGATAATTTTTCAGATACTGACATTCGTTAGATCATCGAAAGCAATTACTATAAAGCCAAGAAATATTGTGGTCCGTGTACAGAAAGAACGACTAGTTTAATGATAATACTGTAGCTAGTAGCTGGAATTTAACTATTTTACAGGAAAAGCAATGCGAGACCCAAAAATGACCTACGACGACCTTAAGTACTGTTTTCTTAGTAAGTAATTATATGAAGAGTATTCGTAATAACGAGCAGAATTTACAGAAAGTATTGCATGAAATATACTGGGTACACTACAGATGGAAGTGTGATATTTAAATAACTAATTCTAATGGAAAAAGATCGCTAAATATGCTTCCTTACAAAGCAGATTTTTTCTTCAATAAACTTTTGAACAGTTCAACAATTTCGTCAAAAATTTTTCATATGCGGACGTACTGTTTTTTTGTCAATTTAACTTGATTCCTTGCATTCTGCGAACTATATATAATAGCAAATCCATAAAGAAGACGAGAAAAGAAACCACATCTAAAACCTGGATAACATCGTCCTGAGAATATCAGATAAGCTGAGTAGACGATAAACCCTCATCTCACTGTTTATCACCAGGAGAGACGGATAAAATCTACATGAGATAGTAATCCGATAACAACAGATAATATATAAAAACAAAATGTTATCATAACAAAGATATTATAGTTCGTGTTGCTGAAACTTCAAAGTTTATTATAAAGCGGAAGATCGACATGGCTGCAAGCCTTGTTTTTACAAAATGAATTAGCGAATATATGCAGGGTCATGCATCGCTCAGGGATGTTTTAAAAAGCGACTTTAGTTAACGAAATGACTTAGCAAAAAGTTAAACCGTAGGAAATGCTCTCTTCCATGTAAAGATGATCGCCAGCATCATACATCTTCCCAGGAACACTTCATAATGATATGCTCTTGTAATTTACACACTTACCTTTACCTCTTTTCCTTTAAGCAACTGAACAGTTATTCCTTTCATCTATTAAAAACAAGAGAACATAATGATACACACACAATTACACATACACAGACATATATATATATATATATATATATATATATATATATATATATATATATATATATATATATATATATATATATATATATATATATATATGTCAAAATCATATATTACCTTCCTCTTCGTTTTAACGTGCTTTTTCCCATTTTTATATGGGGTAAGCACGATGCCTTCTTTTCGAAGGACTTTGATTTGGCGTTGGGGTAGGCAGTAGCCTCGATCGGCTGCCCTGCCTGACATCGCTTAGACCCCGGTAACGATGTGTACGTGTATCGTACCAATCCCTAGTTCCCTTTCTCCCAGCAGCGAGGAGAACGGGGCGGTTTAGGTCGACAGTTCGAGACGTGTGAGATGTCTGTTATGTTTTTAGATGATGTTGGAGTGGCTTTGTTTATGTGTGTATTAGTCTGTAACACCCATTTGCTTTCAGCAAACCTATCCGTTGATTACATACGTAATTCCGGGGTGTCTACACGGATAGCAAAGTGTCCGCCTTCTCTGACCAGTCGGCTGCGGATTTTAACCCGCGCCATGGACCTCTACGAAGTCCTAGGCCGCTGCTCTACTGACTGAGCCATCGAGGCTCCTAAAATCATATATTACCCCTGTAGATTAAAATCAGTATGGTATGAGGATAACATGTTGACACTGAAAAAAGTTGGAATTGCTGAAGCTATTTTATTATATATATATATATATATATATATATATATATATATATATATATATATATATATATATATATATATATACACATATATAAATAAATATATAATATATATACTTATATGTTTATGCATATATAAAAGTAAATGATTCAGCAATTCTGACTTGACAAGTTCAATGTGTGATTCTCAAACAGCAATCCCTCGATTATCTGGATTAATAGAGCCAAAGCCCTATCGGATAATGTCGAAATCCATATAACAACGAGTAAAAAAATTCATGGGTGTTCAAAGGCAGCTCCGTACCCTTCTTCACCTAACCTTGTCAATACCACATAGCTGTAAACACTGTATATGCTTATAAACAATAACCATCACACTTTAAATTGAAGACTTTATGCAAAAGCAATTATCTGCCCTATTTTCCCGGGTTGTAACAAAAGCAGCTCCATAAATAAACTTAAAACAAAAAAATAAACTTAAAACAAAAAAGCAAACTCCTCCATTTTCTGTTATACATTACACACAATAGGGTAGGTACCCAATGTTTTTTATTTATCCCAAACACTGTAAAAATACAGGCAACCCCTTTTTTTCTTGTATGCAACACAATATAATAGTTTACAGAAACAAATTTTATCATTTTCCTCAAAATACATACCATTCTTCGTCTCTCGTACACGAAACATAGCACAGTAGGCTACACAATGTTTTTCATTTGCCCAAAACATTGTAAAGTACATTGTACTGTATGCACAAAAAATAATGTTAACACAAACAATTTTTAAATTTTCCCCAAAATGCATCACACACACAAAAAGTAAACCACTTACTCTCTACCTATTTTGCACTGCGTGTTCGTGTTTAAGTTTCTTAGCTCAGTGCTGTATCAGATGTTGCCTTTACTTTGGCTTTGTTTGAATTATTGTATAGTATTTCATTACACAAGTTTAGTGGATTCTAAGTATCATAAGCACACATATCATAAAGTGAGAATGTTTTATCACTCTTGATATTTCATCTATTATCATAAAAATATTTAAAATGTGAATTTGTAGATGTTGGCAAAACTTTGACAGTCATAGCTGAAGTCTGGTGCCACAACGCCAGTGAATGAGTGTGTGCTTACATATATACCCTATACACATGACTGCGTTTATCTATTGGGTTGTAAAAATAAAAAATGTGGAAATGCAGACAAAAATAAAAATGAGGAAAGGCTTTAATGTAAGTGATACCTCAGCCGTTCTCTGTCCCTCTATACCGTATCTCTTATTGCTTTATTTTGCTTTGATACAGCATAGTACTGTACTGTACATACCCTTTAAGAAAATGTGGAATGTCAAAAACGTAACAGCTCAAAACAAAACCAGCTCTACCTACTTCACCAACGCCAGCAAAAAAAAAAAATGTGTAAAAATAGAAATAAAGCAACCATCAAGCAATTCTGCAAACCATAATCCTTACGTGAGTATTATGAGAAGTAGAGCGTTCGAAGCCTTTGTGCCAGTTCAAAGGGGAAGTCAGCTGTAAATACTCTACTTTATAGGAATGTTTACCTAATATGCACATAAACTCACTGAGAAGCAAAATACTTCTAGTGAGAAATATTTTCTTTTTTAATTTAGAGCTGCTTGGCTGGTGCAGCCAGTCTAGCAAAAACGCACTGAATTTGATGTTTTGAAACCATGAAATGAGATTAAGTAGGTGAGAAAAATAAAGTTTGAACCTGTGGTGTAATTTCAACTGTGATGAGAAAGAGGGGGATTGAAACCATGGAATAAGCCTAGGCAACATGATAGGAAAGAGGTCTGAAACCGGAAAATGAATGCCATTGACAGGGGAAATGGAGGTTTTCAAAATAACAGATCAATAAGCAGCCTCTCATAATTCGGCTTTCTAGCTTTACTGATGAAGCCTTTCAAGTGGAAACTTTCATGACAAACAGCTACATAAAGCGCAAACACACGCACAAACACACACACACACACACACACACACAGTGTTCGATAAGTTTTGCGACTCTGAAAATGTAAGTAATTTTCCACTCTGCTTCCAACCAAGATTGAGACTTTCGCATTTCACGGCTGAAAATCTCTGTTTTGACGTTAATTTTCGAAGTTACTGTAGAGCCCAGAGATCAAACAGGAAAGCCGGCCTTTGATGCGTTAGTAATTAAAGCTGTCAGGAGCAGCGATGTGTTATGGAAAGTCCTCTCTCACTCTCTCTCTCTCGCTCTAGCTGTGTGCACACGAGCTCGCTCACTCGTGTGTGAATGTTCACTAATACAGTGCATAAAACATGAAATGTCCAAGTAATTACACAAAATGATTCCAAATATCTGTCGGTAGGACGTGAGTCTACAATCCCATCCTTTCCTTATTTCATATGTCAGTCTCTCAAGTCATCCTGCTCACGAGTCGAATCTCTTCCCACATTGCACTTTCTTTCCTCGCCTTCCCGTTTCTTCACCTTCCTCTTTACCATTCTTGCTTTGTACTCCTACTCCATCTATCCCCATTAAATAGTCTTTCCTGCCCTAATTTCTTCTCTTTTCCTCCTCTCATAGCCCTATGTCTCATTCATTTTTTTTTTTTACGCTTTCCAGTTACCCCTTCATTACTTTCTCGGCCCCTGTCTTTTCCCTCTTCCATATCTCATACATTTTATCACCAATTCGTCCTGTTTCTCATAGGCATTCGTGATCACTGATGTTGTGTGACCTATTTGAAAATATTAAAACAAATTTTCTTTTGCTTTTGTAATTACCAGCCAGTTCCACCTATCCTATGCTCCCTTTCTCTTGGCATTGAGGATGGGGTAGGGGGTGGCTAGATTTTAGGGTTAATGCGCCTATCTGGTAATAACACCAAACGTTACTGACAAAAGCAGCAAACCTCAATGGTGAGGTGAGAACAAAAATGAGTCATAATGAGGCCTGCTGAGTGAGTGATCCAACATTTACTTCCTCAGAGCCAGCAATTAAACTGCGACAATAAGGGAATCTCGTTTAGCAACTGCAGCTAGATCCTTAATTTTGTAAATTATAATTTTGTCAATGTGAGGCATATTTCATCAATCCCATGCACTAAACATATGTGTATACTGTGTGTATATATATATATATATATATATATATATAAATATAATATATATATATATATATATATATATATATATATATATATATGTATATATATATATATATATATATATATATATATATATATATATATATATATATATATATATATATATATATATGTATACACATATATATTATATAATAATAAACGTTAAATAAGCAATACAACAAGCATTTCAAAAATTTTCCCCGTAACTTCCAGTATCCATCCAGTTGTGAAGAAAGTGCGGAATAATTCTTCGCAAAAGCTTCAATGATATTTAGTTTCCGTTTCGGATTTGCTGTGGGCTTCATCGTTCAGCGTAATATAGTTTTTTCTTGAGATAAATGGTCCGTCTTACAAACAGACTAGTATATTTTAATTAAGTGACTATATACTGCAGTTCTAAAGTTTATGAGCTATATTTTGTTCCGGTAGCTCAGCTTGAACTGTTAAATCTGAATTTATTCATTATGTTTGAATAGGCAACTGCTGCCATATGTACGATAATTAACATATACATAAGAAATATTTTATCGTCCTTCTTACTAATCACAAACGACTTATGATATTATGTCTATATAGGCGAATAAATCTGAAGGACTTTTTCTCTTATGACCGACCTTTTGAATAAACTTTGATTGCTATGAAATTAATAATTATTTTATTTTTAAAAGAAAATGAACTGGTGTAGACGCTACCCTACTTACAAACATTCAGAGATACGAACAAACGTAATAGTAAATTACATTGTGTTTGGAGCGCTCCCCTTTGCCACCCGAAAGTTCAAATTTTGTGCTGTGCGCCTATTTTGCAATTGTAACTAAAAATTTCCAGAGACACTCAAGGAAATAATTGATAAGGAAGGTTATACCCCTTAGCAAGTGTTTAATGTTGACAAGACAGGCCTTCTCTAGAAGAAAATGCTGTGAAGAAAAGACGATGCCAAGATATAAGGCGGTGAAGAACAGGCTAACCTTACTGGTGGGTGGCAACGCATTGGAAGATTTCAAGCTAAAACCACTCTTCGTGTACCACACTGCAAATCCACGGGCACTCAAAAATATCACAAAGAGCTCTATACCCGTGATCTGGATGTCCATTAACAAAGCCTGGGTGACTCTTGCTATATTCGGAGACTGGTTTTCCATCACTTTGTTTCCAAAGTCAAGCTATACTCCCACAAGAATGGGGTTCCTTTCAAGATTCTCTTAATCTTAGATAATGCGTCTGGGCACCCACCACACTGAGATGATTTCCATCCAGATGTGAAAATTATGCATTTACCCCCTTAAACAACTTCACTCCTTTAGCTGATGGATCAAGGTGTAATAGCCAATTTCAAGAAATATTACACTCGCAGTACTTACAGGCAAGCATTGAAGGAAGTGAATGACCCTGGTGTGACCTTACGTGACTTTTGGAAGGGATACAACATTTATAATTGCATCATGAATATTGATGCTGCATGGTAGGCTTTATGCACACAGTTTGTCAACTACTTCAGAGGATTTAATCAGGAAGAGAAGGGAAAGGGAATCGTTAACAGTCTCAATGACATAAGTGAAAAGCTACAGCCTGACTTAGGGGAAGAGGGCTTTGAAGTACTGTTTGAGCCTCGTTCAGAGGAGTTAAAGAATGAAGATTTAATGGAGCTGGAAGAAATGCAAAGAACAGAACACATGAAGAAGAACTCCTTCCTTTATAGAAGTTTGAAAATAAATTGATGGCCAAGCGGTTTTCTCTTACAAAGGAAACTTTAACTATTTTTGAGGATCATGACCCAAATGTTGAGGGGTTCTCAAAACTAGCAACGACCATCAACGACGGTATCCTGTGTGTCTCATATACAATGAAAAGAAAAGAAAACAATGCAAACTTTCTTAGACCAATTCTTCAACTACTGTATTGTGTTTAGGATGAAAAAACATACAGAAATGTATTGATTATATGGAATCATACTGTACTATACTTAAGCAGGTGTGAAGACCATCTTACGAACATTTCAAGATACGAACGGTCGTTTGGAGCATAACTCGTTTGTATGAAGGGTAGTTATTTTTTTAAGAGGGACATACAAAATCCATAAGCCTCGTTTACACTATGATTCTCAGTTGTCATTTTTGTAGTTCAATGATAGGCCTATAGTCAAACCAAAATGTCAAGGCGGATGACAGGAGGTCTCATCAGAATGCTTCGTATTTGAATCTAAAAGTTGAGGACATTTTCCCTTGTAGACAAATGGAAAAATCTCATCAGCTTACAGTAAAACCGGATTAAGTTCTGTACTGGATGGTGTGAGACCAATCCCTCCAACCACACTTTCGTTTCTTTCTCATTGCTTTGTCCTTATTAAAATGGTTTACATCTGACTTTAGATCTATTGAACACTGGTTCTCCAAATTCTTCTTCCGTATCTCTCCCTTCCTTGACGATTCTTTCCATAGTCCTTCTGGGAATATTGGTAGCTTCACATGCCCGATCGTAAACTCCTGTCACATCGGTCAAGGGCCTATTGTTTATCTTTTCTCTCGCAAAGTAATTGTGAACGTCGTATGCGAATGACCTGGCGGAAGCAGGGAAAACACGTCTCAGTTTTTTCCGCTTTTCCCATGGCTAAAGCAAGAGGAACACGTCTGGGTGTACTTTCTTTACAGGGTGAGTCGAGTGAATGCCAATGTGCTTATGCAAAACGCTGTTATATATGACGAAGATGAAAGACCAAACGAATTTTTGTGGCTTTATAATGACACGAGTTAAATCCTAATCATACAAGCTGGAATTTCAATTCTTTAAAGACGTGACTCAAATACCCGATAAAATCATTCAGTAAGATCAACTTGGCTTATAGGGAGTTTGGAGGCAGTCTTATTCTGGGACAGGTAGCGCAATTTAAACATTATAAAAGATTATCTCTTATCAAAAATCTACATCTGCATACTTGTAAAGAGTCAACCATACCTTTCCTTCGTGTTTCTTTGATAGGCTGTATAGTTTTAGATGTTAAAGATATATATATATATATATATATATATATATATATATATATATATATATATATATATATATATATATATATATATATATATATATATATATATATATATATATATATATATATATATATATATATATATATATATATATGTATATATATATATATATATATATATATATATATATATATATATATATATATATATATATACACACACACACACAAATATGCACACACACGCAAAGCTTACTAGATGTCGCATTTAGAAGAAATGAAAACAGAGAATACGGGATAAATACGGAAGAGCAGACACTCCATCTGAGTGCTTAATCCGCCTTTACCACTGAGGTTTTAGGTTTAAGTACGGCGGAAGTTTCCTTGTGGGTAAAATGGCCAAAATGTTCTCAACGACGAACGATATAGTCCGGGAGAAACCTTGTGTCACCCGCCTTGACATTTTGGTTTGACTATAGTATATAAGCCAAGATGGAAGGGGTTAAGAGGAGATCCCGTTCTCTATTGTCTTTTGCATGACGTCATGGTGTAAACATCGTCAGCTCAGCATCAATGGAGTGCCTTCGTAGAGACTTGCACTATCGAAATTTCGTTGATACCGGTGTGAGTTTTATGTGTGTGTTTTTTGGGGGGGACCTCTGTAATGTCTCTAGTTTTTGGTCGGTGAAACGAAAATTACCGATTATCAAATATTATAAAGGTAAAAAGAGCAAATTAACGAAAGCTGACAGGAATTTTCCTAAGAATAAATTTCCTTAATAAAAAATAATTTTGCAGTAAAAATTTTTTTTAGCCAATGCAAAAGGTTCTCTAACTATTAATAACATCAGTAAAAGCCGTAGTGGTAGTGACAATTTCTTGTCATCTAGTGTTCAGAATACTATCTGAATTATCATTGTGATGATGATAATACTTAGAAATCGGAACTACTGACCTCTGTTCTGCTTGATAACAGAAATATAAAAACTCTTGAACCGTGACGTACATTGATAAGGAGAGATGACTAGTTGAATGATATTTTCGGTTGCATCTTGAGACCAATCACTGTTCGAGGGCTATGAAAAGTTAATCATGGCTCTCGCTGATTGTGTTAATGAGTACATGGTTCATACTGATATGAAAAGCTCAACTGTCCACTTAATCTTTTTGAAGAACTTTTGTCTCTTATCTATAAAGCTAATAAAAAGAGACCCAGATCGCATAAGGAATAGTTGTATTTGTTCTCCTAAACACTCTGGGAGTTGCAGGGCACCTGGTCTAATTCTGCTTGTAAGTAACAGTAATTCATCTCAAGCGTTAATGTAAAATCTGAATTCATGTACTCTTCTCGAAATTTAATCAATTTAATTTATGCTGTTGAATGTCATCAGAAAGCTTGTGAAGTGTTTCCGGTCAATGAGGTTTCCTACCAAAGTGGTATTTGCTGACATACTTTCCTCACTTTTACCCACACGAAACTCATGTGAGGGACTGAATCTCGCGCCATTGCCTCGACGACCATGCATTGGGTGTCAAAACCAACAGCGCTGCTGCTGTTACAAGAAGCAACAGTCTCCGCTCAAGAGGACGATTCCTCAGAGGAACAGTTCGACGATGATGACTTGACGCTAGTGGAAAAGACCTGCTTAGGACAAGGTCATAATAAGTTTTTGCCTCTAGATTTGCATACCATTTTAAATTGGGGTACGGGTCACTCTTTCTTTCTCCACTGGGCTATCAATTATGCTTGATAATTTTTCTGGCTGTCCAATATTCCATTGGAGTACATTTTTATCCGATTTCGTATTCAATATGCACTTCAAAGAGTCAATTTTAATTCTATTTCCCATTCAGTGTAAAGTTCAGGCTTACGTTTATATCTCTGAAGATGTTAGTTAAATGTGGATGTGTTAAACATGGCGTTGTTTTCTCAATTTTTAAAATATATTTACCAACTGCCAATTATTAAGATGTATGTTGCTTATTTATCGACTTGCTTATTTATTTAACTGTTGTTTTCATGTGCGCTTTTCTCTATTTCTGTTCGCTGGTTCTTGCTCCTTATGGTTTTTGAGTATTTTGACTTATGGTAACGAAAAGATCCTTATTATTTTCGTCAATTTATTTACTAGTTCATCTAATGATAAATATAGCTATTTTACTGTTATTAGTTTTTCGTATAATAATCTATTGTTGTTCGAATTATATAAAGTCCTAAAAGTTTCTTCTTTCCTTTTCTCTAATTTTCACAAATATAGGGGTTGTATTTTGTGGAGGCTTCCATTTAGTATGTATACTCATTACGAATCTCAATTATAACAGGAAAAAAAGACAAAAACCACCTGTCATTCTCCGTAACCCCATAGGTACGTGATGTCGCATCGCGATCCCGGCTCCCCTGTTCTTGCGGCACCTTTGCACAAGAGGGTGATGCAGTGCCATATGAGACGCCTCTTCTCGACACCGGTGAATCTCTTGGAGATGCCGAGGTTTAGGCGTTCGACTTTCCCGTCATGCCGGTACCATGATTAGTCTTCACTTCTCATGGTCATTTGTTGGTAAGCTTGCTTTATTTTTATTATTATTATTATTATTATTATTATTATTATTATTATTATTTAGAATTCAAAAGACCACAATAATTTTTTAAAGAAATATACAAAAGGCCAGAATAAAGTAGAAAGAAATTATTCAAACTATACAAATCCTTTGGGGGTCATAGCATCTTTTTCTATGCATTTTGTTGTTAAATATGTGAACAATTTCTAATGCTGAAGAAAGCACTACTTTATCTTATCCGCCACCTTCTTTATTATAAATAACTTGTGTTTGCTCAGGGCGTAAGAGCAGCAAAAGAAAACCGTTACCGATGGGTGACCAAGTTTTCTTTTATTCTTTGTTCCGTGAAACTCGGGGATCCACAAGACGACCTGGAGACCTACGGCATAACACATATTCCGAAATGAGAACCATTTCAGTCCGGCCGTCCTGTTGGTTACTACGACATGCCTGTTAATCCAAGAATGGTGCTTAGACCTTACAGAGAAAGAGTGACTTAAATATTTTACTTTTCTTCATTTCAATGTCTGTGAGTGTAGTACTTCACCAAAATCTCAAACCTAATACTCTGTGTTAAAATTTATTAAAGTGTCGCTGAGCTGTTCAATTCATAAACAATTCACTATGAAATTTCATTAATGCAAATTGTATTGTAAATCCTCTAACAAATGCCATGAACCTCTTTATAACAAGAATTGTTAACGACAAATATGTTTGTTTTAATTATGAGCAATCTATAACGGAATTAATGGAAGTGATTCTCTTTCGCAGGAACAGAGCTTCTGGAGAAACACTGTACCTCGCCCGGACTCTACAATTTCTCTAAAGATGAGAAAAATCTCTCTCTTTCTCTCTTCATGTATATATATATATATAATATATATAATATATATATATATATATATATATATATATATATATATATATATATATATATGTATATATACACACACAAATAAAAGAGCAAGGCTATTACATAAAAGTATCGACCAAGCTACAGATTGCTGGAGATGGCAGTGCATTATTTTGAAAACTAAGCATATGTATAACAGATTTTTCTTGTTGGAATAGGTAGAATATGATAATGTAAACAATATCAAAGAAAAGAAAAAGGAGAATAACCAAATTCTACTCTTACATATGAGAGATCTCTAAGGCGACGGACCACAACGCTCGTTAGATCGGCATTTCTCCGTGATGGTTTGTTTGTTGACATCTTGCAGAATCTGACTTGCTTGAAAACCATGTCGTAAATCAGGATTTGGCACAATGTTCTTCCAGAAGTTCAGTTCCTGTAAATCATATGATTTATTAATCTTTCTCATTGATCCTTGAATTTATTCCAAAACCCACATACTTTCTGTAGACACAAAATTATCTTTTTCGTTTTCTTTACACAAGAGACGGAACCATCATAAGGTTTCAACATATGATGGTTGGTGAAGTTGATTAAAAAGACATCAGTATAATGAGGACATATAAGCTGAATATTAGAAAAACTGCGTAACTTACCTTCACATCGAAGGGTCTGTGAACCATGGAGGGCTCAACAGCTATCTCGTAGTAGCCAACAGGCTGGTGAGGCACAAGGGGTTCCCATTTTGGAATGTCCCCCAAAGAAAAACGACCCAGGTCTTCTTGAGGATTTCTAGGGAAAAGAAAAACAAAACGATATCAATTTATGACTGATGTTGGTGGCTCTGGGGCAAGGATTTCTCTGTGTTAAAGAGCGCTTCTTATTTCATATGTCAACAATCACGAAGATTTTGAAGTCTTGATTCAGCTGACGTTTGTTCTTTTCCCACATCAGGAGATGAGCCAAAAGGGATCAAGTCAATATAACGCCCCTAACCAGAACTCCTAAATCTGGTGAAACATCACTGGATTTTTGTGTGCTTCCCTGTTATGTCTAACTCGTACTTCTTATATCTTCTAATCACTGAGTGTCCAATAGTACAGCCTTATCTACAGTTCACATACCTAAGTAGATTAACTGGAGAATTTTTATTTTTGGTTGGAAATGGTAGTTCAACAAACCCTCAAAAGTACCCAATTATACTTCTAACGTTGAATATTATATTACACTACAAAATAAATTTAGTTGCATTATTATTATTATTATTTTTTTTATTTATTTATTTATTTTTTTTTGGTCTATCACAGTCATCCTATTCGACTGGGTGGTTTTTATAGTGTGGGGTTCCGGGTTGCATCCTGCCTCCTTAGCAGTCCATCACTTTTTTCACTATGTGCGCTGTTTCTAGTAGCACACTTTTCTGCATGAGTCCTGGAGCTACTTCGGCATCTAGTTTTTCCAGATTCCTTCTTAGGGATCTTGGCCTCGTGCCTAGTCTTCCTATGATTATGGGTACAATTTCCACTGGCATATTCCATATCTTTCTTATTTCGATTTTCAGGTCTTAGTGCTTATCAATTTTTTCCCTTTCTTTCTCATCTACTCTGGTGTCCCATGGTATCGCGACATCAGTGAATGATACTTTCTTCTTGATTCTGTCAATCAACGTCACGTCTGGTCAATTGGCACGTATCACCCTATCTGTTCTGATACCACAGTCCCAGAAGATCTTTGCCTAATCGTTTTCTATCACCTCCTCAGGTTGGTGTTTGTACCACTTATTACTGCAAGCTGGCTGGTGTTTCTTGCACAGGCTCCAGTGGAGGGCTTTTGCTACTGAATCACGCCTCTTTTTGTACTGGTTCTGTGCCAGTGCCGGACATTCGCTTGCTATGTGGTTTATAGTCTCGTCTTTCATATTGCACTTCCTGCGTATGGATGAGATGTTATTTCCATCTATTGTTCTTTGGACATATCTGGTTCTTAGGGCTTGATCTTGTGCCGCTATTAGCATTCCTTCTGTTTCCTTCTTGAGTGGTCCCCTCTGTAGCCATTGCCATGTTTCATCGCTGGCCAGTTCTTTTGTCTGTTTCATGTACTATCCGTGCATTAGTCTGTTGTGCCATTCCTCTGATTTGTTTTTCATTCTCCTGTCTCTGTATATTTCTGGGTCTTCATCTACTTTTATCAGTCCTTCTTTCCATGCACTCGTTAACCACTCATCTTCACTGGTTTTCAGATATTGCCCCAGTGCTCTGCTCTCGATGTTGACACAGTCCTCTGTGCTTAGTAGTCCTCTCCCCCCTTCCTTTTGTGTTATGTATAATCTGTCTGTATTTGCTCTTGGATGTAGTGCTTTGTGTATTGTCATGTGTTTTCTAGTTTTCTGGTCTATGCTGTGGAGCTCAGCCTTCCTCCACTCCACTACTCCTGCACTGTATCTGATTACTGGTACTGCCCATGTGTTTATGGCTTTTGTCATGATTCCGGCGTTGAGTTTTGACTTGAGTATCGCCTTAAGTCTATGCATATATTCTTTCCTGATTGTGCCCTTCATCTCTTGGTGTTTTATATACTATCCTTCTATTATTCCCAGGTATTTGTATCCTGTCTCATCTATGTGTTTGATGCTATTCCTGTCTGGTAGCTTTATTCCTTCAGTCCTTGTTACTTTGCCTTTTTGTATGTTGACCAAGGCGCATTTTTCTATTCCAAACTCCATCCTGATGTCCCCAGATACAATCTTTACAGTCTGGATTAGGGCATCTATTTCCTTGATGCTCTTACCATACAGCTTGATGTCGTCCATGAACATCAGACAGTTAATTCTGTTGCCTCCTATCTTGAGTTGGTACCTAGTATTCATCTTCTGCAGTACCTTTGTCATGGGAATCATGAGCACTACGAAGAGTAGTGCGGACAGTGAGTCGCCTTGAAAGGTCCTTCTCCTGATGTTAACCTCTGCTAGTCTTGTCCCAGAGTTTGTAATGCTGTATTCCAGTTGTGCATTGCGTTTTTAAGGAAGTTGATGGTGTTTTCCTCTGCCCCATATATTTTCAGGCATTTTATTAGCCACATGTGCGGTATCATGTCGAAGGCTTTCTTGTAGTCAATCCATGCTATGTTTAGGTTGGTTCTCCTTCTCTTACTATTCTTCATTGCAGCCTTTCTGTTAGTGGAGGATGGTGTTTGTATCCTCTAGGTAGTTGTATAGCCTTTCACTAATGATACCTGTTAGTAACTTCCACATTATTGGTAGGCAGGTGATAGGCCTGTAGTTACTTGCTATATTTCCCTTGTTCTTGTCTTTCTGTATTAAGGATGTTCCCCAAGGTCATCCATTTGGGCGCATGGTGGTTTGTGATACAGTGCTGGAGTTGTTATTATTATTATTATTATTATTATTATTATTATTATTATTATTATTATTATTATTATTATTATTCATAAAGTATATATATTCACATGCAGCATGAAAAAAGTCTAATATCTAAATAATATAACTTCCACCGAGAAGAGACAAAAAGACTGAAAAACGAAGGAGCCTTAAACTCACCCAGTGATGATGAAGTTTGCCCACATCTGAAGAATCATCTGGCCCACCCTCTGATCTCTGCTGGATTCTTTTTTGAGGACGTAAGGAAAATCAAAGAGGTAAAGGAGGTCATCTCCATGGGACACATGCGTGTCAAGAGCCGACGTCTTGATTCCCATCTCCTTCAGTTTTTTATAAAGGGGTCCTGACCACGTTGGAGTGTTGGGGTCACGGTGAGTCATGACAGAACTGCCAAAAGCGAGAACGAGGCGGAATCAGTTTGTAGTGAAGGCGTGAGTAAGAGACAGCGTCTACATACTTACTAATTTATTCAGACAACAAACTGACAGGTCAGCAACTCTTGCAAGCGGAAATGAAGCGTCCTACACTAGGTGACAGAAAACAAAGGTCACCACTCAATCATTTGTGTTTGTTGACAGATGAATATATACATATAAATTGATATACAAAGCATGAATAAAGTTATGGTACATATGGCTGAAATTCTGACATTGTAATGCCTGTGGTAATAAAGATAACATTTAACATGACAATAATATGAATGGAGATATATGCTGTGTTTCTTGTGTTTCGCACGGTTGTTGTGAGGAGATTAGTGAGCCAGGTGAGATGATGGTGTGCGGGGTCCACGTGGGACTTCGATGGTATGATAGAGGCACTGGGCATCGCCGCCCCTGTTTGGTTAACATCACAATAATATGAATGGAGATATATGTACAAAAGGTGCGTGACATATGCTGTGTTTCTTGTGTCTGTGTGTTTTGCACACAGAGATGTTGTTGTGAGGAGATTAGTGAGTCAGGTGAGATGACAGAGTGTGGGGTCCACGTGTGGTATGGTGGAGGTACTGGGCATGGCTGCCACTGTTTGGTTAATATGACAATAATATGAATGAAGATACATCTACAAAAGATGTGTAACGTATGCTGTGTTTCTTGTGTCTGCGTGTTTTGCACACAGAGATGTTGTTGTGAGGAGATTAGTGAGCCAGGTGAGATGACGGTGTGGGGTCCACGTGGGACTTCGAAGGTATGGTGGAGGCATTGGGCATGCCCGCCACTGTTTGGTTAACATGACAATAATATGAATGGAGATATATATGTAAAAAAGATGCGTGACGTATGCTGTGTTTCTTGTGTCTGGGTTTTTTGCGCACAGAGATGTTGTTATGAGGAGATTAGTGAGCAAGGTGAGACGACGGTGTGTGAGGTCCATGAGGGACCCTATAAGCTAACTCCCCGTTCATCATTCTATTATTGTTGAGGTTGGTGGAAGAAATTACTTCATAATTTATAGTAAGAGCATTTATTTTGCTCTTGTACTAGGAAGACTTCACCGACTGGTCAGCTGCTATCTTAATTCATATATTTACACACACCTACTGTACATACACACATATACTTTATGTACACATACATACATACATACATACATACATACATACATACGTATATATATATATATATATATATATATATATATATATATATATATATATATATATATATATATCTATGTGTGTGTATACACATGCATACAGACATACATACATATTTACATACACACACACACACATATATATATATATATATATATATATATATATATATATATATATATATATATATATACATTTACCATGAAATTTTTACCTGTCTTGTAATCACATTAAATTGATAAATATTATTATTAGTTTCCAAAATATGAAAAACTTCAGATACAGTTGGCCGAAAGAGGGCTTTTAACTTTGTGAGCAGTTTTCCACTGAATAGAATGTTTACGAGCAAGAAAAATAATAATGTAAATGCAATATTTTTCACTAACGTGTAAACGGGTGCTCCAGATTCAGCAAGGGATGCTGCTGCCTCCCAACCACATTTTAAAAAACGGTAACCGGTTAATGCCTGAAAGTAATGAAATCATGTTCAATAAATCTTGATAAGCGACATTTCTTACCAGATCCTACAAAATATTAAAACCTCTACACTGGAGAAAATTAACATACATTACTGTGACCTGACTCAGGAGACATGCAAGCAGAGAGAGTCTCTATTGGAAGCTCTATTCTATAAATGAAATCATTCAGTTTTTTTACAATTATCTGGAGCTTGTCAGCATCCGTACGAGCTTGGATAAATCAGTTAAATATTAAGTTTTTACAATGTGTAGATTCGAATGCCCGAAGCCCAGCATGTGAGTGCACTTGTGGTCATTTTGTGTGTACATAAACACAGCCATGCTTAAACGTGCATAAAGAGTTAACGACATATTTACAGATCTTGTTTCACTGGAGGTGTTACAATATCTGTAGACTAGGACGCCATGAAAAAAAAGTATATATATATATTTCCCCTAAACTTCAAGTGTTGGACTAACCTCAGTGAGTTGTTCCACCAAAACATCACGAGATGTTTTGGCGTGTTCGCTGTAATAAAAAGCTTCAGCCAAGTCCATCACTTGTTCTTCAGCGTCAGGATCCGGCCAGTTTCTAAAGGGGTATCGTGCCAACTCATTGTAGAGAGCCGTCGCATTGTGCCGCTGCTCCGACAGTATAAGCATGACTAGGAAAAGGAGTTCCAAATTACTCTCTGGTTGAAGAAACCGACAAATTCCCAAACTCTCTTCTGTCACTGATTTCAAAGACTATGTAATATGCTCCCGAGATAGATCTTCAATATGCTCCCAAGAGAACTGGAGATCGATCTCGCGAGCATATTGCAGATCTAAAGATCAAAGTTCAGAATACGGAACTTTGCAAGGACTTCACTTACGACAGACGAAAAGCAGACTTTCCTTGGGGACAAAGCTTATAATCGTGGGTGTTGGACGAAGGGTTAACTCCTTTAGAGGTGCTGGGAGGAAGGGTGCAGGGCGAAGCCCTCCGTCAATTACGGCCAAAAACCAGTTTGGGGTAAATTCGTACTTCTGTGGATGAATGGAGTGGAGAAAGCATGTGGAAAATTAATGCTTTATTATACGAATATATATCTATTCTATTCACATCACATCTTACTATACAAGACATAACAGGAAAGTTTAGAAACATTTCCAAGTACACGCGCCCCAATCCGTGGGGTAATTCGATACAATGAAGCTCCTTGGTGCAGAGGTGTTCAAAATAATATAAAGGTATCGAAGACTGTGGGTAATAAATCGAATCAGATCCATTAAAAATTTAAACTCTCCTGAATTTCTCTCATTAAATAGAAAATCTCAATCCTTCGTCTAGTAAAAAGCATTTTTTTTGTTGAAAGGACTTCACTAGAAGTGACATCAAAATCATAGCATCATCAATAATCCTGGCTTTCCTAACCATGAATGTGTTGTAGTGTGTAAAATTTCTCTCTCTCTCTCTCTCTCTCTCTCTCTCTCTCTCTCTCTCTCAAGTACGGGGGGGGGGCGCTTAAATGAAGGGCTACTCATATACAAAAAATAAAAATATTACCTTAGTTGTTCTGCTTGTTATTACCTCATATTATATTTCAGGCAATAAGCTGACTGGGCATTATGAATATAAAGCCACATATCTAGAATGTTTAGGAACTGGCTAGAAAATTTCAGTTTATGAGAGAAGTGACAGACAGGGTGTTATCTGAACAGAGTTAAAACTCTCAGCACTTGATAAATTCATAAAGTGATTTATCTTATTCATTCTCAGGTATGTAATACCAAATCATAATAGGAAGCAAAATAAAGTGAAACTAACTTATCATCAAAATTATTCAAATTCCAAATTTGTCAATTTTTAGAAAGGGAAAATCTATCCTTTGTTGCAATGGAGAGAAAAAACAAACGAATACATATAACGAAACCACAATAACAGAATAATTAAAATGCTTACATATAATGAAGCCTGGGCCTTGACGATTTGCTCGAATGTCTTGGAGGCAACGCACTCCCGTAAGGCCTTTGAATTTCCAAAGGGGCATCCTAATTCGTGGGCCAGTAATCGTGCTCCGATCAAGGGATCACGCCCAGCGGGGATCACAGCCCAGGGGCAGTATGCTGTTCCGCTTAACATTATTCCGCGGTGAAATAAATCTGCATACGAAGCAAAAATCGAGTGAAATTAAGCTTGGTCATCAGTGATGACGGTAGAGAAAATAACCAGATATACATCCAGTGAAGGCGTATGTGGTCCCAAACCAGGGTATAAGATCAAGCTTGAGAGTAGACATAGTGTCCCTACTGCCAGAATATACCAAGAACTGATCAAATTTGCAACAAATTACAGCTATTTGGTGTAAACTGTAACATGTAAAATGATGAACAAGAGCCAGATAAGAGAGGCAGCGTGAAGGTGCATCAGTCTGCTAAGTTTGACTCTATAGGTGGTGATCATCGGTCCTCGTTTTATTCGGGTTTGGGCCCCTTGGTTTTCCACTTACAGTTTGCCTTGTGTATTAAACTACGATACTCCCAAAGGTTTATTACATTGTCCCTACCACTCCATTTGCGTTGTTTTCTGCCTTTTATATCTCATTGGATCGCTTTGCCTCTGTTCAGTTTTATCTATCATTTCAGCTTCAATTCTTAACTATCATTCTAGTACAACAATTCTTGGAACCAGCCCTGTGAGAATCTAGAAAGGTGGATAAGGTGTCTCGTAATTCCAATCTATAATAATAATAATAATAATAATAATAATAAATAATAATAATAATAATAATAATAATAATAATAATAATAATAATAATAATAATAATAATAATACCTTTTGATAGAGGAGAATGCATATGAAAGTGAACAGAAGCAGCTCCAACAGAGAAACCTCCTAAGGTGACTTGCTTCGGGTCCCCTCCAAACTGAGCTATGTTTCTCTGTACCCAACGGAGAGCCGAGACTTGGTCAAGCAACCCATAATTGCCAGGCAGAACCGAATCCCCCATGCTCAGGTACCCTGTTTCCAAACGTAAAGTGAAAAATGAAGTACTAGGAATGTGATGTATGAAGTACCTTCTGGATACAGAGAAACAATATTTTTGACAATGTCGAAAACTTATACTCACGCGAAGCTTATATTCTAAAGACGAACTTAGATGAACTAACTGACAGAACTAGTGCCTTCAATTAGTCCCTTTACTGACCTAGTGCTCCAAGACGATAATTGATGGTAACAACGACGACATCCCTAGAAAGGAGCTTTCCAGCTCCGTGGGGGGACGACGACCCTCTGATGTAACCACCTCCGTGGATAAAGACAAGCACTGGGAGGAGGCCGCGCTCTGCTCGGTTCTCCTCATCTGTTTTTGGTATATTAAGCCAGGTGTGATCCATACTATGTTTATGAGTATCCCCGTTTTCATAGGCAATTAAGAGATCAGTAATGTATATTTCACAGATCAGTACGGACATTTTCTTTATTGACACTCAATGGGAAAAATGATCATACTGAATTCTTCTGAACTGACGTTCTTCATACTTCATTTATTGGCATCTTACCTAGGTGGGATGGCGTATGAACGTTGAGGAAAAGACAGTCTTCATTTCCCAAAACACCCTTGCTCTCCACGTCATACTGAGGGCAGAATGACTTAAGTCGACTGGCGTTTAGATAGTTCCCTGGCCACAGACCCACCAGGTCTACGGGGTCAGCGAAGCGCAAATCTCCAACAGGGGCCTTTGCGTATGGGATACCTCTGTTCGGTAAAGGAAGATATGGTCTTAGCATCTGGACATCAGGAGGGGAAATATTTAGGGTTTACCTGTGGATATTACGTGCTAAGAAAGAGTTACCGCGAAAGCGAAGTTTCATTTAACAGTGTTTGTATAGGTTTTAAAATATAATGTAAGGTATTATACGTAATCAGGCTATTTGTTCTTTTTTTTTTATTAAAACTCCATAATCATTAAATCTTTAATGAAGCAGATTAATTTCTAAGTCCCTGTTTCTACCTCGACAGCCTAAGCTTGTTCTTAAGCGTTACATTATATTTCCTTTGATGTTGCAGTATTCTTAAATTCACCGTCGACTCCGCACGTTCCTAATTCTTCGGATATTATGTAACAATATTTTTAGATACAACGATATGAATATATGTTGCCAACTCTGACCAAGGTTCCAGTTCTTACTGCTCACTTCACGCATTTCATCTTTTTATTCACATGCCAGTTGAAAAGAAAGCCCCAGTTAATATGCCTTTACTCAATTTTACTTTTCTAAATACTTGGGCCCTAACTTTCCAAGAACTGGCTGCTTTATCTGATGAGAGATCTTTCGTAATATTAAAAAATATCAGTGTGCACTGCTGATGCTGAATTGCGGTTTCTGCACAGTTTTCTTAATTATTTTTTGCCAAAATATAAAAAAGATTTAGACGTATTTGCCTGAAAGTAAGTTACTTAAACATTTTACTAGACTTTTATTCCTGAAAGTAAGTTACTTCAAGAAAAATTCTTCAGAGTTTCAGAAGGCAATGGTGGAGGCAACTTCTAGTCCTGGACTTACCTGAAGGCATGCATGTGCGTGTTTGGATGATGGGGAGGCTGAGTTGGCTCTTTCAATCCAGTAATGGTACCCAAGCTGGTCTTCAGATCGAAAAACTCTTTTATTCCTCCATCTGCAGGAAAGAAAATTTCGTTTGAAGTTGATCATTCTATTTCTCAATTTGTAAGTAATGAATGTCATTTATTTCAATGTCAATTAACCATTCATCCTCAAACGTGGGATTTTATGACATGAATATGTTACAAAAAGCAGTATGTCTGTGACGAAACATTTTTTTTTCTATCACGAATGCAGAATAAAAATGGTTTTTCACCAGGAGATAAAAGTGATAAAAAATAAGAAACAAAAAACTCCAAGATCTTTGATGACGTTGAATAAATATACAAGTGACAAAGGGTAATATTTTTGCTTCTAAGTTCCACTTCTTCGTTTGCCTTTTATTTTCTTTTTTAGCTCCCTGATTTTTTCCTCTTACCTAAGTTTGTATTTGTTTCTTTTTTTACGGGCTTTCTGTAGTATGGAAACTTGCCTTTAGGTCGGTTTCATTTGAGTAAGTAAATAGTAATAATAATAATAATAATAATAATAATAATAATAATAATAATAATAATAATAATAATAATAATAATAATTACCTAGTCCCCGCGTCAGCCTTTCCATCATAGTCACTGGAACGTCTGACGGCAACAACTCAACAGATTCTTCGCCAGTAGTTGCTTGTCCTTGAGCTAGGCCTGTTGCATGCAACAAAAGCAATAGCATCATCGTTGGTGATGTCAATGTCCAATTCATTTTTGTGGTGATGCTGTAGCAACCGAAGTTATTTGGTCTATTGGGGATCGTTCCACGGAGAATGAAATCGAATCACTGCAATAAAAAAAATGTGGTTAATATCGGTAAACCTCAAAATTCAAACACTAATTCTATCAGTTTTTTTAACAGTTTATTTCTCATACTAGTTAATCAAGATGTAAGAGTCGGCGTTCGGGTAAGGCCTATATAATCTTATAGCAAACTAACACTGATAAGGTCCCTCTCCCCTCTCGTAAACTGGAGGTGAAGTATTGGTCAAATGTTAAAATATCAAGTACAACAGCATGAAGGAATCTAAAGTCTGAAACCCGCAATGACTTTCATCTGCCTAGTCCTTGTTATACCAAAAGAAAGTCGAAAATGCTCTTAATTTCGCTCAACACTGACTTAAGGTAATACCTCTATGAGACAATTAAGGAAAATAATTGTCGCGATTTCAGAAACAATGTGTGTGTACCTTGGCGTTCGTTTGCTCTGGGAGGTGTGTGTGAGCCCTGGGAGGTTTAGCAGAAGAAGAACCGCTGGTTAGGCGACAGTGATCTAGAGTATATGACGTCTGGTGGTACCTGGCATACATGATGACTCTTAAAAATACAATCTGCCAGAGAAGATAACAAAGAAAAGTCGAAAGGTGCTTGTTCTATTGTTGTCTTATGTTCTAAAGCATAAGACAGCAAGATTGTTATGATGCCAATTTGTTGGGTTTTGAAGGGAGAATAAGTTGACTGAGATGACAAATAATATTTCTAAGAGTAACAACAACAAATATGAGATGAATCATCATATCAGTCTTCATAAAGAATTCGAACAATAATTCATAAGACCTTTTCCTTGTACCTCTCCATTTTCATAAGATGGCCGAGTGACTATGTTTGGGTATTTAGTTTATTGTTTTGTTTTCTGAGTCAGCCTTAGGCAGAATGGATTCATCTGAATCATTCTTAGGCTAAAGTCATATTAATTTTCTTTATGATCACGCCAGTATCGTAACGGTTTTGATATAAACTGAGATAATGATCAAGATATGGACATTCGTTAGACCATCGAAATCAATTACTATAAAGCCATGAAACACTGGTTCATGTACAGAACGAACAAATAATTAAGTGATAATTCTGTAGCTCTGAGCTTAGCTGTATCTTAACTATTTTACAAGAAAGGCTATGAGAGACCAGACAATAACCTACGGCGATCTTGCGCACTCTTTTTGTAGTAAGTAATCAGTTTAGAGTACTAGTAATCACGAGCTGAATTTACAGAAAGTATTGCATGAAATAAACTGGGCACGTTGAAGATGGAAGTGTGATGACTAAATGATTAGTTTTCTTGGTAAAAAATCAATAACATGCTACCTTAGAATGCAGTTTTGTACTTCAATAAACTTTTTAACAGTTCAAGAATTTTGGCAAAGATTCTGTAGATCCGGACGTACTGTTTTTTGTCAGTTTGACTTAGCTTGGTTCCATATATTCAGCGAACTATATGTAAAGACAAATCCATAAACAAAACGAGAAGGGTAAGCTGACAACAGTGACCTGAAAATTGTTTACTAATGTCCAGAGAATATTAGGTAAGCCGAGTAGACTATAAACCCTCATTTCACAGCTTATCACCAGGAGAGACGGAAAGATCTACAAGATATGATGAACAACTGGATGACACCAGAATATGGACTGAGAATTCGATAACAACAGATACATATAGAAACATAATGCTGACAAAACAAAGATATTATGGTTCGTGTTACTGAAATTTCAAAGTTTCTTATAAAGCAGAGGATCGACATGACTCCAACCCTTGTATTTACTAAATGCATTAGCGAAAATATGCAGGGTCATGCATCCTTTAGATGTATAAATAAAAACGAATTTAGTTGACGAAGTGCTTGGCATGATAAGCCAGCATCTTGTTGAAGGGTAGGAAATACTTTCCTTCAAGTAAAGACCATCAATAGTATCATACACCTTCCCAGGTATATTTCATAATAATATTCCCCAGTAATTCTCATATTTAACTCTATCTCCCTCCCCTTTTTGCAACGGAACAGTTATTTCACTCGTCTATCTCCAAAGAAATAAGAGAAGATAATGATATATAAACACACACACATACACACAAATACATACGTACATACAAACACCCACACACACATATATATATATAAATTATATATAATAAATGTATATACATTATATATATACATATGTATATAAATTACGGTATATATATATAATGTATATACATACATATATATATATACATATGTATATACATATATATATATACATATATATATATACACACACATATATATATATATATATATATATATATATATATATGTATATACATATGTATATATATGTATATATATATATATATATATATATATATATATATATACATATATATAATTATATATATATGTGTCATAAAAATAAATGGTAATTCCGATCTCTGACATGCAGTGGCAATTCAACTTAACGGGCATTTCGGGTGTCTGGCCCTTCCGCTAAGACTTAGTGTTCTCAACTAGGGGGATATTTCAGAGTTTCGGAGCGGGGTGGGGTGGAATTGCGACCATAGATTGGCAGACTCAGACTGGCTCTATGACCACACAAAAAGCAGTGTGCATTGGTGAAAGGTGAAAGGGTGCATGGGCCAAAAAAGGTTGAGAACCACTGCCGGCTAAGTAACGTAGACTGGCCATGACCTAAACGATTGGGTACCACAGGCAACGATCTAGAGAGGGGCCAACTCGCATACCTTAGAGAGAGAGAGGAAACATGCACAAGGCAAGAAACACATTTCACTGCGTAGTTCATCCTAACGCGATGCTTACGTGTTCGTATATCCTGTACACATACATACATACTGGAAAGTGTTTAACATTAAATTACTGTATGGTATTGAGAACAGCAAAGTTTTGTACTATATTAAGTAACTAAAATCAATATATATATATATATATATATATATATATATATATATATATATATATATATATAGAGAGAGAGAGAGAGAGAGAGAGAGAGAGAGAGAGAGAGAGAGAGAGAGAGTGTGCTCACAGTATTGTTTCTATCATGATACAGATTTACTAACTATAAAACATCCACATATACAGAAAAAAATGACTGTACATACAGTACAACAGTACATTTGCATCAGTGTAATTGTTATTGATGCAATTACACTTTATCTAACCAATCATCTCAGCATTTCTACTGTAGGCACGTGACTGTGAGAAGGACAAAGAGTCACGCTCTTATTTAAAAAAAAAAAAAAAACTTTTAAGTTGTAAATTTAACAATGTGGGGGGTGGGGGGGGAGGCAAAGCTATGACTGGCAGATGCTTGGTCAAGAGGTAAAGGGGTGGCGAAGGAGGAAGGCTGTCTGCCTCTCGTCAGGTTCTCTCGGAATCTCTATAAAAAAAAAAAGTTGGACTCTCTCGGGCGCGGTCAGCGGCTCCCTTTTACGGGGTCTGACCCACGGGTCACAAATGCTTGATGCGGTGCCCACGTGGCGTCGCACCTTAATTTCTGGTGCCAAACCCTGGAAGGTCTGGTCAGTTCTTGCATCATTTTTCTCCTCGCTAATGGTATCCTCTGGCTATGGCGGTGGCGTTAGTCCACTAATCTCAACACCAGGGTCCTGCAAGAGAGGAGAGAGCGAGAATAACCTTTTCCAAGAACAAGGAATAAGGAAACTCCAAACTTGGAGTGCCTAGTTGACCTGACAAACAAATTCTGTGCTCTTTGGTTGTTCATTTTCTTCTAGTTTGAGGCGAGTAGGCTGGCTTTGTACAAGATATGCAATTGCAATCATGCCACCTGCATAATCTTGTAGCAATATATATATATATATATATATATATATATATATATATATACATATATATATATATATATATATATATATATATATATATATATATATATATATATATATATGAGACTGTGAAATATTTTCTGTTAAAACAGAATTCCATCAAATATAAGGAGCCCATAAAAATGTCAATATCTTCAAAGTAAAGGCTATATTTCAGAGACCAAACTGCCTCTCTCCTCAGGCAAATAGTGAATGAGAAAAAGTTAAAGAAAAGTGGTATTTATACCAAAAGGTCCATAGGTCAGCGGTTACATCACTCTAGTTGACAATTTCTCGTTAATTTTCTAAATCGCTGGTTGGAGAAAGATTTTATCCATAATATCTGAATCCCAGGCGCCTCTTGAAAGATTCATTGTATTTCTTCATTTAATCAAGGCTGATTCCACCATCTGGCTTTTGAACCGACAATTGCTGCTATAAATTATATGAGACATATTCCAGTTTATTATGTGATTATGGTTATTTATGTGGTTAAAAATAGCTGAGCTGAATGTTTACACTGTATTAATCTCTGGGGGAGTGATTTGCCCGTAAAGCCGATATAAGATTGGTCACAATCGAGGCAAGGGATTTCGTAAACTCCTGTTTCTTTGGGGACTGACTTTTGTTGGATGTTAATCAGGGATTTGGCTAAGGTATCTGGGTCGGTAAAAGCAAAAGGATTAGAGTTTCCAAGTGTCTGTGTCAACATCTTAATCCTGTCCAGGATGTGTGTGTGTGTGTGTGTGCAATTTCCCGTTTACGGAATTGAAATTTTAGTTAAACATCCAAACGGGATATCAAATAAGAGGTATAATTACCGAAGAAATAAACTCGACACCGTAATTTTATTACTTAGATCGAATGACATATTAATTGAAATACCCCTAGCGTCATTGAAAAGCATCTCATATTAGCTACTGAGATAAATTAATATAAAGAAGTTTTCCAGACAGCAATGTTCTTTACCATAAATTGTTCTTTCGAAGGTGACGGTCACTGAAACCCTTATTTCGCAGGCATCTGAGAGATACAGTGCATTCTATTTCGTAATACTATAATGCCATGTTTATTTCGCGTGACTGAAGGCCGCCACTAACGATCAGGTATACCTGAGCAGGTGTGCCTGCAAAGTTGACCTGTGCAGGCGCACCTGAATGTTAATGTGGACAACCTGCACTATTTTTTTTTTCTTGCCTGAGCAGGCGACCTGAGCAAACACAGTAGTTCATCTAAATCGATAAGCCTGCGTCGAAACGACCTGAGCAGGCGCACTTCAAGGTTAATGTGGGCAAGCCACCATTTTGGCTGGGTTCACTTCCCGTCCTTGGATAGAGTGTGTTCCAGCTGGAAACAATAACTGAGCTTTATTGAATTAAAAGTGTTTGCACCTAAATTACAGAATGTTTACAGACTCTTGGAAGCAAGGCTGTTAAAAACATGACAAAGTAGTGAATTGGGGTTTTTCGAACATAACTTTTCCATGATACATTTGGTTTTAGGATCTTGTATTGATGAGGGAACTATTATTCTTCGTCATGATTAATTTAATATTCCCGCTATATATTTATCGTATCGTTTATGTACCTCATTTATGTAATATGACGTCAAAGGGACTCTTCAAATGATTTACCAGTTTAATTAACCCATGAATTATTTTCCTTAAACTGTATTTAATTTGGTGTTTGTGGTTACAAATATTTTAACAAAAATGTCCGTTCGTTAAACAGTAATTTCGTCTCCTGCAATGTTGAGAAAAGCATTTATGACTGTTTCGGCAGCAATAAATCTTCGTCAACAGTAATTTGTTCGCTCCCGGAGATCCCGCAGATTTCAGAATCATCACATCGGAGAAAACCAATCATCAAAATCCTCTTTCATCTTCCGTTATCCTTCCTAATCCTCTCAAGGACTCCCTGTAGCGTAAAGGATGCGCGGTCGACTGTAAGGCGGACATCCAAATGATCTCTTGGCGCGGGTTGAAAGCTGCACAGAAATAAGGCAACTTCTTCAGAAGTGTGTCGCCATCTTCCTAAGAGCTCAGGTTCCGGGATTTCATAAGAATGAATCCGAGGATGTACCAGAATAACCGTCATTTCGATCGTCTTTTGTTTTTGTGTGAGCGTTTCCCAACAATTTGTGAAACGCTTGCATACATGAGTTCATATTACCTTGACAATATGAAGGACGTATGATCTGCTCAAGCGAATCGAGGGAGCGTACAAAACGACCGGAATGTGCCGGATTCGAACCCAAGCTCACCAATTACGAGGTTTTTGGATTAATGTCACTTGGCTTAAATGCTACTTTTCTCCATGTTACCCTCTTGTTTGTTCAACTATTAGTTTTTTCCGCCAGCCAGTATTAAAAACTAAAAGCATAGTATGAACCTCCTTGACTTTAGAATTCGGTTAAATGTTAGGACTGTTGTCGAGTTTCCATGTTAAAAAATTTCATACAGAATTCGATAACGCATTCAAACATTTTTGTTTAGTGCTATTTGCTGTAGGTTTAGATGGCTTCTAAGCATAGTCTTTCTTAGCTTTGAGTTTTCTTCAACCGGGTTAGTCGTATCGTAAAATAATTCCACGAATGTTTCCTGTCTATCAAAAATTTCCTAAACAAAATCGCCTCAGCGGCTCCTTCTCTTTCTCTCATGCAGTGAATGATGAAAACTGAATTGGGCGTGACTATATAGGGAACTAAAATGATGAGCTCGGAGAAAATCGCAGTTTACTAGAACATTGACTATAAAAGACATCAGAATAACCAAAGTAGTATTAAAAAAATAGAAAGGTTAGCAGACGCTTGCTTTTATAAATTATTTGGGGTTCGTTTCCTTATGCGTTTCCCCATTGAACATGTTACGAAAATGACCGACTGCCTCCATCTCTTAATCATCTCAACATGTTAGTATCGGACCTAGATATTTTTGGGAAGTTGAGGAAACGCAACTTAGAATTTATATCTCCGTCCATTCTCTAACTCGTTATAAAACTATTGATGCCCCAACTGAAAATGATATCTCCATAGTTATTTCTTTATTTTCTGACGGTGTATATTCTCGTTTTCAGAGTATCTGCCGCTCTAAATTCTAGCAAACAGCCGGTGGAAGAGTCCATTCTTTGCGAGCGCTTCACTCGACCATGGTTAGGCAACTTTATACTTTGGCAACCATGCGCATTGAACTTCACATAATTGCCAATTAATCTGAACCCAAAAAACGTCTGGAAGCCAATTATTTCTTCTCTTTTCACGGACTAACGACAGACATCGTTAACGCGCAAGACTTGAATCGTTAAGGGATTTTCAAGACTTCGGCATTCTGTTGTCCATTATTGGATGACTGACTTGGATCTCTGCAAAGTTTAAAGCAAATCGAATAGAAGGGAAAGCTATTGGTCACCCGTGATCATGTTCTTGATTGTCCATATGGCTCACAATATTTCTGCTTTGTCTTGCACTGTCGTACCTTCCGAATTCGTTCTGAGTAAGATTAAACGTATTTCAGTATTTTCTTTATAGTCAGTTGTTTTCAAGAATTTTTTAGATAAAATCAGACGAAACTCTTTTGCTGTAAGTGACACATCTAACACAACTAAATACTTTTTTCACAGCGACAAGTCAATAGTAATAAAAAACCAAGCTGTAACTTGGACCTAGTAAACAATAATGTGAATTTCACTTTGCTTGCACAACTTTATCCTTTAGAGTACGTTACACAATAACTGGAGCAATTAATGGACGGTGAAGGGAGTAAGTGCACCAGCATTCATGTGTCATTCTCTGAGTTACTGTTTGAATCAACATAAATAGAATATCTCAAAAGAGAAGCAGAGAGTGAAAATGATCTTCGGAGAAAGGTTGAGAAAGAAAGGAAGTTACAGAGAAGAGACACTGACGAACGACTTACTGAGCGACAAGGGATGATCATAGCACTGTAAGGAAAGAACATTTCAACAGTAAGATATGTAAACAGCTCAATAATCCCATGAAGAAATCAGTATTTACAAAGAGGTAGCAAAAGGGAGATCTGATTTGCAATTAAAGCATGAGAATGGCTTGAAAAGAATTTGAAACGATTGAAAAATATTTTGATCACTATCTTTTCCTTAAACTTTCAAAAACCTGTCTTTTATACACCAGCTATGACCTTGGAAGTTATTTAGCAAGCTTTTGGAATAATTCATTTATGACTTGATGTCTTTGAAGATTGTGTGGAAATTTTGGATACATTTACGCATAAGTTCATAAGTGACCTTCCCAAACTTTGGGAAGTCTTTGGATGAAATTGCTCACAAACATGTTGACCTCTTAGTAGTTCGAAAAATTTATTAGCTGAAATAAAATATAAACTTCAAAGGTTGACCAGAACAGGTTCATAGAAATTTTCATGGTGTCTGAACTATCGTGCATATTTGAAAAAAAAAAAAAATATTATGACCTGTTTTATTCATGTATAGTTTTTCTGCTCATGCAATTTTGAAGCAACTTGAAATCAGAGGTACTTTAAAATAACAGTAATCACGGTCAAAAGCAACTGATAATGCTTATCAGCCAGTGCCTTAAATCCCCGTACGAGGGTAGTGCCGCCAGTGCGTCTCATGAGGTGCACTGTGGTTATTACTTAAGGTTCTTTGCAGTTTCCCTTCGGCCCATAGCTGCAACTCCTTTCATTCCATTGACTGTGCCTCCGTTCATATTCCCTTTATTCTACTTACTATCCATCTTTCCTGACAATTTAAAACCCGTTTACTCGCAATTTACTTTTCAAAGCTGAATGACCTCAAAGGTCCCAGCGCTTGGCCTTTGTCCTCAGTTATATATTTCATTCCATTCCATAAAGGCACGCAGATTTGAACTGTTTTCTCCTAGGCACCTTCGTAACATCAGCCAAACAGGTACATTTCTTATCTGCCATGTGGACATAGGCGTTCCCGATGTTGTTACTACCAAGAAAGGTCTTTTTCTAACTGTCTTCTGCTGGCGCGGGGTTTGGCTTCTTAAGACTCTTTAGCCATTGGCTTTTTATCCATACCCTAAGCTTTACATCAACATAAACTGTTACTGTGGATGCTGAAGATGGGCGCCCAGGTTCAAGCTGTCAAAAGGAGTTAGGCATAGATAACTTTCGCAAATGTCTTCGGTTCTATAAGTTTCAACTTCTTTTTTATTCCTAATGAGGTTTCTACAACGTTTCTAACTTTTATTTACCTAAATATTAATCTTAATTGACCATTTCATTTTAGTGTCAGTCGGCGTATAGTTAAGGGCTACTGTGAATTATATACCAAATCATTTATAACTTTTTTTTTTACAAATATAATGTCAAGAACTGTCCTAAACAATAACTAAAATTGTTTCGTTTTCCTTTTTCAAACAATGGAATAATGATCTTTTCACTATTTTCCCATTTATTAAGATAACGCCATTCCTCTATTAAAGAACGCTCACAGATTTTCGTTGTAGGAAGAAAATCACATTACTGGTCCCTTTTTCCCGGTGAACGCTTCCATAATTCTGATATCGTGAGCGCCAGGAAGCTTTTAATCCCACTCTCTTTATTTTCTCCTCCGATAATTCTGTTACATAACACAATCCTCTGTAAGAATCTTTCTCAATTATGAGAGCTGGTGTCACTCTTATATAAAACCAGACTGAGGGCTGAACGGGATCTAAGACCTGGGAGAAAAGAGGATTTCTTTCAAATAAGAAGATTCAGTAAGATCCTTTCATATGATATATATATATATATATATATATATATATATATATATATATATATATATATATATATATATATATATATATATATATATATATATATATATATATATATGTGTGTGTGTGTGTGTGTGTGTGTGTGTGTGTGTGTTTGCTTTTATTGTTGTTTATTCATTCATTATTTTTATGTATACTTTATTATAATTTTCTTTCTTGCTCCCATTCTCTGTTTCTCTTTACACACAGTTTTATTTTAATCTATGGCATCATATTATGTGACAGCTTCCTCAAATATGCATGAAAGGTTTGCTTGTTTTTCTTGTACATTTTAATACTGGTAAGAGTATTTACTATTGGTAACTATGGCACAAAAACTTAGCTTTGCTGATAACACCAACGTGGTGAAAATGTGAAAAGTACAATGTGCAATGGAGTTCCTCTGTTATTTAGGTTACGGGAAAAGTCTCATTTCCCAGTCATATTTAAGGGCCATATTACTCTTTAATTAGTCAGCAATCAGTTATGAAAGAATATCTAGTCGATGAGTCACAGTCTGCCGTTGTGATTTCTCATGATATACAATTGTGAATATTGTTTCTTTACGTTCCTTTCAAACAAGTAGTTCGTGACAATTATTCTCTTTCTCATAGATCAGTATGACAAATAGGCAAATTCAGTGTGACGTGGAAGGTGCCCATTGTAGTGGCAGGAATAAGGGAGAGAGAGAGAGAGATGACAAAAATTTCCGTTCTGACGGAGGGTACTAATTGTTGAGTTATTGGTAGATTAACAAAAATATAAGCTAGAGCGGCCTCTGGCGATCATAGAATATAGAATAGAATATAGAATTTAGGCCAAAGGCCCAGCACTGGAACCTATGACGTCATTCAGCGCTGTAACGGAAATTGACAGTAAAAGGTTCGAAAGGTGTACCAGGAGGAAACCTCGCAGATGCACAATTGTTAAGAGAGGGTGGAAAGTAAGATGGAAGAAAGAGAATATGAATGGAGGTAGAGTAAAAGGAATGAAAGGGATGCAGCTAGGGGCCGAACGGACGCTGCAAAGAACCTTAAGTAACGCCTACAGTGCACCGCATAAGGTGCACTGACGGCAGTACCCCCCTACGGACTCTGGCGATCATGAACAGCCAGTAATGGCTACAAGATAAGAGAATTATTGTCCTAGAGAGGCGGAATTTGGTACGGTGCAGTCACGGGAAAATTGGATTTGCGTAGTTTGTCACCAGTATCCTCCTATGAGTAACTCGAGGAAAGAGAGCCATCACCATCAGCATTATTATAAATTTAGAAAGAGTAAATGAGTTCATGCAATCACTGATATATATTGTATGTAATCGTAAGTGAGAAGATAGCATATCTTTGTGGCGGAAAGTCGGGGTATCGAAGAACTAGGAAAATGGTATACAACATGGTGCACATAATAATGATATTTTGACGTTTCTCATTTTTTATTGGTTTGTAGACTGATTATGTTATCTTGAGGAAAATAATATTCAAGTATTACTTTAAAACACTTTTCAATCATCTGTTCCTTGCAGACATGCTGGTCCTTATTCCAACAACAATTTGGGAACCCAAACCTGGTCCCCGCTGGCGTTCCTTCAGTAGCAAGTTGAGTGGGTTATGCGCCTAGTGTTCCAGCTGAAGAGGTAAGTTAACTGGAAGACTGCTAGCAGTCTGCTTTGCTATCATTATTTACTACTTTCTTGTTTGCAAGAAAATCAATGAATAGACTGAAAGCCTTTTAAGCCCAATATCTATGGACAAAGGACACAAAATACGGTTTATGGGTTGTTACTTTCCAGATAATAGATACATGGCTCTGTGGGCTAAGGCACCATCTATTGGTGTTTCTAAACCAGGCAACGGTTCGAATTCTGCCGTTGACGAAGGACTTTTGGCTTATAATTCTCCATGGGTATAAGTCCATTTTCAAACTATAGTGAATTGGATATCAAACGATATTTGTGGCCTAATATTTATGAAAATATAAAAAGGCACGCGTGTGTAAGTGACAACAATTCATGAGAGAGAGAGAGAGAGAGAGAGAGAGAGAGAGAGAGAGAGAGAGAAGAGAGAGAGGCGGCATTAAAATAGCTCCCTTTTTCCGTTTGAGGTCATTAATTCAAATTCACACTAATTGCCTCATATCAATTTTGACCGGGAACCTTTCTTAATTACATCCCACGTATTTCGGTTTTCCAACGAGAACATATAAATAGCCTCTGCACTTGATTGCAGTTTGCTTCGGGGGCGAAATATGGGCAATAAGCTTCTCGCACCCGTGCTTGCTTATAATGCAGCTGCATGTAGTGGTAGTCCGGGGTGGTTCTCCCCAACGGGTCCCCTTCCCCCATCTCTCTCTCTCTCTCTCTCTCTCTCTCTCTCTCTCTCTCTCTCTCTCTCTCTCTCTATGCCAGGACCTGTCGTACGTGCTTCTGAACATTTTTTTTATTAATTTGAAAAGTATGTTGCTGCGTCCAAATAGGTACTAAGAATGTGTAAGAACAAGGCGCGAGTGAAGTGCAAGATATCTGAACGTAAATTAAATTAATTTTACTCTTAAATAAATAAAAGTGATGCTGTAATTTGGAGCAAAGTTTTTCTTGTTAACACTGAATAATTATTAAAGTATCTACCGTATAAATTACATGACATGATGTATATTCGTGAAATAGATAAACACAAACATCAGATTTCGTTTCTCCTTAATTCAGTCGTTGTGCTGTCCGTGTTATGATTATTTCTGTATACGTGCAATTTCTACCAAGAAAACATGCGAGTTACTTTTTAATTTACTAGGTAATTGCTGGTTCGAAGCTGTGCATTTACAAGAAAAAGAACATCTCTCACTTGACTGTCATTTGCACTATCTTTAAATCGCATGTGAAATGATACAGAATTAAAACACTGACTGGCTTAAGAGTGAGACTCATCAAGTTAAAGGTGATAGGTACCAAGTGAAATACTATCTATGTAAAGTAAGATTAAGCTCTTAACGTTAGAAAAATTTTTGCCGGTCTTGTCTCTGTACACTGAATCTGGGGCACTTAGGTTTTTATTTATGACTTATTATATATATATATATATATATATATATATATATATATATATATATATATATATATATATATATATATATATATATATATATATATATACTGTATATACATAAATATACTGTATATGTATATATATATATATATATATATATATATATATATATATATATATATATATATATATATATATATTACGTAATTAACTTCCAATCATCTTGGATACCGTTTGGGTTACACTTCATGACAAATTTAGGTAAAAACTTGTTTTATATTACTGAAGGGAATAAGTTGGCGTGAAGGTGACATGGCTGACTAGCTGTTAAGCACGTGTCTAAGCCCTTGAGCTTGGGAGGCTGTTTTAGTGAGAACCCTGCACCACCTGACCCCATAAAGTTAAGTATATCTTAGTTTAATCAGACCACTGAGCTGATTAACAGCTCTCCTACGGCTGGCCCGAAGGATTAGATTTATTTTACGTGGCTAAGAACCAGCTGGTTATCTAGCAACGGAACCTACAGCTTCTTGTGGAATCCGAACCACATTATAGAGAGAAATAAATTTCTATCACCAGAAATAAATTCCTCTTATTCTTCATTGGCCGGTCGGAGATTCGAACTAGCGGCCAGCAGAGTGCTAGCTGAGAACGGAACCCACTCGCCCAACGAGGAACTACCTGATCCCATAACTACATAGTTTTTATGCATGAGTAGCAGAGTCCAAGCCAAGGAGAACGTGAGAACCAGCATATCTCAGCTAGAGCCTTCTTTGATGGAAACCACAAAAATGAGATAACTAGGTCTTAATTTCATATGCAAGGATATGCAGGACACCCTGAATATGTTTCTTTGAATTCACTTCTCCTTTTACTTGAAGAAAGTGCTGCTGTCCCAGACTATCTGGACATCAAACCTCGTTAGACAGGTCAGAAGTACACACAGGGTCATGTTATTGAAAATGGCACAATGAATGGTGCTTAAATACTTGCCTTTATGATGGTTTTGGTCACTCTTTATCGATCAAATGTACGACCTTCACATAACCACAGGTTAATCAGGAAATACTATGTGAACATACTTCATCTGTACGGCAAGTCTAGTTTGCAATTCCTGACGAATATTTTTGGTAAATATATATGGTTATGTAATGTATTTCTGAAAGTCATCGTTTTTGCAAAGTCCAATATTCCTATTTGCTGAGTTCCAGTTTACTATTTGCTTAGTTACCAGTATATACTGTTACTTTCAGTTTTATTTTTGTTGAAAATCAACATGCTGTTTAGTTTTTCCTTTATTAAACACCCACCTAAACATCAAATTATTCTTTTTATGCCTGCATCAAGCAGACAGTGGAAGCAACTTCCAAAGTTTATCACGCAGAGAAAGAAAATATTAGTAACCAATTAAGACCATCCCTAGATTACCGAAAAGACCATATTCTTACATATTGCTAGTTATCGTTAGGCGTTGAAAGCAAATTTCTGGTAGCTACATAATTACCCTCTTCATTGCCCGATACTGCAGATTTCTCTCTCTCTCTCTCTCTCTCTCTCTCTCTCTCTCTCTCTCTCTCTCTCTCTCTCAGACAGGAGCTCATGGTGAGTACCCATGTTTTTGCTGTAAGCTTTACCATTGGAAATGAAAGAGGATAGGGGATGCAGAGTATCTGCCTACAAGATGCTTCCGGTGTCAGCGAAAGTATACATATAACGGTGTTGTTATTCTTTCGTTCAAGCTGTTCACTAATCCGAAGTCAAAGAAAGTATGTAAATCATTCCAAAAAGTAATAATACTTCTTTATTCAAATGAAAAGGGAATTCCGTTGAATAATAAAACGTTATATCTAAAGCAAAGGAAAAGAGAGGAGTTTTTCTTCTCAGAACGCGGACCACATTTCTATAAACAGAATTTCAAGGTAAGGACTCCATGCAAAAGACATTCATACCAAAAGGTCAGAGTTGAAGATCATGCCAGCCCAGAGAGATCTGCCCACAACGCTGGACTTTCAATGCACTGAATGCTGAAATGTCAACAGCAGTGGAGAAGAAAGTATTTCATTTGATTTGCAATAAAGAATAACGTTTGAGAAATAACGTTTGAGATATAGAACTAGGTCATGAATATATATAACCACATTACAGTCCAGCCACAAGAGGCTATCATATTCAGCGTTTTGGTTACGGGTAACCAAACTCAGTCATACAATACAAAAGTCCGTAAAATTCATATGAACAATGAATCGACATTTGGGAGATAAACAACAATGGCCTGGAAATTTTTGGAGTTATTTGAATAGTCGGCGGGATAAAGTAATTTTCGAATTGCTAAATCATTCAGTTATATATGTAAACAATAACTGTACATATGAAATGTTCAGTTCTGGATATCGCAGCTGCTTTGTTTAAACTCATGGAACCTCGACTGAGTAACATTTTGATTTAGCATGTATGCACGTACACATACATTCATAAACGTATGCATGTCTATGTATATCAGGTACGTGCCGTGCATAATTACTCATGGTAAGCAGTCAGTAGATCTATTAGAACACCTTATTATCAGACGAAGATCTTTAAAATTATTTTGGATAAAAATTTAGGCACAACATTGTTTTCACAGGGACTCCATTCTTCTGTTTATGTTGGTAGCAAGAATATCCGTCACTTTTCCCGAGGAACTGTAATTGACAGTTTTTCTATTTCAATAAAAAATATTTGCTGTCTAATGGAAATTTAAGAAAATAAATCTTTTCATTTGTAGCATGAAATTTTAGGGTTAAATGCAGCAGCTTCACAGCTTCAGGGCAATTTTATTATAGTTCAATTAGAAAATAAAAGCAAGCAAATCGTTTAATGATTTACCCCAAAGCACTTGTTAACAGAAAATTCCAGCTAGATCCACTGGCCTTCTTATGACATCTAGGTTACTGAAGGTCTTTTCGAAACTTTCAACTGTTTTTTTATTAATATAACAAGCAAGCCTCAGAAAATTCTATCATATACCAATGAAAAGAATGATACCTTTTCAAGTCACAGTATCTCCCTTTCATACACTTCAGTAAATGATTCAGTATTCCACAAAATATTTTTCTCTTTCCTCTTTTATAGGGAATTTTGCACGAGATTTTTACTCTTTTGTCTGATGTAGTCTTCAAATTGATACGAACTAATTTTTTGTACGAATCTACAAGTTAAATATTTATTTCATTAGTTCTTCCAATGCAGTATTAAATATCTAACATTTTTATTAATAGGATATTGTATAATGCTAGTTTTAATTAAAATTTCCTCGTAAACAAGCAGAAACTAGTATGTTGTATATTTTTTTAATAGTTGTGAAGATCATTGCTACTCACTACTGGATCTGGATCCCATATTAATAGTTTGCTCTTAATGTTATTAAAAAAATTACAAAGGTTATCAATACACTGTAAAATAATTAATGACAAATTTGAGTTACAACTCCAACCTCGTTGGTAAGGTCTTTGGGATGCGTTTTTGCGTTGTCATCAAGAAATTGCATTTTTTTTATAGCAGGACTGATAAATGAGGCAAACGAGTTGATAGTAATGAATAAGCTTGCACGCTCAATTGTGAAATCTGCCGACTGTGACAGCACGATTCAGCTTGAGAGCATAGCTGTGGGTAAATGAAGCTGAAGGCGTTATCTTTTACTTGAAAGTGAATGGTACTTAAATGTGACACCACCACCATTGCGCAATCGTATGTCTGTGCAACAGGTTTTCTGAGAACAGCAGCATTAGTAAGTGTGTGTTCTTTGCAACTGTTCTGCTCTCTCCTTTAGTCTGCCAAATCTGGTGTAGTCCTTTAATTTCAGAGTTCAACACACATCTTAATACAGTAGAGCACTGACCTTGTCACCAGTGTCATCTATGTACTACAAATGGCATTCAGGTGTGCTGTAACGATCTCTTCTTTAATGTTGCTTTCTGCAACCTTTATTGTTGCTTCAGTCAAGCCATTTTGTATATGTTTAGAAACGCACGGAAATGTTGTAACATTTTCTGAACCTCCTAATTATATTTGTCCGTTTATACTGCTGAAGCTCTTGGAGTTCTGTTCTTGGTCAAAGTTTTTTAGAACCATTTTGACAGTTCTTCATAAGACAATTTAGAAAAATTCTTAAGATACTCACTGTCCGTATCTGAAGAGGGTTAAATCATGAAATCAAAAAGAGGTGACATAAAGCATATACACATTCTTAAATAATAGGGCAAACCAAGAAACATAACACTATAAGTCTCTTCCTATGCGATGTTTGAGCTAGAAACTTTTCCTTACTGTAATTAGGTTGAATATATAGAGAGGTGAGGATTATACTATAGAATGCCTCAGTGATTTTTACTGGTTTCTTGGTAATATCGTAAGGACTTCATTAACCTTGTTAAAATAATCCGTAATGGATATAGGCCAATAAAAAAAAAGCGCTCCAGTAAGATCGAGAGACTGGTCATCATCACAAAGTGAAAATAGGAAAACATATTTCGTCCCCCATCACTTCGAATCCTCGAGATAAATGCAATATCATCAGCCATCCAGAAACAAATGAAACCTTCGTACCGAACGCAACTTTCCGACGAAGAGTAATCGTCTGCTTGCTTTTGTGTCTCTGTCTGTGAGATGAGTAACGTTTCTCAAACATTCTGGAAGATCAAACACTCGAGGAGCTTTGATGTGCAGCGATCAGGGGTCGAGAGAATATTCTGGAAGGTTCCGTCTCTGATGAATGGCTTTTCATGAGTTTGTGTGCAGCTATTCTTTGAAGAGAATATCTGCCGAAGGATGATTAAGGATCCTCGGGATTCTGGAACGGCGCTGCTTTGTGCCTTAAATGCCACCTAATGAAAAAAGTGTATTTGCGGAGGTACCAAAGGCGTAATCACAGTAGTACATCAGAGGCGCAGCAAGTTTGTGGCATAAATGACCCTGATGAAAAGTATTTAATGGGAATATTTTTAATCTTATGTTTATAGTTTATTCTGTTTCTTATGAACTCATGAGGAGGTATGAATAAATGTTTTGGGGGGAGGTGGGTGGGTTAGTCTGAAAGTGCTCACACACTCCACATACATTGCATTCACAGACATTAATACGCAAATTTATGTTGATCTATACATACATACATACATATATATATATACAGTATATATATATATATATATATATATATATATATATATATATATATATATATATATATATATATATGTATATATATATATATATATATATATATATATATATATAAATAAAACTGTAAAGGATGGGAAAGAGGAAAATCAATTCCAGTCTGCCTTAATATAAAATAATGATGTAAGAGAAATTATTTGAACATATTGTAACTATTTTTAATTGTTTTAAGGAACTATCTTCAATGAATGTACGTCACGGATTATCTTCACGATCAGTCTAATGAATATCTTTGCAAAGAATATTGATTCCTCACTGAGAGAGAGAGAGAGAGAGAGAGAGAGAGAGAGAGAGAGAGAGAGAGAGAGAGAGAGAGAGAGAGAGTGTGTGGGGCTGGGTAAGTGATATTGTAAGGAAGTGTAAGGAAATATAAGAGACAATCAAAATAGGGCGAGATTTTTTACAAAAAAAAAGGAGCTTACCAATCCTTTAATTTTTACTGAAAAATTCTTAATGATTTATAATCCGTACAGGCATGCTTAAAGCATACTTTTATTTTATTTATTTTTTCAACAACGAACGGTAATCAACCTCCTTCTGCATGTTCCCATCTTTAAATTTAGGAACGTTCCGAGAGATCAAACGTTTGGAGAGCTTTGATACTCTGTCATCGGGACTCGAGAGCCTTCTTACCAGATTGAAGTCTGATGAATTGCTTTTCGAGACCTTCTTTGCTACTATCTTTAGGGAAGGAGAACGGAGAGAACTTGCCTATTTAACAACATATTTAGCATAAAGAGTTGAAGAGAAATGATTGAGATTTGTTTTGCCTATGTGGCGATAATTTATAATCTGAATGTCTGGTGATTAAAAATGATTTGCAAAAAAATGAGCAAAGAATTTTGCGAGTTACAATAACGTGAAAATAAACATGAAATTCAAACGAATTAGCTTCTTTCGCAGGGGGCGCCATTTTGAAAATTGTGTAGAAAAGAAAGAATCCAAGATACAAAGAAATGCAAACGACTTTTCCTCGTGTTTTATAGGTAGTGTCGGTTCTAAAAGCAAATGTCTGCAGTAAAAAAATTATTGTATTAAGAAAAGATCAAGAGTTCTCAGAGTTGATGGTTATACCAGAATAAAGAATTAAATAAAAATGAGAGGTCTTGTTCATATATTTCCGTTACATTGCAGTAACTTTATGTGGCTAGAACGCTGTCTCTGTATTTGTAAGAAGAAAATGTGTGGGCGAGGAGCTACCGCATTTTATCGAAGATACAATCATTACATTTA
>NC_089750.1:12702552-12780052 GCF_040412425.1 Macrobrachium rosenbergii | reverse complement strand
CTCTAATGAACCTTGATGTCATAAAGGGGCATCTGGAGTAATTTTCCAGCATTAGAGCCGTCGCACGAATAAATGAATTTCATCATGAAGGCGGAGGGAAAAGTAATTTAAAGCCATTTACGTGTTTTATTCCTCCAGACCCGCCATCGAAAAGTGGCATTAAACCGGGAAAGTTCTCAGTTTTAATTTAGCACTTTTTCGCAGAAACTTGAGTCAAAATTTCCCTCTCATTATATCCGTTTTATTTTGAAAGAATTTGCGATTAATTTTAAGGGGGTTGAAAGCGGCTGACTTTAGGTACAGAGAGGCTTTTTGGGTTAAAGTCTTCGGGGAATTTAATGCACTTTCACGAAGTTTTTCTTGTCGTAGGTACGAAAACTTGCGATCCGTTTGACGGCTATAAAATGTTCACGTTTATAGATAGAGACGTGAAGCTCTATTTTAGGAGTGTAGGATTTTCAAAGCTGTTAAGAGAGAGAGAGAGAGAGAGAGAGAGAGAGAGAATGGTAGGAGGAATGTCTGGAGAAGCATTGCTTCTCGTATATCAAAGCACCTTATTGTACATATAGCAAGGTAACCTTCTGTAACATTATGGAATGCCAACGTACTGTATATGTCTTGCTGACGCTACGGTTTTTATTGAAACTGGCTAAATATGTGATAGACATCTGTTCCTTTCTTGTGTCGAACTGCCAACATTCTTTATAGATAAATATAAGCAAGACATTTCAAACGAACTGGAAGGTTAAACTGTGTATATTAATACGTAGAAACTATCCACTAGAATATATACTTCTCACACGGAATTCACAGTTAATCTGTCCATTCACTAAAATATAAAGTCTTCCTATTAGTATCAGACAGATTTATCACATGGCTTCGGGTGAACACGTACTTTGCGTTATATTTATGAATAACAGTTTTTTTTCAAGTCAAGAGCTTTTTTTTGTTATTGATATATACACACAAACACATACAGACGCGCAAATAAACTGAGAGAGATAATTAGATATTGTAGTCCGTTGCTGTTTTAGGTGTTTCTTACTTTGATTATCTTTAACATGTGCTTTAGCCTTAAAACGATAACATATTAATGAACTCTGCACTTAATTCCATCTCATATCTCAAGAAAGTAATGGGCTATATTCTGCTCTCATCCGACTGCAGCTCTCTCTCTCTCTCTCTCTCTCTCTCTCTCTCTCTCTCTCTCTCTCTCTCTCTCTCTCTCTCTCACGATTACCAAGGTTATCGTTATAGCGTCAGCTTGACAATATGTTTTGTCCAGTTTATATATTTCGAAACTGCAGTGGAGACTGAGTGAGTACAGTGTCAACACTTGTTTTGTTGACGAAGTTAACAAATCTTGGCGTTGCTTTACAAAAGCTAATATTCGTTAACTCTGAGGACGGTAAAATATCTACTTCCTGATACGTCTGCAAGAGAAATGGTTTTGAGATTTTTTATGATTTAAACTTAAGGAAACTTCTAAAAACCTATTTACAGAAAATTTCTTAGGGGATTTTCTTCCTAAAATTATTCAAGATGGAGAAATACCGAATTCAAGTTAATGTTAAGGAAGAGGCTCTACGTAACTTACTTACGGAATGCACTCACATATACACATGTAAATATGTATGTATATATAACATTTATATAAATATATATGTATATAATGTGCGTGTGCGTCTATAACGAAAGGAAAGAGGTGTGGTTCTTCTGAGTTTTTTATATATTCTATTCACACTTTAGCAAGGTCACCTCAAATATAGTTATACATCAAATAAGCATTCACATATAACTATATTTGAGGTGACCTTGCTAAAGTGTGAAGAGAATATATAAAAAATTAGAAATCGATGATAATGATCTCTTACAATAATTATTAGGATTACTCAGAAGAACCCTATCACATGGAACAAGCCCACAGGAACCACTGATTTGAAATTCAAGCTTCCAAAGAACATGGAGTTCATTAGAAAGAAGTAACATAAGAAGCCAGGAAACAGAGGAAGAAGAGATCCGTTATTAAAAAAGAAAATTATTTAACAAATTTATAAATAAACAGATACAGAGTTAGGTAAAATGCAAGGAAAATCGTTTTAGGGTGGTAATGCATTGCGTCTTCGACTGAACTTTTGAGTTTCCAATGCACATCCTAAGGAAGGCTGTTCCACAGTCCAACGGTGTGAAGAGTAAAGGACCTCTGGAACTGAGAAGTTCGACAATAAGGCACATTGGTACTGATGTTCAGCGAATCTGGTTGCACTCGGCAGGAAAAGCTGATCAGGGATCAGTTGTGAATGTGAAAGATTTCTATCAAAATACAACTTATGAAAAATTGACCAACAAGAGAACATATGTCGATGGTCCAAGTCATAACGGCTAATATTATGAAACTGAAACCTACCACCACGAAACATTCTGTCTAAAATAGATAAATCTCTGGCAGAGGCAGACATCCACACCGGAAAACATTATTCTAGTACAGAAAGGACAAATGACCTAAAACAGGTTGCAGTGTTTTTATTACTGTCATAAATATATAAGGCCTTACGTACAATACTTAATTTCAGTGCGGCAGTTGCCGATACTTTCATTACATATTTCTCAAAGGTAAGATGTGAGTCCAAAATTACACCAATTATAGTTAAAGCTTTAGACTCATTCAGCAGAGTCCCAGCCACCTGAAGGGGAGGAGGGGATGGAAAAACAGTACGAGGTCTGCTAATCAACAGTGTTCTCGTTTCAATGGAGTTCATCCTCATACTCCACCGTCTACACCATTTACTAATCTGCTCCATGTCACGATTGAGGCTAAGGACAGTTTCATTTCTCGTAAGTGGAGACTTTACTACAACCACAAGTGTTGCATCATCGGCATATTGAACAGTCTTGTTTTCCACACCAACAATCGTATCACTTGTATGCTAAAAATAACGGTGGACCAAGTACACTGCCCTGTGGACCTCCAGAGACAATGGGTCGTGGTTTGCTAAAGATCTATCCACAGCAACTCGCTGCTGCCTACCTGTAACATATCTCCTCACTCCAAGATTTTGAAGTTTATAAATAAGTCCTTTTGATTGACTAAATCGAAAGCAGCACTAAAATCTATTTTGAATTACTCTCCACACAAGAACGTTATCAAGGTTCTCTTGCAAATGGCATGTCAAATCTACAAGAGCATCGCAAGTACCCAACTACTTCCTATATGAATATTGACTATCATGCTATATGAATACTGATTATACATACTTGTACAGTGGCTTGAAAATAAATGTTTCTGCAACATTGGAGAGCACAAGGAGATAGAAATTGGCCTGTAGTTACTATAGTCTGCAGATATAACGCTCTTTGGAACAGGTACTGTATTACTAAGCTTAGGCTCGTCCGCAAAGATACTACGTCGACCTAAAATTCTATAGAATCTACACTCTGGAAATCTTTATAAAAAACAAAGGGAAGAAACCATCAGGATGTTCATCCTCCAGGATATCTGGGAAAAGCAGAAAAATATAAGTAAAAAAAAGCTAAAATCAACATAAATTATTTTATTGGACAAGTAGAAAACACGAAAGAAAATGAAAAAGTGGCTTTGGACTAGTAGAATAGTTACGGAAATTTGAATTTTAGATGTCATCTGAGGGAACGCGCGCCTCTACTTGTCGCATAAGTTACAGGAGAGTCGCCTTCTGATGATATGCATAATTGGGGGTTGGGGAGGTGTGGGTAAAGTGGGGGGAAAGGGGGAGGAGAATACACCTCTATATCTTACGCTGTAATGTTGGGAAATTTTGTTCTGTTCTTTAGCGGCATATAGAAGTTAATGTTTTCTTATTTTCTTATACTTAAGGATATTGTTTTTGCCGATGTCCATAGGCAGTTTTATATATAAGGGAAGGTAGTGTTTTCAACTGTGTTCGTAGAGGTGTAGATAATTGAGGTTATTAAATACTGTACAGTCTTAATTGACTTTGAGGTTAATGAAGATTATCGGCATTGTATTCAGTTCATAAATCTATTCAGAATATATAACACGTTTAAAGATATTATCTGCAAAAATTGGTAGTAATAACGATCTCGAGTATTTTTTGCAAAGTTTTTTTCAGTAAAAGCACTGAAGTCTCCAAATATTGTCAACAGTAACGATCATGGTTATTATTTGCTGCATTTTTAGTTTTCTGTAAAAGACAACTATTGAGATGGTTATTTGTCCACCCGCACTTTTTCTGTCCGCCCTCAGATCGTAAAAACTACTGAGGCTAAAGGGCTGCAAATTGGTATGTAGATCATCCACCCTCCAATCATGAAACATACCAAATTGCAGCCCTCTAGCCTCAATAGTTTTTTTATTTTCTTTAAGGTTAAAGTTAGCCATGATCGTACGCCTGGCACCGATATCGGTGCAAACAACACAGGCCACCACCGGGCCATGGCTGAAAGTTTCATGGCCGCGACTGAGAGTTTTACGGCCCGTGGCTGAGAGTTTCATATAGCATTATGCGCTTTACAGAAAACTCGATTGCGCCGAAGAAACTTCGGCGCACTTTTTATATTTTTTTTTAACGCACGAGATCTTTCATCTCCAGAATTAACTGGTGAAACTGATCATGGTATTATTTTGTTATATTTCTTCAAGTTCAGTACAGATATAACCACATATAGCCCCTGAAATAGACCATCCTCCCCAAGGGAAAAATTCCTACCAAGTCCCAATTAAGCAGAAAGCACAACAGTCTGCCAATCCGCCCGTGAGGAGAACTTGGTCTGCAATCCGCCCGTGAGGAGAACTTCGACTCTCATCCGTTCCCTCACTGGCTCCAACACGATGAGGCCGAGCTCTTTCTGGCACGCAAGCGCGAGCTTGCGTCGAGAATCTAATCTGCGAGACATTTCACGAAACCGGAAGCGTTTGAGACTGTTTACGAACACCTTAATGACTAGCAGAAAGAGCTATGGAATTTGTTTTTTATTTCCATGGAATAATAGCACTTACTTTTTCCTCTATTATTAGCCTTTTTTTTTCTCTTACTTGGCTGGTGTACTAAGTCCCTTGTTATCAGTTTTGGTGTTTTTATTTCATTTTTTAATTTTTCCCATTCCTTAGAATACACCCAATCTTTACCTGTTTGCATTTTTGTCACCTTTAAACCATTCACCAAGAGGTAGTTTTGTGACGCCCATTCTCCACTTAGGATTGTTTTTGGCTTGTAATCGAGTATTTTCTTCTTAAGCTGGGAGATCTCTCCAAATGATATAGAACTTTATCTAGATTTGTGGCCTGTGTTTAATTAAATTGGTTCTTAATTCAATTGTCAAATATACTTTTCATTTGCTTCGGCTCTCGAGAAACATTTTTGTTCTTCTAATTGGCCTGCTCTTCCGGTGAAATGTAAAATCCCGGAATTTAGATTTCGAGATTACTTTAAACAAACGGGTATATGCAGTCTTTGTTTCTTCCTGCCTTCATTTAGTGTATATTTCCAAATAAGAATAAAATCATCCACGGATGTTTGTGTAAAAAGAAGATACCAAGTTTCAAGATAGTTTCTACGCTTTCTTCATTACCTTCAAACGTAAGTTACGCAGCGGCATCATTAAAATAGTTGAAATACAGCTTTGACCAAATATTTGATCGTTATCCACTTGAAGAGTCGTTACTCGTTTTTCGTAACTGACGTAACTTGGCAAGGCCAAGTTTATTTAGATAGGGTAAAATTTCCCATCCGAAAGCAAGTTTGATGTTCCAGTCTGGTGTTTTTAATGTGATTAATTGATGGTACAAATGCATTTCCTTTTATAGTTTCTGTTGCACCGCTTTAGATTTCAGGTGGAAAGTAAATGTACAAAGGAAGATTAACGAGTTAATGGGCCTTTGCGGAAAGACATATTGCCAGAAGAGACTGTAGTTTGGGGGAGTTTACGGTATTAAAAGCGTTATACTGTGGCATAATGCTGCTTTTGTATTTGAATGGCTGACCCGAGTTTGTAGGTTATATCTGGAGGGCGGGAAGGTTCCCAAGGAGAGTTTAAGACGAATAACTCTTTATTTGTGCAAGGGTAAAGGAGATGGGAGTATGCTAAGGAAGGTGTGTTGAAGGATTTTGATCTAAGAAAATAATGCAGATAACGGAAGGCTTGATAGGGAAAGAGATGTGTGGGTTTAGAGGAGGAAAGGGACTTGTAGGTTAAAAATGTTTGTTATGAAAAAGCTATGTGGAAGTTTGAACGTATGAAGGGGACAAGGTAAATGCGGCGCACACAAACCTGGAATAAAGTTAAGACAAGACAGGTAGGGACGCAATGAGGAGGCATTGAGGAGTATATTGTAAAAGGTAGTTTGCTGAGACGGATTTCGAAGTGTCCTTGATAAAAGTGGAGCTTGCGACAGAATATGCAGAACTGTAGGTTTCTTTTTTTTATTCAAGTAGTTCAGTACAAAGGTAAAATTTTGCATCTGATATAGAAGTTTCTCATTTGGAAGGCAGGTGCCTGCGTATGCGTATGTATGCCAGCAAACATGTATGAATATTCACATGTGCTCTATGCAATGAGATTCTGTCGAAGCAAATAGGAATGTACTAATGGGTTCACCCCACCTCTCTCTCTCTCTCTCTCTCTCTCTCTCTCTCTCTCTCTCTCTCTCTCTCTCTCTCTCTCTCTCTCTCTCAGCTGTTAATAAACTTAACTTCCTGACGTTAATCTCGCCCAACTTAGACTTTGAGATAACTTGATTTTCCTCCTTGTGCAATATCATGCCCAGGTAATCTGAAGTCAAACGCCTAAATTAACTGAGGCTTCTGGCTTCGCTGCTGAATTTGATCAATTCTAAAGGTGTCAGTTTTCTCCTGGACATTTTGTTTAGCAGCTAATCATATTCGATTAAATTTTTAAACTATAATTTTTAAACTCTGTAATGTATAATTTGAAAATCTTGTAATATACGGAACTTTATTCAAACTAGTATTGCGAAGGTCTGAATAAATTAAGAAAAGGTTGATATTTCACAAACATCTATGAAATAACCATTAAAGATATAGCCGTATCCTTTGCACATGATACAAATCCTCTATATACTCCTTCTTCGTCTTTACTGAATATAGTAAAGTAATTTCGTAACTGAATATTCATGGGTACCTGCGTAAGTCTGAGTATACAATTCAACCCTTACGCAGAGATATCACAGCAGTGCCTATGCATAATGCATCAGTGGACATTAGAAAAAACTAAGGGGGAGCACGGTCACTCCTGAAAGATGAGTCGTATCCTCAAAGCTATACCAGCAGAGTGCATTGTTCATTATGTAGTACGATGTCCATCGAATGGGAATAAGGGTAAAGGAAAAATGGTTATGCTAAAGGTGGAGAGCTAAGAGCGTTCATCATTTGTCTATGAACTGTATTTCAAAGGCATTCTTTGATTTATTCATACCTGTGTCTGAAACGAAAGGCATCATTTGAATATTTGGTAAGCAGAGATAGTAGGATGGAATTAAGCTCCTGATTTACGGAAAGGAGAATTACCATATATTTCGTTATGCAAAGTAACAGCTCTGTCTAAGCATTTTTTCCATAGAATAGAAGCAATGATAGGATAATTGTTTTCTGTTTAGTATCTAGGTTGTGGCAAAGGGAAATAAAATTGCTATTCAACTTTTGTTATTGGTCGGAAAACAATTACTACGCAGTTACATGAATGATGTGCACACTTACGTTATACACACACACACACACACACACATATATATATATATATATATATATATATATATATATATATATATATATATATATATATATATATATGAATGAATTTTTATCACATCACCGTGATTCATATACAAGCATTAAGCTACAAACGTCCTTTAATATCCAATTCGCTCTACCTAGGAAATAATATATTTTTCATATATGTTACCCTAAGGGGAATTTTTGAGTTGATAATAAGTTCGTCGTCTCGTGGGCTCGAACCACGGAAGACAAGAACTCATATTTTCTGGATGACACTTTCAGCTGGAATATTTTTAGTGTTAATTTTGTGTGATAGGCCTTAAATTTCATAGAATGCTGTTAGGAAACTTCCTAATCTTAGTCGCGATGTTAGGGGGCCAGAGTTTGGGTTTTGGGCGAGGTCGAGCAGTATGGCCCCTTCCACCAAAATCTAGTGTGCCTCGTTAAACTAGGCAGCGAATTAGGTACTCAGAAGTTCGGTAACTGTAACATATAGCAGCTGCTGAATATATATATATATATATATATATATATATATATATATATATATATATATATATATATATATATATATATATATATATATGGCGATGATTAATGCACAGAATTTAAAGCATGTAAGCATATAAACCACAAGAGATATATAAAGGTGTACAATTCATCTCGATATAAGCAAAAAAATTGTATATGCTTCTTATAAGTATATAGAAGAATAATTGTCTTCTGGATTAAAGGATATAGGTGTATGATGTGGCAGTTACGTAATACTGCATCTAAATGCTGATACCTGGAATTATCAGAAAATGTTAACCCATCATTTTCGGTTATTATTATCATCCATTCAACATGATCATACCTAGGCTACATATGGAATGAGCCAAATATAGAATTTTCTAAGAAAAACTTCCAAAGAAGAGATGAAAATTTAATAAGAAGTCAGCAAAAGGTAAAAGGTATGCTTTTGTCATTCCAGTTCATTCATCACAGGCAAGAACTTATATCATAACCCAGTGTGACTTCAAATAAGAATTTCCTGAATCGCCGTCTCATGTAAATTCCTCTTAAATAAATAAAACTCTGAAAGACGAATAAGTAAACCTTGTTTGCTCCAACTTTCCTTCATTAGAATTTCGGCGAGACAACGGCCTAGATTTTGACCAGTTATTTTCGACCAATGGCTGAGAAAATAGCGCTTTATTCGTTCCCTTTTCCGCGCCACTGTCCCCGTCCGAATGCATGTCTGCCTGCTTGGAGGTGCTTGCTTCTCTCTCTTTCTCTCTCTCTCTCTCACTCTCTCTGCTTGTCTGTCTGTCTACATGTCCCCCCCTGAATATTGCTCCTTTTGCATGAATTTCTTCTCTACCATTTTGTATTTCTGTCTGAATCTCTCTCTCTCTCTCTCTCTCTCTCTCTCTCTCTCTCTCTCTCTCATGTGAATACGAAATTCATTCAGAGTCGAATTTCCAGAAATGACGAACTTTGGAAAGCCATCATTGGTGGAAAGTTCATTCAAGAGCGATGGTAAGCCGCCCGGAAAATGCAAATGCGGGAGCAAGTTGTTGACGCGTTGATAACAGTGTGTGTCCCAGAGGGAAAACTAGCACAACCGGGGACCGGAGGGAGAAAAGGAGGGGAGGGAGGAGGGTACAAGGGAGATTTAATAGGAGAAGGGGTGAAGGAGGGAAAGGGGGAAGTGAGATTTTGAGAGGAAGAGGAAGGGGAGAAAAGGGGATCTGCCAGGAAGAGGGGGGAAGAAAGAGGGTTAAGGAGTATCTGATTGGAGGAGGCGTTAGTGGGAATGGAAGGTTCTGGTGGGAGGAAGGGGGAGGGGGAAAGATTGGGATGCGATAGGAGGGGGAGGAGAAAGGAGGACATGACGCTTGAGATAAGGGGGAGGAGAGATGGGGGTAGAGAGAGACAGTCGTAGATGGAGGGAACCGGGGCAAAGATGGCGAGTGAGGAGGGACAGAATGGCTTACAGAGGGATTTAGAATCCCTCGGAAGGAGAAGGAGAGGAGCAGAGCAAGAGGTAGGAGAATAATAAGAGGTTAAAAGAACGTTTTAGGTGGGTGGGGGGAGAGGCCGGACGAAAGATTCCAGAATTTAGGAAAAGATCGTGATTTCCTCCTTGATTTCAAAGGGATTTTAGGATGACATCTGGTGCAGTTTTAGGGTATGAAGTTAAACAGTTCTTAAATTAAAAAAAAAGTATTCAAAATGAAACAGCAGAGATTCAGGACTGGGATATAAAGCTTTAAAAAGACCAGGCACAGAAAACAGAGAACAGACAGATAATAAGAGAAATAAAGAAAGAAAGAAAAAGAAACTCGAAATGGAGAGGGAGGGAGGGAGGGAGGGAGGGGAGGAGAGGGAGGGAGGAGGGAGGAGACAGCAGACACATCCCAAACGCAAAGTCTCGTCCGACGTCGAGATTAACCCCATGATTGCAACAGATCCAAAAGTTCAATCGAAGCAACATTGCAATGGAATGAAGGCTTTGTTCCAATGCCTGAGAGGCTTCGTTTCCGGATTCTGTCACAGAATGAGACAGTGCTCGTTTCGAGGAGATGCAAAAGAAAAAAAAGAAAACAAACAACCAAGGCTCCTGTTTCTGGATGCGACACTGTCACTGATGACTAGTCGCCGAAATGTAATCTTGATTTTGCAATGATTGCGTGCGTAGCGTCTCTAATTTGATGAACGGGATTTCTATATGCCATGAAAGAGAAAGAGGTCTTATATTTCAATTAAAGCAATATCCATTTAACCTTTGGAATTTTTCATTACCTAGAACTCTTGCTCGCATTTACCGCTTCCAAATTTAGCAAGCTGACCGTGATATCTATTTCATATCCCGTGGCTCTTGGGTTTCACGGCGCAAAATGTTTGAAAACACAGAGATGAATCCTGGCCAGCAAAATGGGAATCTTCACAAAGAAAAGTAAATGTATTCAATGCACGCAGAGATCTTCCAGCTTCTATTTCATTGGTCTTACATTTAATAATATGTTTTCCCATTTTTGCAATTTTCGTCTTCATTTGTCTTTTTTTTTTAGTTTTTCTTTATCTAATGTATTTCCTACTTTCTGACTGTTTTATTTTAATTACTTTATTTTCTGACAGAGTATTTTGTTTATTTTCTGTAATTTAGTATTTTGTCTACGAAACTGTACCGCAGACCAAACAAACGCTGAAATATGCCGCAGCCTAATAATTGGTATTAACATTTTTGGGGCTTTCTTTGTAGCTGCATACTCTTCACCACCTACAGGACTAGACAAGACGGCCACTGCATTTCTTAAGCTACGGTGAAGGACGCTGCATTTATCTATAACGCCTTCTTGGGGACAAAACCACGTTCTTAGCAATATAAACAAAAAACCAGTTATTGGTATCAGGAGGGCCAAATGACTTGGAAATTCATTTAAACCTTCACAGGAGGTTCTCAACTCTCGCATCTATTAAGTCTTGAATTAACATACAAGGTGAAAAACCATTCAGATTTTCTTTTTCCCATTTTGTAATACATCAAAGAGAGTTTGCTAAATTGACTTCAATCGAATATTATACAATATCGAAACTGGTGTTCGATGTTTAGATATTTCTTCTGGAAGCGGGTCATAACTATTATAAGAGCTTTGGCCATAAGCATATTTTATTGATATGACATTAGGAACTGCAGTATCTGAATACTAACTTTGAGAAAACGTAGAAGGTTCAGGATAAGAGACAATGAGGCCCTGTCGGTTGCAAATGTAAGTCTCATAGCGGGAAAACCAAATGGAATCTTGAAAAGTTTTATTATGCATTTTTATTAAAATGCACTTACAGGACCATGAACAAAAAAACAAAACGCGAATTAAACTTCCCCCTAAGGTCCAAATAACAACAGCACCCAGCCTCTTTTCTCTCTCCATCTTAGTAAGAGGCGAGGCGTTTCCATCCTCTGCGAAGCAACTGTATGTGAAACATTTGCCCACCTTTTGAACATCCTCACTGACAGAAAGCCATATTGCTTACCAAATTAATCACAGGCATAAAAATTTTAAGTTTCCTTCATAATAATTCCGTGACAACAACGAAGTCTCTAAGAGATGAAAAGATTCTCCAGAATGGTGTCTATAGGAAACGCTGCCAGGGCAAAATGGAAAACAGCTTTATGAACATAATTCTCTCTTACTGTCAGTTCTAGCATATTCAAAGGTAGGCAAATGTGTTACTCTCTGAGTTTTGGTGTTCAATGTGGAGCAGATCACGATAGAAAAGGCAAGAGAAAAAGTAGCGGAGAACACATCCGAAACGAAATTGGAATTAAAACAAAACCATTTCACCTGAATCCCAGTTCCATTCTGTAAATAAATACAGTCTCAAGGAAACGTATTCTAAGAAACTGGCATACAAGTCGAGTTTTAAACTGAGACACAAAACAGCAGATGGAAGAAGACTGGAGAAGTCATATTTAAGCCGTTAAATTATTCATCGATCAGTCAACCATGTCCTGGTTTCCACATGCTAGTGACGTCACGTTGAATGTAATAACTTAAGTCTATAAAAGTCGGTACAACATTTTTCATACTGCATCCAGTTTGGGTACAATCTGATGTAGGGTATCCTTATGCTGTAAGCGATACGCTGACGAGACTTCAAATTATAGCAATGATCAAATGATGAATTTTTTATCTTGGTACCTGACGAAGCAGTGTTCTACTTTGAATACCTGATATCAAATCGCACTATTAACAGCATTCTTACTGTTAATGCTGAGAGAGAGAGAGAGAGAGAGAGAGAGAGAGAGAGAGAGAGAGAGAGAGAGAGAGAGAGAGAGCTGTTGTGAAAACGTCGATAGTCCGAAAATGCAGCGAGAGCAAAGAATATTCGAAAACAAGATAAAAACTGGATGCGCTTGACTTTGTCTCCTGCAGGGGGAAATATTAATATTCTTGTTACCAGACACAAAAGAAATCTACTGAGCTTTATGCAAAAATTATTCTGGAATAACTGAAACTGAAAGATATCTCCGACGTCAGGAGAATTGCTTCACCGTCGGAAAGTTGTCAGGAAGTTTTTACCTTGAAACTGCTTTTTCGGGTTTTCTTGTTAAAGCTGATCTTCATATTCATTTGGAGTTCCGGAATCCTTATATAATGTTACTAAAATTTATTCATTAATATAGTATTATTACTTTAATAAAGTAAGGTCTTCGTGTCCTAACGAGAGTCTTCTTCTTTTAACGTGCGTTTTTCCCATTTGTATGGGGTAGGCACGATGCCTTCTTTTTGAAGGACTTTGATTTGGCTTTTGGGTAGACTTTGTAGTCTCGATCGGCTGCCCTGCCTGTCATCGCTTAGAGCCCGGTAGCGTATGTACATGTATTGTACCAGTTACCAGCGCCCTTTTTTCCAGCAGCGAGGAGGCGTTGCGCGGTTAGGTCGACAGTCGAGACGTGTGAGGTGTCTGTTATGTTTTTAGAAGATGTTGGAGTGGCTTTGTTTGTGTAATTTGGTGTTATATTTCAGTTTTATTGCCAGTGCTGGTGAACTAAATATTGGTGTCCTTATCTTTTTCAAACAAACTTGAAATAATGTGCATTAAGAAATACTTCTGTTATCCATGATAAAATACAGAAATCTTTCTTTCCATTCATTATAAAATGTTACGGTGTATTTTTGTGTTTTTGTAAGGAACTTATTGTATATTACTTGAAATTCAAATAGAACGACTCACCGAACTTTGCCATTTTGTGCTGGTCTAATGCATACTGTCATTTTTCCTTTTGATAATCATTTCTTGCAGTTGGAAAAGAGCCAAGATCCATTCATTTTCTTCACATTCACGCGTCATTCACATCATGGTGTTCATATTAGCTCTGCTCTTCTCTCCAGCTACGCTTCCCTTCTCGTTCGCTTTTGGAAGTCGGGCGGTGAATAGAATACATCCAAGTCTTCTCCCATTTCTCTGAAGCCGAGTCATTTCAGGCTTATGTCACAGGAAATCTCTTCTAAATTAGAACACTGAAAAACCTTGACGTTGATCCGGCAGCTTGAGGAGGGATATCCAGTTTTCATCTGCTCTCCATTTTTTATTACGGATTTATTTTTTTTCTCCCTCCCTCCCTCTCCCTATCTCACTACCCTCCTTCTCCTCTTCCTCCCTTCACAACTCGGGGATCTTTTGAGAGTAACATCTCATAAGAGTCATATCTCTGGCTAAGATATATCCAATTTATGAAATTCAGGAAGGCTTATCCCTTTCCGCGGGATCTGAATGGGTTCTTTTGTGCACGGATCTGGGCGTTCGGATGGGCCACAAAGGTAGACGCTGCGACTGAGGGAGGGAAATGCTCATCGAAATGGGCGTATTGTATGTAATCATTCGGGAAATGTCTTTAATGGCATTTAGGTATACCGAGGCCTAATTTCATTACAGTCTGTGCGTCTGAGAGATTTCATACGGGAGGAAACGCATTTAGTCTTGTTTTGAGCACTGACGCACCAGATAATTCACATGTCATACACAATCATATCCATAGAAAAGTTTTGTCAGTAGAATTTAATAGTGACATGATGGCTGCCCTACAAAGGATTAGTCAGTTAGCATGAGCAAGCAAAAAATATAAATTCCAACAAAAACAAAAGTACGTAAATATGAGACTTCATTAAAAGTATAGGAGTTATCAGTTCTGTGCAACCTCTTACGGACAGCACTTGTGATAAGGAATGTTACTGTCTTGTCCATGAATATAGCCTTCAATGTATTGAGGACGGACGTGAGATGGTAACAGCGAATGGGACTGCTAAGAATGCCGAGTGCTACCCACAAGCCCCTGTCTAATTGTACGACATCCTAAATGTCAAGGACTCAGAAACTTAAAGCAGAAGTGGACGTAGTCTATGACATAATTAGGAATTCACTGAAGCAATTGTACAAAAATAAAGAGGAACCAAAAAGTAAAGATGATGTAGGCTACCTGATGGTGATGAAGATTAAAGATAAGAATAGAGGTAAGTGAAAGAAGAGGTAATGGAGATGATAAATTAAGAAGGTGAAGAATTGGAAGGTGTTCGGAAATGATCGTATTACAAGTAAACGCTGCGGTAAAGGAGTGAAGGGTGGCGGACTAAATTTTGGAAGGTATGTGTGAGTGAGGAAAATGGTTCCAAAGGAATGCAAACAGTGAAAGGTAACAAAAGAAACTTATAATTTGATGAGATATAAATTAATGACCATACATGAGACTGTGTATGGAAGGATTCTGACTGAAAAGTAAAACTTCAGTCGGCTTGTTCTGGGTAAAACAAGTCGTGTTTAGACAAGACAGAGTACGTAGTTTAAATGCTATTATGACACAACAGTGTGAAGAGTTTGGGAGCAAATCCATTAAAGCTAATCTGGGATGCATGCCCCTAGAGAAAGCTTAGGGTAAAATGGTGAGGATGCAGAGGATGTACTGTTTTGGAAGGCAGTTTGTCAAGAGTGATAAGAAGGGTTTATAATGAAAGTGAGGCCAGTGTGAGACTATTTATATGAGGGAGCATTGAGTTTTCTTTCAAAATAGTTCCCAAACTACGGTGTGCTTCGTTACACCGGGTGTCATAATTTCATGGGGGAGAGAGTAAAGAGTAAAATCTGTTGATCGTAACGTTTATGTTTAAGTTAATTATTGCCATCGCCTTAGAGTTAATATTCGAAATTTTAACTGAAGAAACAAAGTTCTTGCTGCCACTCTAGAACAGTATACAATCTGGATGGACGCATTCAAAGCAAAAACAATCTCGTCGTTTAAAAGAGGGACCAAAAGAAAATCATGGTTCCTTGCAAAGATGCCGGCAGCCTCTAGGCCATTATTAGGCTTAGGAACATAATTGAAAAAGTCTGCCCAAGTATTTAGGGAATTTTCAAATACATTATAGAACTATGTGAGTTTCACAACCATAAAGTTCTTTCCCTGCAGTGCCTAAAATCCCAACCGACCGTATCCCAAGTACCTCTTTTCGCTCAACTTTAGCCGGTAAGGAGAGAAAGAGACAGACAGACAGACTGAGAGAGAGAGTGAGGTTCATTTAGACAAAGTGGAAAAGAGAGAGAGAGAGAGTCATTTAATTACAATGAGAGAGAAAGTTTGTCCTCTATGCATTTAGGTAATATGAAAAAGTTTTTACATTCTGGAATAACCGCTATTTTTCTGTAACAATTTTCTTCTTTCTAACTTATGATGAATAATAGTTAACATTATAACTTTTGCAATACAGCCAGGAGGGCCAGTATATTCCGCTCTTTTATAAAGGAGGAAGGAAAAACCAAATAACAAGAAAACTCCGTCCGGTGAAAGGGAAATTTGGAAACAAGCTGCAACATTGAAAATTGGAAGAAATAAAATTGATTAAAAAGCTTCCCTCTTGCTTTGTTTATTAAACACAAACAGAACACCGAATAGACATAAATGCATAGATGCATAAATACTCAAACAAACGCACACATTATACTGTATTATAGAGTATCTTCTTCTTCTTTTAACGTGCTTTTTTCCCATTTTTGTATGGGGTAAGCACGATGCCTTCTTTTGAAGGACTTTTTTTGATTTGGCTTTGGGGTAGACCTGTAGTCTCGATCGGTTGCCCTGCCTGACATCGCTTAGACCCCGGTAGCGTATGTTTCATGTATCATACCTGACCCAACGCCCTTTCTTCCCAGCAGCGAGAAGTTGTTGCGCGGGTAGGGCGAGAGTTCGAGACGTGTGAGATGTTTGTTATGTTTTTTAGAAGGTGTTGTAGTGGCTTTGTTTTGTGTGTGTATTTAGTCTGTAACACCCATTTGCTTTTTTTTTTTTTTTTTAAGCAAACCTATCCGTTGATTACATATATAATCCCGGGATGTCTACACGGATAGCAAAGTGTCTGCCTCTCTGATCAGTCGGCTGCGGATTTGAACCAGCGCGCCACAGACCTCTGAAGTCCGAAGTTGCTGCTGTAACCGACTGAGCCATCGAGGCTCTATACTGTATTATAGAGTATATATATATTATATATATATATATATATATATATATATATATATATATATATATATATATATATATATATATGTGTGTGTGCGGATATATGTATACATATATATATAATATATATACACATTTATTTTATGTGTATTTATAATATAATATAATATATATATATATATATATATATATATATATATATATATATATATATATATATATATATATATATATATATATATACACACAACATATAAAATATGTGTGTGTTTAAGCACCTGTGAACATTTCTGTTCTTTCATCCGTAAGTCATACAGGGATTACTACTTCGAAAAAATCCTCTTCTGGCCAAACTGCGTTGCTTCCTGCCTTCTATTTTCTGCTTTGTCAGTTTTACGAAATACCTGAGGAAAAATAATAATCATCACACAGATATTGGATATATTTCATCTTTCCTTCAGTACATGAAAACCAATTTAGCTGAAAATTTGTTTTCAGAATTCAAATTCATCTTTTATGACTTTGTCTGTCTAAACATCAACCCTTGGAGTGCTTTACTTTCTCGCAGTCATCCTGCAGCGTGAAATTTTAACTCTTAATTTGATTTATTTGGCGTGGCCCCGTTGTATGTATCACTGTCATTACTGTGTGTTTCAATTCGTATTTTTTTGTTAACCAGTGACTCCAAAGAATGTTTTAGTAGCGGTTTGTGAATCTTGTTTAATAATTGGTAGCTAATCCTTTCTAATGGGCAAATAACATATCATCACAGAAAAAGGGAGAATGTGTATGAGTTGAAGTAAGTGTTAAGACAGGTACACAAGTTCAGCGTCAGTCTGAGGAGCCATCATCACTATTAGGCTACGAAAACAACGCTTAATTGTCTGAAGAGAGAGAGAGAGAGAGAGAGAGAGAGAGAGAGATGGGGGTAATCATTTCTCAGTTTTTCTCTCTTTCTTGATTCCGAAATCACCGCCAGGACTACAAATCACACGGTCTTTAGTTGGTCTCATTGCTTGTTATACAGCCTTTTCCCAGTGTTAATAACTTTCGCCCGAATTTCTCTCGACATTCTTCTGGGAAAATTGGCATACACCCAATGGGACCTTTCTGCAGCGAAATATTTTTTGACAGAACTTCTCTAATTGCCACAATTTGGGTCCCTGCAGGGTGCAGCATTTTACGCTGTATTTTATTGCCAGTTGTAGCTGCTGTCGTTCTTATTTCTCCATCCTTTCTCTTTCAACGTCTCTTTTTCCTCATATTCTTCTTCTCTTTCAAGATTATTGTATGGTTGTTGATTCGATAGTTCTTAAAATTCTGGTACATACCGTAATTGGAATTACAAAATAATTCAAAGCAAACAACTTAGCTTCACTAGTCCTACTATCGTTTGTTATCCGCAAGTACCGGTCACTGAGTTCAGATTTAAGTTGGTTTGAATAAACCCTATTACCATTTTTATGACACTAATTTATTGAAGTAAAGTGACGTGGGAGACTTTGCTCAGCGGGTTTTATAAAATCGGTCTGTTCATCTTGGAAACCTAGAGCACCCCACAAACTCTGAGAACCTAATGGTAAGTACTGTACACATGTTAGTTAGAAAGAGGGGTAAGAACTTGTAGTTAAAGAATGATCTAAAAAGAATTGGTTTACAGAAGTGAATTCGTGTAAAACCATTAGATAACAAAATGGCTGACGTAATCCAGACTAAATTCTAACATTGCAATCTGGAGGACTACAGGAAGAAACTTAAAGGCAATGACAGAGGGGGGAATACTATTAAAAGTTTTCATTCAATAAAGGAAGGCTTTTGTATTACCTTTCATTTCTGCGAAAGCTCCTGGAAGATGTTGCTTAAGCTAACTTAAAGGAAACTGAGATTTCAGATTATTCTCTTTAATGATTTTGCTGTTAGTCAAACGCTAGAGGTCTTCTGGTCAAAACTAATACCTTTTTTTGAACTAAGATTAGAATTCATTAGATTATCGTGAAAGAGTCCGTGAAAAGTTCAATGAGAGCTTGAAGAAAGTGACAGCAATCGTTTTAGTGCCGGGAATATAGCCGTAAGCACACGGCAGAAGAAATATCTACAAATTCTAGTACACTGCTCGAGAGCTGTGCGAAATATGTAAGATATCTTTAATATCCTGCTTGTATGTATGTGTTTGTATGTAAATATATATATATATATATATATATATATATATATATATATATATATATATATATATATATATATATATATATATATATATATATATATATGTATATATATTATATATATATCTCACAGGAATAACAACATGATATAAAATATGAGTGGAGTAAGTGATCTGCATATGTATGTATATATGTATGATATATATATATATATTATATATATACATATATATATGTATATATATAAAATATACATACATGTCAAATGCGATCAATATGTAGTGAAATTGCAAAAAAAAAAAAAAAAAATGAGGGGTGAATAAAGAAGCAGAGATACAGACAACACACCCAAGAAAAAAGAATTCTTTGCAGCAGTGTGTGCCTTTGTGTTGTTGGTTAATGAATTTGACCCCCTACCAATTGTTAGGAGAAAAAAAAATGTAGGATGGAAATGGGAATGAAATTTTACATTCATTTTCTTGGGCGGAGTGGCACAAAAAAGACTCGAAAAAGAAAATTAACAAGGACTTTACCCGTCGCAAATGAGAGAGAAATGAACCCCCTGAAAAAAGAGAGAACTTGATGTACCAGACAGACACACACACACACATGTGGGCACACACACGCACCTACACGCGCACACACAAGCCCAAAAAGTGGGAGAAAAATTTCAGTGGAAAAGAAAGACGAAAAGTTAAAACAGAATCGATGCAACGGGACACATTTTGCAAACGAGTTTCTTCCAATACAAAAGAGTCAGTAAGGTGTTGGACACATCGATTTCCGTTCTCGGAGTTGGCTGTTGTTGGGTGCCAGGCAGGGCATTGGGGTAGGTGGTCCTGTGTTGTGGGTAGTGGGTAGGAAATGGGGTGAACGTTGCTGGCCAGGAGGGGGTGAGGGAAGTACCAATTTTCTACCATCACAGATACATTTTTCTTCGCTTGGGATTCGGTAGCTCCCGTTGAAAAAGACTCTGTGTCAACTCGCCATAGGGGCTGTCAGCTGCTCTTAGGTAAGAGCGAATCACAGGCAAAGAAAAAGTTATATGTTTTCTTCATGCGCGCGCGCACGTGTGGTTGTGCGTGTGTGCTTTCCGTGCATATGTGTGTAGATCAATTCGATCAAATGTATATCGAGTAAACGAGCCTGGGATGGAAACAGGACACAAACACGCAAACACATGAATATGATTGTATGAATACATGCAGTAGATGCACGAACACACTGAAATTCAGAAATGCAAGTCATATTTGTATGTGCGTAGGCGTCTGTGGCCAGACGGATCTGGCTGCCTTTATAAAGTAGTAATGCATCAGTTTTATCGCAATTCTGAAAGTGTCATTTTGGCTTGTGTTAAAATTCAATGTTTATAGCCTGCTGTAATTCCCGTAACATAACTTCTGTTTACACTGAAGAAATTTGCTTGCTTCTTGCGACTACTTCTGGGAGCAAGCCCTAAATTTGTAACATATTGCTCAAATGAACTCCTATGGAGCCGGGCGTCCGTTAGTGGTCACCAATCCAAGCACTGATCAGACACTGGAATAGCTTTCGAAACCTACAACTACCACCGCCGTTATGGTAAGTCATGTCAGCTGTATTCGAGAAGGACGATACAATATTTATTTAATTACTGAGGCTTTTTGTCTTGGAAATCTTTGTTTTTCGACTAATTTAGTTGCTAGTGCATGCATATTTTTATGTCTGTTTTTTTTTTTATCTTGGTTTTCCAGTTTTATTGTCATTACATATTCTTTTTCCGTCATATGTTTACAATCTATTTTGCCAAAACTTACTTGGTCACTAAATGTTTCATTAGGATGTGGATAACTTTTGAGCAACAATAATCATACTCATTTTACATATTTCTGCCTTACCTTTTTCTGTTAAAATTATAACAAATTACCCATGGAGAGTACAGTCCTTTAGTAAACCAAAAATGAAATAATGAAATTAGGTTATTTTACAAATGCCAAAGTTCATATTTTTAACTTTGCATTACTTAAAATCGCTCTTCTGTGTACATAGGAGGATCCAAGCCCGTTTCTTCTCTATCTGTTTTTTCGAATCACATCCCAGTGACGAATCAAAGAGGAATTTTGAGAGAGCCTAGAACACTTTAGGACAAGTACCTGTCATTTATCGTTGTCAGAGAATCTCTGGGAAGTGAAGCTGGTCTTTTGACAAGAGAAAAAGATTGTATTTTGGTGGTCTTTTCGTATGCCTGAATTGATTTATCAGTATTCATTGCAGTGTACACCTTGATCCTAATTGACATTGTCTACATTTTTCTGTTTGTTTACAAGTTCTTGACATTAGCTTGGAAAATGAAGGCAAAAATATTCCAAAATAGAAGACTCGAGAGAATACACAGCATCAGTTGGAGTGAGACAAATAATGCATCTTGCTAAACAGCAACACTTGGCAGCTTAGGGTCAGGGCACATCTGGAGAAAATCTGCGGTCTAGTTCATTTGCTCAGGTTTCAGAAGTCTGCAACGAGGGCTTTCGAAATTTAAAGTAGCAGTTGAGGTTGATAGTCTTTTTTTAAACTAGCAGGTGAATAGTCATGATTACTGAGTCTTAATACAAAAGTACTTCATTTTTAGTTAGGGTTTTGGTCAAAGAAAACGGATCGGTATGTCCTCTTAGATTTATCATTTCGAGAAGATTTTTTTTTACCTACGTCTCTAAAGAATAGTTTGAAAGAGAGTCTTGTATTAAAAAATATAATAAAAACATCAGCTCTGAGGTTTTATCATCAAAATTACATACGCTTTTCATCTCCCCTCTTTGAAGCAGGTGTCCAATCTTTTTAGACGAAATTCGAGAAGAATAGAAGAATCAGGGGAGAGAGAGAAGTTTCATTTTCGAAGAACGCCTCTGAATGAGAGAGAGAGAGAGAGAGAGAGAGAGAGAGAGAGAGAGAGAGAATGGCAGGAGTGCATTGTCCGATGGAGGACGACACGATATTTTCATATCCAAGGGATTATTTTAACCTGGAATTCACACACGGAGACAATACTGAAGCGAAAAAACCTTTTGTGAATCAAGTTGCATGGTGGTGGAAAGTGCAGTGGGAAGCTCTTTGTGAAATTCTTCTTTTCTCGGAAGAGCTTTTATGCGTTATCTTCTGAGGACTTTTATTCCTACGTAGAATTTCCGCGAGATAATACCCAAGTCCGTCTTCGATCGGACGCAGTCGCGCGTGAAAGAGATGTCTTGATAGACACATCAAACGTCGCAGGTGAAATACTCTTTGTGCAGCGCGCCTGGTCCAAGAAGTTTCACACTCTCTGTCATTCATTCCAGCCAGGAAAACGTAAATATAATTGTGTGCATAATGCATATGGTATCCCTGAATGCTTGCATATTACACTCATGACACACACATGTATATGTATGTATGTATATATATATATAATTATATATATATATATACATATACATTATATATATATATATATATATATATATATATATATGTATATATATATATATATATATATATATATATATATACATATACATACACACATAATCCTATATATATCATCACCTCTAATAGTTAAGGTGGGGCAGGTTGTAAAAAGGTAAAGAACAAATGTCCGTTAAAACACCTCTTTCACGCCATGTAGCGCTTTCTTGGTCTCTTTTCTTCCTCCTGAAAGTTTCAAATTACATGCATTTTTATCAGCCTTCCGTTCTTAATTCTCTCCACATGGCCAAATCACCTAAAGACACTGAGTAAATCCGTACAAAACCTTGTCTTAGACTCAAGTTTTGCACCAAATCCAGCTACTGTTCTATCTGCTTTTGTAATCCTTCATCTACTATTCTAATAAAAGTTTTTTTCATCCTGAAAACTTTGTCCCTCAACATGTCCTCTAACTGCTGTATCTTTACACTGCATCTTTATTAGTTCTGTCATAAGCTTGATCTAGGGCTACAAATGCAACTTTTCCCTTGAGTCTCACAACATCTCATGTAACTGTTTCATTTAATCTACACACTCTTCCTTGTGCAAATGCAAACTTCTTCTGTTAATAGTGCTTCTGCTATGCTACCCTTCCCCTGCCAAGAAATGTTATTGGTCTATAATTCTTTCATTCATTTTTGTTACATTCTCTAAATGAAATAAAAAAAACTTACTCCTTTGTAATTTTTGTCTTCATCTAGACTTAACTCACATACCACACTAACGTATCATCTGGCATGTAATCTTATCGGCTCTTGGAATGTTTCTATTCTTCAAACTTTAATTACCCCCGTTTCATCCTTAATGGTCACTTCTAAAAGTATTCTTAATTGTATATTATCCTCTTTTCCTGACGCCACTCATGATTTAGACAAACGGCTTTTTATATTATGCATATATATATATATATATATATATATATATATATATATATATATATATATATATATATATATATACAGTATATATATATATATATATATATATATATATATATATATATATATATATATATATATATATATATATATATATATATATATATATAAAAGCGTGTGTGTATGTGTGCGTGCTTTGCGCTAACATGCGTGTAGGCGCAAGTATGAGACGTGAGACATGAGATAAGACATTCCGCTACCATTTCAGGAATGTAATTTGAAAGATAAAGTGCAGGCCCTTATGAGAAAAGTTGAAATGACCAAGAATGAAGAAGTTTATGCGGGAATCCGTGGTATACTTGAGAATAAAATTGTATAACTGCAGATATATTAAGTTCCGGCTATTATAGACAGAAAACCATGAAGACACTTGGAAAACCATTCACCGCAATGAAGACTGAATAGTCGTCGAAGGTGTTTTCATAACGCGACGATTAACTCGGTAGATTTCGAGTAGCACTTTCGATGAAGAAGAGAGGAGATACGAGAGAATTTCCGAGAAATAAGGAATTGTGTAAGTTGATGACACAGTTGATACACGGATAAACAGCTTTCATAAAACCCAGAACAATGGAAAGAAGCCTGGGTCTCTCATCTCTACGACTCTTCCGCCTCCTCGAGATCGGGAGAGAAGTGTTTCGAGCACTTTGCATAAAAGATAAACTGGTTTTCATTGTCGTTCACATTTTTATTCAGAGCATGATACTTCTGGTTATGCTTTATATCGTGTATTTTTCTAATGTCACGTATTACTTTTATAAATTCCATTTTAGTTTGTAGGTTGTCTCTCGCATTTCAGTGCAAAATATTCATAAGATTGCGTATTTAATATTTCATTTTCACCCTTTAATTTTTTTAATGATAACTGATAATACAAACGTGCAATTCTTTTTTAAATAACAATCATCTTTATTTTTATTGATTTAATAAGAGGATCAGTTCCGTTCGACTTTTTGGCTTTACTCGGAGTTTAAGATGTCACATGCATAAATTTCTGTGTGTGTGTGTCTGTATGTGTTAATCTTTCGAAAACATTTAATATTTGTCAATAAGTAACCTTATATATTTCCTTTTGCTTTTATTAGATTACATTAATCAGGTATTAATGATGTATCACCATAATTATAATGGTGGTTTTGATAATGAGAATATTTGTAGCATTTTTCACTCTATAAGTAAAAGCCGTTTCTCAAGCGAGCTAATGGGCAAGAAGGTGATATATTTTTTTTTACATGCTAAGTTTACTAGGAATGAGGTTGCGAGGCCCATGTCTTTGCTTTCTTTTTTACCCCTACTCAGGAAGAGAGATCAAACGAGTTCTTGTATTTGGGGGTTAGCATTACGTGTAGACGTTACCACACTAACGTATCCTAATTTGATGTAACCTAAGAATCCTTATCCACAAAGCGCCTGGATCGCTGGTACTTTGCGACAAGTTTCAACACCGCAACACAACTCCAAAAAGCAACTGTTTCTCGTTCTTCCGAGGTAAATTCGACACAAGGACCCAGCTGCGGTCTGTATACTGCAAGGTCACGGCGAACAGAGGTATTACATAATGCAGACATAATACACAAAGCTGGAATTTTAAACCGCCTGGTGGCGGAGGGTGTTGAACTTCCCTTCAGCCAATGTTTCTTTTCTCCCTCATCTGTGTAAGGAGCACACACTTGGCACAACTTGGTTAATAATTGAGTGTGTTTGATCATGCGAGAAGAGAAACGCCAGAATAAGGGCGATAACCTCTTTATGAAGTCCCGCGATGTTCTTATGTCAGTGGATAATGTTGGAAGTTAAAACAGCGGTTTTTGTCTGTTAGCCGGGTTGTCTTACTTCCTTCTTCCTGTTAAGGCGACTGTCTATAAAGAAATAATAATTAAGATGATTTTTCAATAAGATGATTTTTTTTACTTAGGTCAGTGGGGAATCACGTAAAAATGAAACCCCTCTCTGTCCTGTGCTGAGATACAGAGTTGCCATAAGTCATTTATCGACCATTGAAGCGCTATGAACATACTTCCCGCTAATAAAAAAGAAACACACTGCCACAAGGGGTTTGAACACGGGGCGAATGTCTTTTCCTCATAATAAAAAAGTCAGTCAGTGAAACCTGTAACATATCTGGTGTAACTGGCAATGGGCCATAATGAGGGCCGAAGGCCACCCAAGCAAGTGAGATTAAAAAAGAATGAAAAATGTTGTTAAGATTAGAATTTTGTTTGGGTCAGACCATTACAATCTTATTTGAGATGAAGACAGTACACAATCTCACCATGTACTCCAGTAAGGAACGCGATGCCTATTACTTTTTATTGAACTTTACGCCGTCTAGACTTTGTAGATAATTAATTCCTTTTTTGAGCCTCATCATTTTTGATTGAGGAAGGTGCAAATTTTAAATTAATGTAATTAAGCACTATTTGTCTAAATAATTTCGTTTGTTTTTCTGTTCATTTCAAAATCAAATACACAATATCATGTACATACAATTACTCACAGTTTTGCCACCCTCAGTCCCAAGTGCTCTCACTATCTCTATCAGAACTGGATTTTGTCATGAATGAAAAAAATTAAAAATTATTTGAATGATACACCTGCACGCACATACACACATATATCTGTGTGTGTGTGTATATATATATATATATATATATATATATATATATATATATATATATATATATATATATATATATATATATATATATATTACATATATATGAAATCTGTGGTTGGGTTGTTAAGAAATATACCTGACAAAATTCAGGAACTGTTAAAAAAAAGTGAGATAAATGAGTTTTTTCTTTTTCAAAATAATATCAGTTGTTAACTGACGGGTCAACTGGTTAACGAATTAGTAAATAAAACAGTTATCTTTACGACCCAGAGACCAAACCAATTCAATAAGCTAAAACGATCAAATTGTTTCATAAACAAAAAAGAAAGAAAAAAAAAAAGAACCAAACGGCCCAGTCAGCTAGGCTCCCCAACCCCCAAATACCAATTTCTATCAATCAAGGAGGCTGATGGCTGTCCAGAAACCAGTAACGGGTAGTAGAGAAATTACGGAGGGATGGAGAGGAATAGGAAAATCGCTATTCTAGAAAGGAAAAAAAGGGGCGAAAGTCATTTATTTTGTTTTCGGTTAGTGTACACGCACGCTGGCGCGCACGTGTGTGTGTATGTATGTATGTGTGTGTATATATATAATATATATGTACGTAAATATGTATGTTTATATACAACTGTTCAAAAGGTCTTGCCCTGTTAGCACATAGGCACCACAGGATCATATGAGAGGGGTAGTGGTGTGTGGTTAGCTACCTAATCTCCATAACCCTATCTAACACAACAAATGGTAGCATATATATATATATATATATATATATATATATATATATATATATACACACATACATATATACTGTATATATATATATATATATATATATATATATATATATATATATATATATATATATATATATATTTACCATTTCTTTTATTAGCCATGGTCATGGGGAGTAGGTGGCTAACCACACACCACTACTCTTTTCATATGATCCTGGGGTGGCTATGTGCTAGCAGCGTCTACCCTTTTGAATAGTTTCATTTGATCTATATGGAATTCATTGTCCTTTTATAGTGTAATGACATTTTATCTGGGTAAGGTCTTCATACGCCATTCACCTTGACTGAGTTGAATCAAACGTTCTTGCTACTAACGTGGATTCCCTGTAACCCTTTTGTAGGTTGGCTGCTTCATTTTTGCGAAGTGATATAATTTTGGTCATTAACTGCACGCCACTACCATTCGTTGTACATGTTAGAAAGTCGTTGTGATCTCCAAGATCACTAGGATGAGAAGCATGTGTGAGGCCATTGCACCGGCACAGTACGTTCTAGAGACGATTAGCTCCAAAGCCCCTCTCCACCCAAGCTTGGACCAGGAAGAACCAAGGAGTGGCTACTGATAATTCGGTAGGTACACCTTTATGCTCTGCCAACCTCCCATCCCCAGGCCACAGGAACGACAAGGCCGTGTTTGCCAGTGAAATCTATCACTGCATGAGGAGGGCTTGAACCCAGAAACGCTACACTGTGAAGTCCAGGGAAAACTAACTGAGCTATCATGCTTTCCATATCGTTCAATTCCAGAGTAGCATTCACTGCCTTTCTGTGTTTACCAAGGGATCAAACCTGGCTTGGTTTAGGAGGTGGGGCTGTCAAAATTTCAGAGCAAGTTTTATGTTGGATTAGGTCGTTCTGAGCTTGAAAAAACTGTAAACACATTAAATGCAATAAAATAAATTCAGCTGTTCAGTGCGTGTAATGCACATGCGTTCTTTTATTCATGTAAATAAAAAAGACCAATCATTGGTCTTTTTAAGAAGACGAGCAAAACTTCATTAGAAAAATGAACGTTCCTAAATTCTTACGTTATTGCGCACTGAATCTCTGTAGACCTTTGTACAGATCATGTGAAAAATTTGTCCCGCCGCCGTGGAGTTAATCACCTACTTCTTACAAGAGTACATTACAGCAACCCGGGTAATTCCTTTTGCTGAAAGCTCTGGCCATAACATCTTCCATAAACGGGGACAAAAACAACGGGAAAAAACAGAAAAAAAGGGGGGGGGGAAGAAAAAGGAAGCGCAAGGAAGTAAGAGCATCTTCAACGAGAAAGCTTTAGGCCATGTTTTCTCCTCCGACGGGCAGCAAAGGAGAACGAGAAAAATAGAGATCTCCCTGGGATAATGGCTTCGTCTGGCCGTGATCCCGAGCCGGAGGGAAAGATGTCGATCGAGAGATTGACAAATTAGACAAATGGAAGACTCGAAAAAATTTCGGGCTAAATGAATCGGTCTTGTCAAAGGGGGACAAAAGATTTACCCTTGCTTTTTCTGTTTAGGATAAAAGGGGGTTGTCTTTACTTCTTCCTCCTTTATTTTACGTCCTCTTAGGTAAAGAAGGACACAAACATGTCGAGAGTAGAACGGATCAATAGGTATCTTTTACGCTGGATAGTCAATGGCTGAACTAATGCGTTCAAAGAACGCTGCGTCCAAGAAATGGAACTGGGGCAAGATGGTAAGATTGGGTCAGACCAATAACTTGAGTTAATGACGCTGAAACGAAATATGTTCAATGAATAAAAAATAATTGTGTCTATATATATATATATATATATATATATATATATATATATATATATATATATATATATATATATATATATATATATATATATATATATATATATATATATATATATATATATACACACATATATATATATATATATATATATATATATATATATATATATATATATATATATATATATATATATATATATATATATAAATTTTTAAAAGTAAATTGAACCGAATTCTAGAATACAGTTTTCCATTTGAGATATATTAGACATTCTTCATAAGTGACAGTCGATATGTCGCATTGCATCTGATTTAAAGTTGGATTAGTATTACAAACTAGCATCGGACCCACCGCAGCTTCCGTTGCCGAAAAAAATTAATATTTTATTTTCAGATATAATTCAACGTCAGAACTAAGTAACTGATGACAATTAAAATATTCTTACGGAGCCTTGAGTACTAATGAGTATACCATTTGGTTTGAACAATAATATACAGAAGGCTCTTTGAAGTTCCTCTTAACACGCTGAAGGTCTCAAATTAAATTATTAATTTCCTTCCTGAAATGCTTTTTCGATCTCATTAAACCCCCTCAACGGCGTAGCCTAAAATAATTTCCCATTTAAAAGAAAACCCATTTACTGAATGGACCATACAACATGAACGATTTTCAGTGTGCGAACACAGGACGCGAACTAAGCACAAAAACTACAACTGACAATCGTATGATTCTTCACTATAAATTTCATATGATTTTATACTATTTCGTCCAAATTATGCAATGTTCATATGGAATGGATATAAGCGGCAGCCCACTATGTCTCCGCTACGAAGTTCATGTTTCAAACTGGAGGATTTTAATGACATATGCGGCTCTCCGTTGTAAAGATGAAAAACCTCATTAAAAAACATTATCTTTCTTACCTTCTTCACCTTCTTTTCCTTTTTCTTCGGGTGCATCTTTTTCATAGGAACCAAACACCTGTAAAAGGGAAAGAAAAACAAGGAATTTTTAATTACTAATAATATCTTCTACTATTATTTAGAGAATGATAACTTTATAATTCTATATAAGTGGTTAATAATCGTCTAGTTACTGTTAGCGATAACATCGGTAGTGAATACTTTTAAGGTGGTGGTAGTAGTATTTAAAAAAAAACAGTCACAACCTAGATTGTTGAATACTGATATAAAATCATATTGTTCGACTTAAACAATGGTGAGAAATAAATCTACTTTAAGTTCATCATCATTATATATGGTCATGTTGTTTACCACTTTTATAACGTACAGAAGCCATATTGTTATTACTTGTTTGTCACCAGAAGGAATGCCTATAACAGAACCGCGATATGCTGGCTTCGTTTCTGAGAATACACCTTTGTTCGATCACCTAACGACAATCTTTCTCTTTGTTACAGAAGCCGTTGCTCCGTAGCCACCGGGGATGTTTTCAAGTTGATTTGACCCGTTAACCCGAGGGTGAAAATAATCGTGTTGGAAACAGCCCGAGTACATGGAAGCAAACTGACATCCGAACAAAAACATATTGTTTCTGCTCAAAGTAACAAGAGAAATAATGACCTTCTCTTGAAATGTACGCATGCATGCGTACATAAGCTTTTATCAAAACATGCACACAAATATATATATTATATGTATATATGTGTATATATACATATATATATATATATATATATATATATATATATATATATATATATATATATATATATATATATATATATATATATATATATATATATAAATCACATTAACACGTGATTCGCTCATCACATCACGGCAGATAAAAAAATAAGCGGCTGGGTGTAGATCCTGACCGGTTTCGACTTTATTTCCAAGAGAATATGAAGTCGAAACCAGTCAGGACACACACCCAGTCTCTTTACTTGTTCACCTGTGGTATTGTGTAGTACACACACACACACACACACATATGTATATATATATATATACATGTACATATATATACATATACATATATAAAATCTACTATTTCACATCATCCAAAAAATGTGTTATTTAGCATGTCAAAAAAAAATATATATATAATAAAAAATAAATACTGATGTATCTTTCGTACGACAGAAGAATAAAGACCGGGACATTTTTGAAGAGGAAGAAGATTGAATGGAAACACAAACAAACATCGACGCTGTTCTGCCTTCCTATCACGGCTTAGAGCCGATGTCCATTGTGTTTGGAGCTCTGGGAATGGAACCCCGGGAGGAGGCGATGTTCGGTGGAGCATGAAACTCCGCCGTTGTGAAAAGGAGAGGCACCGCAGCGCGCGTTCCCTTTTCATCCTTCTTCCTCGGAAGGGGAGAAAAACGAAAACTACTAATGATGATGCTGCTTGGGACGTCGAGTTGTAATAGTCATCGTGTCATTTATTCCTTAGTATCAGAATGTGTGGGAGGGATACGACGTTCTCGAGTTAAGATGGGAATCTCTCTCTATCTCTCTCCGTATATCTATTTCTCTCTCGACCATGTTTACCCATCTTGCAGTTCAAGAAGCAGAATCATATCGAAATTTTTATTACTCTGTCTTTACCTTCATGCATATGTCTCAACATTGTTTTTTCAACTCACTAGTCTACGATACAAACATGAGAAAATTGTTTAGCTCTTTGTATGTTTCTTTACAAGATGATTTATCTATCAGTCATGTTTGTACCTCCCAGTCCAAGATGAAAATTCAAAATAAAGTTTCTGTATACCTATCGCTGTCTTTACTCTGTTTTTCACCCTTCGAACATGTTTCTCTATCTTAGCAGTCCAAGACGAAAAAATAAAAAGAAAACTGTCTATTTATGTACCACCAAAATTCTCTTCGCATGCCGGCTTCTAAATTTGATTATCTGTCAGTCATGTTTCTCTGTCTTTCCATTCCGAGGTACATAATCACAAAGCATTTCTCTATATTTGTCTGTCTCTTCCTGCTCTCTGGCGAGAGAGATCTTCCACGCCCACGGTAAATTCTCCCTCAGAGAAGCAGGCGCCTTCGCTAGTTAATAGAAAGGAAATAACACGTCATTTTTCGTTTCAGACACCCTCTGCTCTCTAGAATGCCATTCCCCTTCCTTTTTTCCCATCCTCCTCATCTTCAGTCCCGCCTTCAGAACGCCATTTGAGTTCGTTCTCATTAGAGATAATTGAGCGAGTTACAATCATCGTGATCGTCTTGATTTCGTTCGAACCGGAGGATCTCTGGGTTTTTATTTTTGGGACTATATGGGATGATAAAGGGAGGATTTGCTTTGATGTTGTCAGTGTTCAGAACTATTTTTTTTGAAGCTGTTACGATAGTAACCAAATTTTCAACTGTTGTATCGGGTACTCCAGAAGTTGGCATCTTTAATAAGTACTACCTAGTGCATTTATTTACAGATTGAACAGGGCTAGCCTTCCATTCTATTGTCCTCATGTTCATACGCGATAAGAGTAAACCTTTGCGTTTCATGCTAACATTTTCTTCCTTTGTGTGGCATCAGGTTAATGGTGCCTTCTTGATCCGCACTGCTAAGTCCACAACGCTACAAGGTCAGTAACAAAAGACGGTCGAATGGATAACACTGGGTTTTGCTATTTTATAACTAAGTTTCATTTGTCTGGACAATTATTTTACTAAGTATAAAAGTTTTTATGTTGATGCCGCAGTCGTGCGAATATTTTTTTTCAGATTTTGACATTGTTTGTTTAAACCTTTTCCCAGCGTTTTTTCAGAGATTTTGATATTGTTTATCTGAATGCTTTTTTTAAACAAATTTCGGGACGGATTAGTAGGGAAGACCAAAACTCATCCGCATTAAGATATACCCAGTATTTGAGTTTATAAGCAATTTCTATAAGCCATAATAGATTCCATTATTTATCATATTAGATTTTGTTTTGAAAAACTTGAAATTCATGCTGTATGTTTAGATGTGATAGGTGCTTTCTAAAATGTCTCTCACTTTTAAGAAATTTTATGAGTTTTCAATTTTTCTCTTAATTTTTTAAACTGATATAAACCCCTATTTCAGTATGCATCCACAGTCATGCATGAACCGAAAACCGAAACATATGTTTCTCTATTCGTTTTGTTCCTTCTTGGTATTTTTTCTCCTTTCCCTTTCCATCTTTGAAGTTGTATCTTAAAGCAGTAATGCAGGGTTCATTTTTAGCTCGCCTATCCAGGCAGTCGTCTTAGAACCCTCTTGCTCCTTGCGCCTAAAAGCAGCAGCTGGAGAGTTGCAAGTAATGCATGATAATACTGGTGCAACAATAGCTAGAAGTAGCCATTCATGTGAAAAACCCTTTTAGTCCTCTGACCCACATTATCATCTGGTCTATCATAAGTCCTTCATAAAGTCCTTGGACATTTGCTTGTTCCTGCATTTTTTTCTAATGTAAGGTTGCATGTATTTTCATGAGAAATAATCACTGGCAATTGTATTGCCTTAATTTTATCGTTCATTTGAAAAGTCTTCGTGAATGTGAAAGTGAATTATAAGATTAATATTAGATCTTGCTTGCTCACGTTGCATATACGACCATATCAGATCACACTGACATTTGTGTTTACCTTTCTGTTTCCGTGTACTTAAAATATTGAAATCTTTAGACTATTTTGAAACATAAATAAAAGGGGAAAACGAATCCGAAGCGTTCTGTTCTGAATATTACCCATTTGTTGAGACAAATTCAGTATTGCATTTAAATTCCTGATAAAGAAATTTGCCACAACTTATGATTTCCGATTGCTTCGCCTGAAGAAAATTCTTTTTCCAAAGATTTCACGCAAAAATGAAAAAGATCGCTAAAATTATTTTTTAAAATTTCCTCTCACAAGAGTAAGCTTGCTTGAAGTCAAAATCAAGGGGTCAGGTGAACATCTTGAGAATGAACATCTTTTGGGAGAGCTTAATATCTTCTTAATTATTTGCAGTATAATTTCTAACCCCCTCTGCCAGTCCTCTAGTAATCTCTGACGGGGAGCATATTTCCTGGAATGATTTAACTAGCCTTATCATCATCATCATTTTGAAGGGACTCCTAATGTTTAGAACCCGTTACCATTTCCTTCAAAACATGTCCTGCGGCTTCAGCTGATAATTAAATCATGTGCATATTTGTGATTTTTAAGTATATGTATGAATGTAGGGTAATATATAAATACATACATACATACATACACACACACACACACACACACACACACACACATATATATATATATATATATATATATATATATATATATATATATATATATATATATATATATATATATATATATATATATATATAGTGATGCAGGGCACAGGGAAACACATTCAGAGGAAGACGGTCGAAAACCACACATCAATAGGCTGTCTTTTTTATTTTATAGCCAACGTTTCATAATTATTTACAGAATTACATCCTCAGGGCTGCGCATAAGAAAAGATAAAAACAATTAAAAGTACAGTCTTAGAATACATTCAAAATATTACAGAGTAAGAATAAAACGAATAAAAATAAAAACACAACCAATCTATAGGTGAGACAGTAAGGAACTAAATGGAAAGAAGCCACCACAGAAAGAAGTTAAGCTAAATACAATTGACTAGCAGACGTATGAAAGAAGTTAACCACAGAAAGAAGTTAAGCTAAATACAATTGACTAGCAGACGTATGAAGGAAGTTAACCACAGAAAGAAGTTAAGCTAAATACAACTGAATAGCAGACGTAAGAAAGAAGTTAACCACAGAAAGAAGTTAAGCTAAATACAACTGAATAGCAGACGTAAGAAAGAAGTTAACCACAGAAAGAAGTTAAGCTAAATACAATTGACTAGCAGACGTATGATGCTAGTCAATTGTATTTATCGTGTCCTTGAAAACATGTCCTCCGGCTTCAGCTGATAATGAAATCACCTGCATAGTTGTGTTTTTAGGCATATATATATATGTATGTGTGTATGCATGTATGTATATATATATATGTTTATATCAACAAATGGATAATTATATAAATACAAGAGACGAAGTTTGTGGGATTACGAGTATCTGCTTCGCTTTGTTCGGTTTGCTAGTACGGAAAAATAAAACCGGCAAAATCATCGTTGCTATTTCTGCGACTTGGAAAATCGGCGAAATCTTTTCTTCCGGCATTCCGTCATTGTTTTGCAGCAGTCAGTTCGTCTCGAAGGAATGAGACTGCTGCTTCCTTCTCTTGGGAGTCTGCATTGTCTCTGGACGCTGTTCATTTCTTTTTCTGCTTTTTCTTTTCGTTTTTTTTTTTTTGTGTGGCCAGTTGTCTCATATTTTCTTGCACTAACAAGTATGCGTTTTGCAGAGTTCTTTTGTATTGGGTGCCATTCAAAACTTTGTTTGCTGTCGAGAAGTTTGTCGAGTTAGTCGTCCCTCTAGAGACACTAATTGGCTTACAAATCCTGCGCAAATTCTCTCTCTCTCTCTCTCTCTCTCTCTCTCTCTCTCTCTCTCTCTCTCTCTCTCTCTCGTTGTTTGTAAATGTTTCTTTCTGTATGCAAACCTGAGCAACATGAAGATTATACAAAAGATCTGCATTATTTGTCAATTTGTGAATGAAGAAGAAGAAGAAGAAGAAGAAGAAGAAGAAGAGAGAGAGAGAGAGAGAGAGAGAGAGAGAGAGAGAGAGAGAGAGAGAGAGAGAGAGAGAGAAGGCGTAACAACAATATGGTTGCTTTTATCTCCAGAACTTTTGCTACTTAATAATATTATCTTTTGTCATTTACCCCTTTACGTTGGCCTCCAGATATTCATTAACACCAAAGATTTCAAAAGAAATTTAGCGCAGATTTAGGTCGTGACCATAATGTGTAAAAACTAAAGCTCCTATTATAGGCCTGGATACTTGTTGATTCACCATATTTTACTTTAGTCAGGCATAAATGGAAGTAGATTTTATTTCAGAGGCAAAGCTTTTATTGAGTAAATCCTTTTGAAAAACTAATGCCGTCTGTGTACCTAATCCTTTACCTGAAGTCTGGAGAATACACAGAGATGATACTGGAAAGATGGGCATCTGTTGGTGGACGCATGGTTGACATTTTTAACACTGTAAGCACTTCCATTTTGCTTTGTACCGTCGTTTTGTACTGACGAGTTTGCTCTCTATCCGAAGACATTATAGTGCTCCGAAGTATGTCAGCATATACCATGAAGAATGACTGCACTCTTCCAGGACTAGCCTTATTATTCTTAAAAACTTTGTTTTCGTCTTGTCAACAAAGGATACATTACGCAGACTTGCGTTACAAATATCTGATACAGGTTGAAGGAACCAACGCGATATTTTCTTTATATTTTACTCGACTTTATCTACCTTTTACATGGCTGTAATCAATTAATATAACCATTTTTCTTGCTTTGCATTTGGAAATTTGAGTCCACAGATCCTACTAATCCATGTGCTTATGTCATGATGTGTGTTGTGATTTTTATGCTTTTACAAAAGCGGAGACCCCAGGCTTGTGAAACAGGAGGATGATCATGACAATGGTCACAGCTATTATGATAAAAAAAAAAAGCTGTTATGGGACGAAAATATACATTATCACTTATGGACTAAACTACTAATTTTTCCGACGTCAGCTTTATGTACAAAATCTTTCATTCTATCAATCAACAATTCACGGATGTTCGAGTGCGCTGAACCCCCAATAGTAAAAAAAAAAAAATTCTAAATGAAAACAGAACTCTCAAATACACAATTTGCTCTTGCAAACAAACCCACATCGGCAAGAATTCACTTTCCCTCCGTCTGGATTGTATTTTTCCTTTCGCAATAAGAGCGAAGGACATCGAACAACGTCCAGAAGAAACCCTAACTTGCTCGGGTCATCTTCATTACGAGTGGAACTTGCGTTTCGATTCCCCCGAAGTTAAAAAGAGTTTTTCTTGCTCATTCTAAGACGCTGCTAATGGGGTCTTTCGTGGATTGACTCATGCTCACTTTCTGAAAGGGGAGTTTATGTGCCCATCCAAGTGTTTTTCTGAGGTTTTATGTAAGATCTTGAAGAAGTTTTCGTGTCTTCGGGTGTAGGTTACGTATATGTATGCATGCACATATACATTACACACACTTACACACACACACACACACACACACACATATATATATATGTATATATATATATATATATATATATATATATATATATATATATATATATATATATATATATATATATATATATGTTGGAAAAGCGGTGCTTTAAAATGTCTGGATAGTCCAAAAGCAACATAGCGAGTCGATCATACCAATGGGGTTTCTTCAAATTTCCTAACATTCTTGAAGCACATCTTCATAATTTTCTTGGCAGGTTTCCTTTCAGGGTCTCTTGCATAATAATTGACGAGATATTCTGTCGAAATCAGAAACTGGCAGAGGGTTGCGTATTAACCGGTATCTCGAGCCCACTTACCATTACATGTGCTTATGCTTACGTCTTTGATGGCTTGTATGGGTTGTATGATAAGCGAACTTCAAAGTGATGAGGATGTTCAATTTACCTTTGATGAGTACAAATTAAGAGGTAAATGAAGCATAGTTACATTGAAGAAACGCGCCTTTGGTTTCGTTACAAGATTTCGTTGTTCATTTATTAACCAATTCTTTGTCTGCTCGACTCCAGAAACAAAAATTAAAATCCCGATAAGATCCAAGCAAGCAGTTCATGATGCATGAAACTTCAAGTAATGGAAACCTTTAAAATTTTAAAGATGTGTAGTAAGCAAGGTACAACAACCTTCAGGAAGCTCAAGAAAAACAACAATCAGCCATTCACACGACAAATGGAAAGAAAATCCTTGCATCGCCTTGGTGTATTTTCAGGTTTTATATACGATGCACACTTACAGGCGAGGTTTATATTCAAGGAAATATACAAAATTTGGTCCAATCCACCCTTAGATTAAAACCAGCGAAAGAAAGATGATGGTTTAGTCTAAAAAATGAAAAAAGGAATAATATTTTACGGTGAAAGGAACGAAAGCTGGAGGTGTCTTTTTTAGCAATATTGCCCAGGCTGAGAAGTAAGAGCAGTTCTTTATGGCAATACTGCTTGGACGGAGGATGTAAACAATATATCGGGAAGCTGTCTGACAGCATCAGCGACTTTGGGATAAAGAGAGAAAAATACGTTGAAGGATTTCCTTCCTTTGCAAGTCCTTGCCGGTGGAGAGACGGACCTTGGAATAATGGAATAGGAGGAATTATCAGTATGAATATGTTTGTTGTGGATACCGCTTGGATTGCTGTTTGTATAGTTATTTATTTTCTACTAGCTGACAACCTGGCGCTGCCTGGGAAAACTCTGAACGACAACCGATAAACTCTCTCTCTCTCTCTCTCTCTCTCTCTCTCTCTCTCTCTCTCTCTCTCTCTCTCTCTCTCCTCCTTTCCCTCTCTTTCTCCTCCTCTAACTCTCTCTCTCTCTCTCTCTCTCTCTCTCTCTCTCTCTCTCTCTCACTTTCACTCTTTCTTCATCTCTCTGTCTCTCTCAACCCTCCTGACTTTTTCCCTCTTTTTTCTCCATATCACCCCCCCTCTACTCTCTCTCTCTCACTTCCTCTCCCTCTCTCTCTCTCCAACCATCCCTGTCACTTTCCATCTTTCTTCTCCCTAACACCCCTTCTCTCTCTCTCTCTCTCTCTCTCTCTCTCTCTCTCTCTCTCTCTCTCTCTCTCTCACTTCCTTTCCATCTTTCTTTCTCTGACTCTCTCATCCCCCTCTCTCTCTCTCCCTCCAACCCTCTTTGTCTCTTTCCCTCTTTCTTCTCCATAACACCCCCTCTACTCTCTCTCCCTCTCCAACCCTCCCTGACCTTTTCTCTCTTTCTTCTCCATAACACCCCCTCTACTCTCTCTCTCTCTCTCCAATCACCCCTGTCTCTTTCCATCTTTCTTCTCCCTAACACCCTCTCTATTCCTCTCTGTCTGTCTGTCTGTCTGTCTGTCTGTCTGTCTGTCTCCAATCACCCCTGTCTCTTTCCATCTTTCTTCTCCCTAACACCCCTTCTACTCTCTCTCTCTCTCTCTCTCTCTCTCTCTCTCTCTCTCTCTCTCTCTCTCTCTCTCTCCTTTTTCCTTTCCATCTTTCTTTCTCTCACTCTCTCCCTCTCTCTCTCTCTCCAACCCTCACTGTCTCTTTCCCTCCTTCTTCTCCCTGACACTCACTCTACTCTCTCTCTCTCTCACTTTCTCTTCCTCTCATTCTCTCTCTGTCACTTCTTTCCCAACCCCCACCCCTTTTGGTGTCATTGGTGTCTTACCCCCACAGTATTCTTTTCCAGATAGTAAGTAATATGCAGTATACCGAAATTAGGTATGATAAATTCATAAAGGTACTAAGTCTATGGGCATAACCAGCCCCGTTTCACTGGCAGAACCAGCCCCGTTTTAGGGAAACCCTTCCAACCACACCCCCTTTGGTGCCCTTTGGGGCTAGTGATGTCTTACCTTCATAGAGTTCTTTTCGAGATAGTAAGTCAGTTGTATACCAAGTTTGGTTGAAATTGCTCAATGCATTTCAGAGTGTATGTGGAACATACACACACGCATACATATACATACATACGTCCATTTTTATATATATAGAAGATTACGTTGCAAAGACGCCAGCAAGAAGGATGATTGACTTCCCATTGGTAAATGCTCAGCAAGACAGTGAAATAAAAAACAAATAATAAAGAGGGGGTTAATAGTTAAATAGATACAAAGGAACCTTCCTTTAATTGGTAATGGAGGAGAAGAGAAAACAAAGCAAGGAGAGATTTCCGGTCATGATATAAGAAAATGAATATATGTTACTTTTCCTTGTATTTATTGTAACATAATCTATTTAACTTCTTTCATGATGGAGTTTTTGCTGCTTGAATTCAGTTTATCTTACCTCTCGGTAAATGGCAGACTTCATGGAGCTTGGCAAAAACATTAGAAAAATGACAAGAATAGAGTGAAAAGGAGAAAAGGTCAACACAGTAAGAAAATTATGCATAAATGTCACAATAGTCAAAGACCTCCGAAGAAAAATTTTTATATGGTATCTAAATCATCAATAATTAGACATGAAATTGAAAATTACGTTACTATACTTAAATCCTATGAGAAACTTCATAAAATAGTGAAACTTAATAGTTCAGGAAAGACAAAGAACCCTACGAAAGATTTCGAGCCAAAGAAAAAGTGTTATCATCTCATACTTGCATTAGATTTGAGAAGACGAGAGGGAAAAGGTTTCATTAGCTGAAGCCAGTATCGGATAGCTATGCACGAAAGCTCTATTAACTTGGGTCGATATTAGATGGCCGTGCAATTATTCAGAACCCAGGCACGAAACGAAGGAGAGAAAGAGATGCGAATGAAAAGTCCGGAGACAACAGAATAACAGGAATTCCCTCCCCTGACGTTCGCCTTGTTCGACAATGACAGGTTCGAATCGTCAGCCTTGTTTCAATATGGCAGTCGTGGTTTCAACTCCTGACGTTTGCCTTGTTCCATCATGGCAGCCATTGCTCTGCGTAATCTCTCTTCCTTTCCAGCTCCCTATTCATTCACTGACCCAGATTTCGGGATGTTTACTGCCGCATTTATGGAAGTCGTTTCGTACCGTATGGCGTGAGTCATAGGCGCAAGGCAATTCTAGAAGCCAATGATGTGCGCATTTTCTCATTTACTGTCGCTTTTATAACGTCGTTAATGGGGAAAGGAATAAACTTTATCGGACTTCCAAGCCTTGGAACTGACATATGCGCCCGTTCATGCACAAGCAGTAAAGTCACTACGTAAGTAAACTGGGATTCAAAGAAGCTCGATTCTATTTCTGCCTTAATTTTTGAATGGAAAGGCTGATGGAATGGGTAGCCTATGTCTTTTTCTATCCTAGGCTCAATAAAAAAATAAAAAAAACACGGCGGAAGGAATTTTAGTGGGGCTTAACCAAGAAGGAAGCGACACATCCTTAGTCTTTTCAAGGATGGAAGATTGTACGACATGGAAAGCGGACGCCGCAAAAGCGACATGGCGGCATTTAATTGTTAACAGTAATGAGTTCATCCACAATGACACTAATTGGTGTGATAAACATATCCCAAACAGCGGCCATATATATATATATATATATATATATATATATATATATATATATATATATATATATATATATATATATATATATATATATATATATATTTCTATTTCTGTTCAAAATTTATTTCTGATTCCACACGTGATTGTGTGATTTATTTCTATATATATATATATATATATATATATATATATATATATATATATATATATATATATATATATATATGTATGTATGTGTGTATGTACTGTATGTGTATACATGTAATGTGATATATATACATACATATATATATACATAACATATATATATATATATATATATATATATATATATATATATATATATATATATATATATATATATATATATATATATATATATGTGTGTGTGTGTGTATGTGTGTGTGTGTGTGTGTGTGTGTGTGTGTGTGTGTTGTATGTTTGTGTGTAATGTGCGTGATTAATCCCAAAGCGTGCAAGCTAGAGACTATAAATCACAACAAACGATCACCAGGCTCCCTAATTACAATGAATTCTGTTTCTGTCTTCGAGCGTAAACTATACCTCCGAGACGAAGACATTACCATCAGGCATGATTTGCTTATACAGGAAACGTTAACGTATCGGACACTATAATTTATAGGGCCGCGTAGCGACATGCCCTATGTTCTTCATGGGATCTCGCAAATCATACTGTAGAAGGGGACTAATGAGGGTATCATTAGAGACACCAGGTCGCCAACTTGGCTATACATGTTTTGAGAAATAGCTCATTATTTCCGGAACAGCGTTACGCAGTCTGTAGCGGGGTGTATTAAGGGGTATAACCTTTGAATTAGTATTTTTCAGCATGAGGGCACATTCGTATGGAACTACCTATTTTATTTAGGTTTATAGCATATACAAATATGCAACGGATTCAGCAAGAAAAAAAAACTGGACTCATAGTGTAACTAATGTTACTAATATTTCATGTGAGAGACATATAATGGAAGCGATGGAATTAGCTGAAGTCACTGAATAATGTTCAGTGTAGGTCAGTCAGTTGAGAAGCAATAGTGTTTGAAACACAGCACAAGAGTAGTAAGGATATTTCCATGATATTCACCTTCATCTTTATTTCCTTACTGCTTACGTTGCATTCTGCACAGGACTCTATAAGCAGCACCAGGTGTTTTTCTTATAATTTAAAAAGTTGTTTTGGTATTTTTTCTACTGCAGCGTCTCTGACCTCAAGCTACGCTGTTCTCCCTCTGAATGTTCACCTGTTCCCTGTGTGCTCTTCCCATCAAGCTTAATTTTAGCTTTCTGTCGTGCTCTGAATTTCAGCCTTATCTAAAAGAAATCAATCGGTTGAGCCTTATAACAATACAAAATTGTGACTCAATGAGGCATGTTAAACATCTTTAAAATTATAATAATATTAATAATAGTAATACACCTATACAATATTAATGCACACATACAAGAACTCACATATAATAATAATAATAATAATAATAATAATAATAATAATAATAATAATAATAATAATAATAATACATGTATATAATAATGATACATGTGTGCAATTATAAACACACATACGTAAGTGCTCACGTGTACGAGGAATCCATCCAATATTCAGTGTTAATATGGACATTTTTGATGCAATAAATAACGAAAAATTTTACACTGGAAATTGGTCAGAGAATTACTTTCCCATAAAAGTGAGTTTTGTTATCGTTTCATTTCCAAATATTTTTCAAACTTAAAAAATTTTACTTGATATATTTCGCTCACAAAAACATACTCTATTCATTTGATAGCTATAATTAATTTATGAGCTAAATCCGTCTGGAATAAATGTTTTTCTTGTAGAATAAATAGCCCGGCGTTGTTTTAACAGCAAAGAATTATTTTAATGCAATGTAATCTGGTAGTCTCTGTGTGCAAATTAATGAAGACCTTATTTTGCGAAATGCCAAATGTGTTGAGGACTTTGACATATTAATTATGAATTATCATTATGAAAAAAGAGACCTCTAAATATATATATATATATATATATATATATATATATATATATATATATATATATATATATATATATATATATATATATATATACATATATATATATAATACACACACACACACACACACATATATATATATATATATATATATATATATATATATATATATATATATATATATATATTTCACTTGCTCTTTAAAGGGGGATTGTCCAGAACGTGTTATCCTTGCGGTTCGAAGCGTGTATTTTTGGATGATGTTGCTAGCCCCACAACCAACCCCAAGGATTCTCAAGGTTCCCATACATCTACCTGTCAAACATTTCTTTAGTGTCACTTACCCAGATTCTGACCACATCCATTTCCCTAATTAAGCTGAACTCTTGTCATGTTACCCCTGAGAATGGGATGTTGCCACTCATTTAGACTTGTAACTGCTCAAGTCTTTTGGACGTCAAAACACTAATAGACTTGAATTAAGAAAGGTTGCTTTGACCTATCACCTCCAAAGGGACCTTGCTGGTTGATTTTTATGAATCTTACTCGTGTTCATTTGCTGTTCATTCATTTTTTCATTCGTTTTTTTTTATTTATTGCACTCACCCTCTGCGTAACTTAGTTAAGATGTCCGGGATGTAGATTATTTAACTCTTCATTCAGAAATCCGCACTCTCTCTGCCTCTGAATTTCTCTCTCTCCCAACCCCAAGGGTAGAATATTTAAATAAATACTATAATTACCTCCCTCTATTTTATTTTCTTTGTTTGTTATGAGAAACCTTTTACACATACACAAAGAGAATTAAGTATATTCTTGTATTATTTAAAGGAACATGAGACAGAAAGTATTAATAATTTCCTGTCCTTGAGATCATTGTATGTTGATACTTGTCATGACTGCTATGAAACACTGCAAACTGGTTTGTTTTTCCAATGATTATAATGACTTTACTTCAAAGCAATGCCATTACCTTATGCTAGTTTTGGCTATGAATTTATCATTTTTCACTTACAGTATTTATCAGTTTTGGCAAACTAGAATACGGAAATCTAAGTTTGACAAATAAAACGGAAATTGGTTATGAATTTGTCTTTTCTTATTTACAGTATTTAATATTTCTGACAAACTAAAAGATGAAAATCTAAGTTTGTCCAATAAAACTGAAATCTAATCTGGCAGAGGAGTCCTCGTTACGCGTCGACAATTTCGTCATTTCCCTTTCACGGCTTCAACGGATTCATCATCGAGTTCTCATTTCTAACATGTACCCCCGTACTGGGAAGGTAAAAATCACACCCCAAATGCAGCTAGACAGCGAAGGGAATAAACAAACACTCGCGGGAGACGATAAAAATAAACCTGGACATATCGGGACGAACAAAAGCACACGACGATTCCCGGGGAAACAAATCCCGCAGCAGTGCACTTAACGACCGCGACTCTTGACAATAAAATGTTTGGGAGTCGTAAGCTTAAATCTTCTTTCCTCTTCTTCTTCTTCTTCTTCTTCTTCTTCTTCTTCTTCTTCTGCGACACATGTGTCGTCGGGGGACAGACTGATCGATATACAAGCCGTCATCAAAAAGGCTTCACTTCCACTCGCAGTTAGGCTTGCTTTTGGAAATAAACCTAAATGGGAATTTGATAACGAGAAAAGTTTCGGAACGAATAAAGAAAAATTATGAGCGCATAAAATGTTCGGTTTTTCATACTGCAAGCATTACTAAAACTAATACTAATACTAACAATAACGATTTTATAATTACTATAAAAATAAAAAACAAGTCATTTTGCATTTTCATATGTTGTTATTAATACTGCTACTATTATGAGAACTTAGAAGTAATAAAGTTCAATTTTAAGTCCTTCTGCTTGAGTCCTTCACTTGAGCGCAACAATGACCTCGAGTCATTCCAAAGTCCAGGAAGAATTTTTTTCTGAGTCTCATCGATTTAACATAGACAATACTCATGTTCACAAACGATTAGAATTCAGTTGAATTATCATTTGATAACGTCAGTTTTTAGTGTTTTTGTAGTTATTTTCACAGTATTATGAGAGTTAGCATAAATAACGCTTGTTGAGTGTCTTTGGAAGCACGTTCATTTCTCACCTGAATTAAGTCATTTATGTGAAAGAAGTCGTGAAAAGAAGAATAACCTTCTGGAAGGGAGACCGCATTTTCTCAGTACATATTCCTTATTATTCATTTAATATGCAAAGGTTCCGATGAACACTTTTAATGACATTTACACAAAATCTATTTATACAGTCCACGTACCTTATCTTCTGTTAAATGATACCATCAGAAACTAAGAAAGACTATAGAAATAGTACGATTTATAAAAAAAAAATGCATAGTGGGTATCAGTATCATATCCAATTCTATCGACCCTCTTAGCACTGGGGATGAAAAAGAAGCTACTTGTTTACTTTGAAAAAGTCATAAAAAAAAACTCCATAAGCCTTCAGGCATATAAGAAATTAACACGCGCCCGGAGAAAATGATGAATAGCCTCACAGTGAAACGGAAGGTTCTAAAGATCATTGACCGGATTTTGAACCAATGTAGCCTCCCAACGATGAATATTTGCTTTGTTGGCACTGCTGTGTCACGTAGAGTGTGAACGAAGGCTCTCACCCCAAGACCTCTCATACGCCGGACGATCATCCCCGCATCCCGAGTCTCTAGATGCCGGAGATAGGTCACGGTGTACAAGCCCCTCGGCGACTGTTTACGAGGATGTTATAGCCTGATTTTTAAAGAGCACCAGACATGGGTACCACTGACTCGACGGGAGAACGAATGCAAAGTAGTTTGTGAATTTATGAGCAAATGAAAAATAATTTGATGATTAAAAATACAGAAACGTGCAAGATTAGACTCGACTGAGTCCATTACTCACTGCTAAAGAATGTTAACGAGATTGTTATGGCCTGGACTTGCAGGGTACCAGACACGAGCAAAGTTGAATTACTGGAGATCGAAGGCAAACAGTTACACAGTTTACAAAGAGAGAGAAAAAAAATTATTTCATGCCTGAAAGAGCCGAAATGCACAAGATTAGACAATGGAGTCGTTGTAGAATAAACGTAAAAAGTCTGCCAATCGTTTAAGCAGTGGAAAAACAAGTTATATGATTACACTGGGAAAGGCTTGATTTATTACACACGTGAAAGTTGTTTACGGTTACTTAGAATTTTGGGTGATAATAAGTGGATTTCCAGTTTCAGCTTTATAGAGGTAAGTGACATGTTAAATGAAGTTGGTAGAGGCTAGGATCCTTTAAACAACGAGCATGTGGGGAAGAAGCAATTAAAGTTGAGTCTGTGGTGGTTATGCAAGACCACGGCAAAAAATCTGGTGATGCATATAAAATTTAGATAAATAATGGTTTTATGCCAGCATGGGACCTTGCATACGTGTGGTAGTGTTGAAAGCCAGGCGTGGAACTCTGGAGTCAGCCCACCCAGCCGAAACGCACATTCTAACAGACTTTCTTGAAACGTTACTCCAGGCAGACAACGTTGGAGGTAGGTTTACTACGATGTTGTCTGGACGTGACATGAAAGGGGGACGGAACACCCCGTCAATCGGAGAGCGTAATACAGTGGAGAGGTCCAGGGGTAGGAAGGAAGGACGTTCCATGCTGCTATGTGTAGTAACATTTGTTAACATGCATGAGTCTACAGTAGAAGCTTACTCGGGTTACGTTTATCGATGGTTTGGACCCAACAGGTGCAGAAATAGTCATGGTGTAACTGGTATTTGTATTCACTCAAGAAGCCATCACCTTTAAGCAGGAAATACGTATATGTGAATTGTATGAAACGACATTTGTAGCTTCATGATTGTATATAAACCACGGTGTGATAAAAATTTCGTATATATACTGTATATACATATACTGTCTATATATATGTATGTGTGTATGTATGTATACTTACATACAGACATACATATATATATATATAAAATTTAATTCATGGTCTGGGTACAATTTGGGGTTTCCTTTCAACAATAATCTAATATTTATCTTAACATTTCTTTGTTCTTCAGTTCTGCTAGGAGCTGTTGTGTATTTCTTGTATTTGTTTTGATGCCTAGCATTTCCATAATTATCCCTTCCACTTCCTCTTGTAACGAGGAAATTTTCCCTTGAAGAGATACCAGTTGAATTTGGTCAGAAATTCCAAATATTACTGACAAACCTCCTGAAATAATAGCAGCTATAGGTAGTTCTCTATTAGCGCCTGTTTGTTATGGCACGTACAATTCTTCTATTCCTTGAAGTGTATCTGTTACCCTTGCCTAACAAGGTTTCTGTATCTGGATTGCTTAACTTTGGGTTTTGTTCTAGGGATGTGTTTATCTTTTTAGTTCCTTAAACAGACTTCCTCATTGATTATTAAGATCTTTTATGCCTTCGTATTCAACTTCTGTTCCAGTATATTCATCTAACAAGTTCACCTGTCCCTTATCCATGCTTAAACTTCTTGTATTGACTGTGTTAATTACACCAGTCAAAGTTTACATTTGTTTACCTTGCAGACTCATGACGATTATTTTCAACATTATTTCTTTCTTTTTGAAAAGTTTTCCTGAAATTATAAAATTACATTTCATAAATTTACTCTACATTTCTTTGTTTCCTAAATATTCCCCTTGCAGTCAAAGAAAAAGAAAATTAGAAGTTAATGCACGTAAACCTGGAAATTTTGCTAGAAAACCAACTAATTAAAGTAAGAATTGCAACATATACGTAATAATGTACACCTTTGCCTAGGAATCCACCTGGAACCTTATTTATTAACCTCACAAATGTCACTGGGCTTGGCTTTAGATAAAAGACATTCTTATGTACTGATATCCACCATTACTGGTGGAAAATGCAGTTAGTGGTATACTTTCTTCATCCAAAGGGATTTCTAGAAATCCTTGTAGCAGATCATTGTGGTAAAATATTTTTTGGATCCAATGGATGTGATAAGAGCTCTCATGGACGGCATTGGATAGGGATCGGTTTCTGTTATCTTGTTAAGCCTTCGGAAACCGACGACCACCCTATAAGTATTGTCCGTTTAACATGCTTTTATTTACCTTGACTTCTCCGTCTGTCTGTCTGTCCTCAAATTTTGTAACTCAATTTTCGACCTGTTCCCTTCGTCCGATGGACTTGAAATTTTGCATGGTTACTCAGTTCTGGTGACAATACAAGGCAATACAACCTTACATGATCAGTACGTCAGCAGTGACCTCTACTGACCCTACAGTGACCTCTCCCAGTATCTCAGGATTTGTATGAAACTCTTCGGATTTTCCACAATTTCTTTGACTCGGTAAACAACTCTTCAAATTTGTCAAACCTTCTTTGGCTCGACAGGATATCAACTTCGTTAGCTACAATCATAAATCGGTTACAGTTTTTGTCAAAACTAAAAAGTATAAAATAAAGAAAATACAAAAAAATTTTTTTAAACGCTTTTATTAAAATGAACTAAAAAGTGAAAAACAAATCTTTTGAGACGCACCAAGATTTTCTTACAATTAATCATGTCTACAAAAATAAAAGTGTGAGCGCTAAACACGAAAAGAATTGCTACAAGAAATAAATTTTTCTCATAGCTTGTAGCATATTCCTTCCATGTTTGCCGCCTGCGATTTTACTTTTGTAGACATGATTAATTGTAAGAAAATCCTGGTGTGTCTCAAAAGATTTATTTTTTTACTTTTGAGTTAATTTTAATAAAAAAATTATTTAAAAACGTTCATATATAAAATGTATATATATATATATATATATATATATATATATATATATATATATATATATATATATATATATATAAATATATATATACAGTATATATATATATATATATATATATATATATATATATATATATATATATATATATATATATATATATATATATATATATATATATATATATATATATATATATATAATATATATATATATATATATATATATATATATATATATATATATATATATATATATATATATAATATATTTTATATAATATATATATATATATATATTTATATTGATATATATATATATATGTTTTATATGTGCCCCTGTTCACTTTATAACATAAAAAGCCAACAAAAACATGAAGAAAACCAAGGGCGATGGATCTGGCGGTCGCGTTTCTTAGGTCATCTTCTTCAAAGGGTGCGAGAAGGGTCCATTTCCAATTCCTGACCTTCATATTGTTGGTTTGATTGATGACAGCAGATTCCATCAAGAGTAGCTGTCCGTACAAAAGAAAGATGCTGGAATCTGCTATCATCAATCAAACCAACAATATGAACCTGTCAGGAGGACATTGGAAATCGGACGCCATTGACACCTTAATCCTCGCACCCCTTTGAAGAAGATGACCCAAGAAACGCGACCGCCAGATTCATCGCCAAACGGGAGCTAATGAGGCCAAAAACCACTAGGAATTTGGTCAATCTCTCCTTCTTAAGAAACGCCACCTCCTTAACATCGGAGGCCTAAGGCCACACCTTCATGTTTTTGTATATATACCATTGTAACTTTCCACCTGTCCATAAATATAGGTTTCAACTTTAAATAGTGTTTTATGGCCTTCTTATTTTCATCATATATATATATATATATATATATATATATATATATATATATATATATATATATTTGAAATAACAAAAAGTGGAAAACTATGGGGCTTTAGAAGGGTCCATTGTTCCTTCCCTTTCCATTTTTTGAACTTCTCTTTCAATAATCTCCTTCAGGGAATGTGCGACTCTATAAGCAGGTATATAGATTGGTTTGGTATTTTGTGGAATATCTATTCTATAGGTTACCTCATCTGTATTGCCAAGTATTTCTCCATCTATGGCAACTATGTCCTTACAGTCACTCAGGAGATCTGTAAGTTTCTCTCTAGCATGATCTTCTCTAATTTCTTTCAAGTCCCTTAAAATTTTACTCTTCTCAGTTCTGTTTCATGAGCTGAATTTTCATTCTCTTTATTAATCGATGCCATAGTTTCCTTCTCTACAATTTGAATAGGGGTAGTGTATACTTTGGCTAGACCTATTTCTGTTCCCTGTCTAACTTCGTGTAGACCTGAGGAATACTGCACTCGATGCACTTGTGACATTTCTGTAAGTGTAAGAATTTCTTTCCCCTCCAAAACTGAATTTACTATACATTCTATCCATGTGCTTTCTCTAGGTTTAGGCCTTAAATCTCGTCCTCATTTCAAGCTAGTTTCTTGTTTAGATTCCAAATTGTCACTGACTAGCGTATTTTCATTATTTTGGGAAAACTAATTATTGTAATTTTTGTATTGAAAGTAGATGTCAGAAAGAGCTGATACAAACGACATTCTGAATTTTTGAACGGACAGCATAATTCATACTAATATGCTTAATTATTTGAAATTCTCTAATGATTTGCTTGATGTGTAAAGAAATTATGAAATTATAATCATATTTGTTTAAATCCCAGAAATATAAAACACAACTGCTTAATGGAAGGGTGTACACTTATTAGCAAAATATATGCATACACACATATAGATTAAAAGGAAAACCTCGTTTGCAAGTAGCATTATGCACGTCTAAGAAATGCATTTCACAAGGAAAAAGTAAAATAAAAAAAAAGTCCACGAGGAGAAAATAAGTGTAGGAAAAAGGCTTTGGAAATGTTTGAGGGACCCTCGTGGGCGACCTGGCCAACCCACTTGACCACCGTTCGAGAGGAAAGATTTGCCCCAGTGATTTTCTGTCAAAACGGACTTTGGTCCTGATTTAGGCGTCCCTCTGAGGACCCTCTTCACGCTGGCTCTCCTGGGACCGAGGGCGACTGACTTACTTCGAAGGAGCGCTATTTCATTACGGCAAAAACCTCGTCGGAGAATTTCGGATAAATAAATAGATGCATTTTTCTCCCACCGTCCTTTTTGTTTCTATTTGTTCCTCTCCTCCTTCCTCCTCTACTTTGTTTTCCACCAGAGTAGAGACTAAGTCCATTTCAGACCTTTTGACTTTAATGAACTGTCTGGTGGTTTGCGAGGTTCGAGAGAAACGAGAATTTTTCGCTTGGGACGGGGTGAGGGCATTGAGAATCTCTTTTGCGCGGGAAGAGGAAGGTTCCTGGGAGTCTTCTTCGGAGGAAGGGCAAGGTAATGGGATTTTTAACCGGGGGTGGGGGGCCAGGTAGGGGAATAGGTATCGAAATTCTTATAGGGAGGGAGGGGTATGGGCATTATGACTCGGCTGTCTGGAACGAAGAAAAAGCAGAAAGAGAGACTGAAAGAGTCGAGGCCGAAGAGGAATTAAAGGGAAGAGGAAGGGAGAGGAAGTAACGGAAACAGGAAAGAGGAAGCAGAACCAGCGGAACGAGTAGAAATGTCGTGTTCGTTTCCGCACTTCGTCTCGAAATTCCCTCCTCGACTCTTGATTCCGCAAGTCATATTCGAGAATGCATTTCCGTTATAGACCTAAAAGTCGGGAGGAAGATTTAATCAAATTCTGCCAGGCTGGAGTTGGAAGCTGCCACTTTTTTTTTTCTTTTACTTATAAGCTATATTTTGGTTGAGGTTTTTGTTGTTACGATTTTGTAGTAACTTCTCTTATTATTATTATTATTATTATTATTATTATTATTATTGGAGAAACAAATCCACAGTTATGTAAATGTACATATATTTAAAGATCGATCTGTGCAGATCTATCGTTAAATATATGTACATTTACATAACTGTCGATCTGTTTCTCCATTTGAAGATTCATGCTACCATGAGTATTTTTTTAATTACGACGATGATGATGATGATTATTATACGGTTGTTGTTCTTGCTGAGATGATCAATTATTGACTATTATCAACATTATTGCTATGCAGCATTACTACTAGTATTATTCTATTTTTTGTTTTTATTTTAATGCAGTAGTAGTCATTATTACTAACACATCCAGAGCCCTGGCGGCTGCTTCGAAATATAATGCTCTACTTCATACATTCTTTCCCACTGCTGCAGTAATCTAGGACAACAAAAAAGTAAATTAAATCCTCATTAAAGTGAAGTTAAAAAAAAAAATCAAATATCTTATGTCATATAACCTCCAACTAATCGAAATGTACAGCATCTTCCGCCTGATACAACAAAGAAAAGAATGTCATATTCAGAAGCTATCAACACTTTGTCTATTTCTATATAATCAGCAATTAATGTGACGGAAAGACATCTGAAAATTCGAAAAAAATAATAAAAATTAATAAGCTTTGCAATAGGACAAGCACAAAAATCCAACAAAAAAATCCCCTTTTTTATGCCGAAAGAAATATTCTGAGAAGCCAGCTTCAAATGAAATCTCAGAAAGCTCAAATATGCTGGAAAAAATAAGGAGAACTCAAGAAATTCTCAGATCACACGGGGGAAATATTTCACCGAGAAAGAGGAGCTCAAAAAAAAAAAAAAAAAAATCTCGAACGCAACACTGAGAGCATCGAAGAAGAGACTATAAAAGCGAATGGGAAAAGGAAAGATCGTATATATGCAAATAATTTTTGCGGTCAGGAAACAAATCATCATATTTCTTTGGTCTCCATTCGTGCGGGAGAGAGAGAGAGAGAGAGAGAGAGAGAGAGAGAGAGAGAGAGAGAGAGAGAGAGAGAGAGAGAGAGAAATAAACCGCCCTTCGCAATTCCAGAATCAATTGCTATTAAGTTTACTGCGAACGTAAAGGCAAGAAATATTGAAAAATTAATTACGAAGGAAAACGCACAATTTAATATTACTTTCTGGCAAAAATAATAACTAAACTTTCTAATTTAGAGGTTACTTCCATGGAACCATGGTTTCTAATATAATGTACATGTTAATGTGGACGTTTCAGTTTCTGTCTTTTTAGATATATATACACACACTATATATATATATATATATATATATATATATATATATATATATATATATATATATATATATATATATATATATATATATATATATATATATATATAGTTACTGAGTCACTCAGTTGACTTTCCAAATTTCATTGTGATCCACTGAATATCCCACCAGACACATATTTTCTGTCACAAAGATCCATATATATATATATATATATATATATATATATATATATATATATATATATATATATATATATATATATATATATATATATATATATATATATAAGAGAGAGACACAGACATAAAGAGTAATAGTGAAGATTTCAATTTAACATGGTAATTCACGTAATGACTAGAGTTCGTAGTTACTAAGTTAATTTCCGTTAGTACTCCCTGGTAGTGAATTCAGGCACTCTTGAAAAAAGAAAAGTGCTATATATCCACGAAAAACCAAGTACAGACTAATCTTCTCATTTTAAAGAATAATCAGGAGATTGTATTACTTCATCAAAAAATACGATAATGACTGTAGAGACTTATAACCAAAACCTGTGACCATTATGGATCCTTGTGACAGACAATACGTGTCTGGCGGGATATTCAGTGGATCACAATGAGATCCGGAAGGTCAACTGAGTGACTCGGTGATTATGTGGTTCGTTAATACCCGGTGCACATGGACTCCTGTAGTTGTCTTTCTATTGTGTCCTGTTAATAGGGAATTAAAGTGAAGGATTTTGATAGAACCTATCTCATCTTGTTTCCTCTTCGTTCTGTAGGTTAAAACGTCATTCAACATTAGTTCTCTCAAATCTCCATCATTCTAGCTACTCTTTTGTATATTTCTAGCCTATTCTCGTAAGCTCTCCTTATGCGTGAAACTCCTTCCTGAAGTTATTTCAACGAGTTAGGCATCTCACGAAGGTTGGGAAAGCCTCGTTGGCAACAATTCACCTGACATGATTGAGATTTATGGAGATGAAAGCCGCCGTTGCCCCTTGTGGGAGAGAGAGAATTACTTTGCTTTTCCGCCAAAATGTTCTCCTTGATTTTGATGCATTGCGGCCAACACGCCAAGTTGAAAATCTGAAAAGCTTCCGACTCCAGGTAGCGCAGATTTGCTCGTGTTCAGCAAATAGGGTAGTTGGATAAAGGAAGAAAAAGTTCATGAAATGTATTTAGAATTTTATCCAAAAACCAATATTTAACAAATTATATGTTGCCTTATTCGGAAGTAGAAACTCGCGTATGTGCGGGTGCATATTAGTGCGTGTATATTTATAAATTTATTGCTTGGTCCATAAAATGTAGTGAGGAGCGTGACCTCTTGAGACTATTTTCAGTTTCACAGTTTTGAAGCACCGTACAGTCCTTATAAAAGATAACAGTCCTAACGCAACCCATTACAGCCTGTGCAGTCGGTAAAATGTGTTATTTTTACTTTATTTTCATTTTTAAAAGCCTCCTTAATCCTGAAACTTTAAGGCTTGATCATCCGGTTATCATCAGTCCTGTTATGAAGTCTGGTTATCCTCTCTGATGAAGTTTGGGAACTTAAATGTCATGGGTTTTATGACATCCAGCATCCTGGAAATAACATCACACTAACCCATACAATCTAAGCTAGTAGTTTGTGGCCTCACTCCTCTTTAAAAAACTTCTAACTTTTGTTGTACTGGTTGGTGGCATATTTGCAATAATTTCAGCAAAGCTGTTATCTCTGTATATGGTGCTGCTCGAAATTTCTAGATAGTTGTTGAAAATAATTAGAAACGCATTTCCATTTTGAGCCGGTGTTCAAGATATATGTGGGATTAATCGACCTTGTTTGGAATACTTTTTACCTCACATTTTTTAATGTCCTTATACTATGTTGCATGTAGTCATGTGTTCATTTTATCTTTACCCTTAATCTGTAGAACTCTTCTACCTTCGTCCTTACTTTTCACCCTTAAAATCTCTTCCAGTTTATTAGGAAGGTTTAACCCCAGATGAAACTTTTAAACCATTAAGTACATAGTACCATTCTTAAATTCTTTTTCAGGACGTTGGCAACCTAAATTTGATTTTTATTTTTTTGTACGTCAGCATCCCCAGCTCAAAAATACTTTAGTTTTCCTGATTACAGAGATTTTAATATTTAATTTAATTACTTAAACATTAATCGTTTATTGTGATATTTATGTATAAATGCAATTTGCATCGCCTTCATCACGATTTTGCTTGTTCGACGCAGGAAAAATGATAGCTGCGTGAGAGAGAGAGAGAGAGAGAGAGAGAGAGAGAGAGAGAGAGAGAGAGAGAGAGAGAGAGAGAGAGAGAGAGAGAGAGAGAGGATGACCTTGAGGTGTAATAGCGGAGTGAGTGGAAAGCCAATCAAGAGCTGGATGTGGCAGGACATAAAAGCAAGCAAACTTCACAAGTGGTCCCACCTGATTCCTGATCGCATTTGATGGTCTTGAACAAACTTTCGGTACATGTCTACAAAGAAGTGCATTATTAATGTCATGCTGTGGTAAACTGAAGTGGATTCAATTTACATGCGACTCGTTTTGCGGGTAGATGCTTCACTTTTCTTTCCTATCAGTCTGGCACTGCACTCTCTTGATTAGGCTCTTTATTCAAAAAGCAGAGTTTTTATTATTATTTTATTTCGTTGGCCGCCTTTTGTTTTGATCTTTATTTCTCTACAAACTTTTTGTTTTAAATGTTGATAATATTATTTTTGGTGATTTCAAAAGATATTGCCACGCTCCAAATATTCCGGCAAATACTGAACTTCATGTTTGATTAGTTTCTTCCATACCTTCTCAAATAAAGATATTATTTGCTCGTGATTAAAAGTTTAATTGGCTGATTTCGAAATGCTGACAGGAATGAAGCCTGAAATGACAGTGAAAAAATATAGCATTAATGATAACGATTTCTTTTTGAAAATACCTTTTGATTTAAAGGAAACTTTTTTCAGAACTCTTATTAAACATTTTTACGTCCCAGCAGTTTTTCTTTTCGTTGGTGGGGAGCGTTTTGTAAATGACATAGATAAAATATTGAGATTGCGAGAAATACATCGTAAGAATTAAAATTTTTCCTCCTGTCAGGTTTTTTCTCCTTTCATTAACGATGTCGATTTTTAAACGAAGAGTTTATAAAACGATAGGCAGGATTTTATTAGTTTTCCTGCATACTAAAGAATATGATGAAAATTAACATTCGCTTTGGTAAAAGACCAAATTCTTGGAACTCAGTTTTAAGGGAAAATAAATAAATTACTTTAAGTATACGGCAGTTATGATGGTAGAGGAAAAATTGTGAAAAATAACTTTACATAAAATGTGTATATTATTCGCCGTTATAACGTCAGTGGTGTACAACTGATGTCATCTGTAGCTTGCAAACATGTGGGTATAATAGGTATTTTCGGAAAACCTAAAAGAAAAGAAAATATTCAGCTAGTTTTTCAAACATACTCTGTGAAAAATATAAACAAAATGACATTTACCTTCCAAATATAATAAATAAAAAAAATGCTAAACGGGAGGGGAACAACACATGACAATATCTCGAAAACTAAAAGAACGAAGGTTGTTGATAAGAAATGAATGTAAATGTTGCTGAAGAGCTGGTTATTTTTCATACGCTATCAACTGCTGATAATCTGGGTTTATGTGCATGTAAGAAGGGAGAGAGAGAGAGAGAGAGAGAGAGAGAGAGAGAGAGAGAGAGAGAGAGAGAGAGAGAGAAACCAATAACTGGTAAGCTCACAGCAAAGTAAAGTAAAATGAACCAAACAAAATTGCCATCTCCCGCTATAGTGTTCTTTTTTTTTTTTTTTTTTTGTAACAACATCTAATGGGGCTTGACCCCTCGGTTCGTTGATGCGTATTATTGATAAGCTGCACTCAATTTTTCGATATCAGTTTCGGACTTTTAACGGAGAGCTGATCTCTTTCGGTCACGCGCGCATACGCCTTGTTCTCGTTTTGACAAAAGAGTGATCCTCCGAAGCAGCTCGTTTTTATTACTTGATATACAGTATATTTCCCCCTTTATGACATATTTCTCCATCTCTAAAGCACACATCACACATCCACAAACACGTTCACAAACACGCACACACCATTCTATCTATCTATCTATCTATCTATCTATCTATCTATCTATTTATCTATCTATCTATCTATCTATCTATCTATATATATATATATATATATATATATATATATATATATATATATATATATATATATATATATATATATATATATATATATATATATATATATATATATATATATATATATATATATATAAATTCTGACTCACCACAGGACCGAACCCCGGACTTTCAGTGAGAGTCCAGAAATTGATTTCTGTGAAACAAGTTTCCATGTGTTCATATCCATATATACTGTGTATATATATATATACATATATATATATATATATATATATATATATATATATATATATATATATATATATATATATATATATATATATGCGTGTGTGTGATCTTTCTTTCGTCTCTCGGTCTATCCTTTTATTTGTCTCTCTTATAATGACGCCCACATGCCCGTAAACTTCAGTCTCTCTCATACATGTAACCTTCACAACCCTCGTTAATGAAGGAGTGTCTAAACTTAACCCTCCTAAAACAGTATTAAATAGGTTGCAACCTTAACACTCTTCATTTTCCTCATTTCACTTACATCTTCATTTCTAGAATGGCCCTTGAAGCGCAAAGGTCTCAGCGATCTCTCTCTCTCTCTCTCCCTAGAATTCTCACTCCACTCGTTTCATCTTGAAAAGGTGGAAGTGGTCTTTTACCGAGATTATAAATACATTTTGTATATAAAAAAGTACGTCTTGTACTGATGAGAAACCAAGAACTGTAGCTTTTAATAATATGGTTACCAGTCGTATAAACCTTTTTGGCTTCCATGTTAATAGCTTAATAATAACAGCAAAAGAACTTGATATGTGTAATGGTGTTAGTAGTAGTAGTAGTAGTAGTAGACTAGGCAGTACCATAACAGGATCAGGTGGTTATATTTGTAAATGCTTAGTTATGTTCCTTTAAATAAGCACGGCATCGAACTGCATCGAATGATAAACACAAACCTAGTATAGTATATATATATATATATATATATATATAACAGGATCATATATAAATATATATATATATATATATATATATATATATATATATATATATATATATATATATATATATATATATATATATATATATATATATATATATAATATATATATATATATATATATATATATATGTGTGTGTGTGTGTGTGTGTGTGTGTGTGCATTGTTTGTTAGCATCCTTGAAAGTGTGCACATGTGTATATGTGCGTGTACATGTACGTGCAAGTTTGTTTATAGAAAAAATCTGAGTAAACAACTCCTAATTCTAAAACTGTACGTGAATACAGATAGATATTATGGAAAAAAATCCAGCGCTCTCATAGTAACTGCCGATAAACCACTGTAAATAATTAGCTTTCGCAATTATCACGAGAAGACATAAAAGAAATCATATTAAATACCAACGTAGAAAGATAGAAAAAGAGAAGCAAAAATAGAAACCGCCCGTCCACTTAAAAAGAATATTGATTTAATCCTGAGCCAGTAAAGGGTCCCTTTCCAAAAAATCTGACAGCTGAAAAAGAGATAAGAAAAAGTTGAACGCCACTTGTAGTCATTCTTTGGTAATAAAACTTGTATTTTGATTGGAGGTATCAATGTTATAAACTGCAATATGAAGTAGTGTTTTTTACTATTATAATTTTTCAATTCTCTTATTACACAGAGTAATTAAATGCTGAATTAAATGGATACAGGCATATGAGCAGTCTCTTTTAAGCTATTTATGAAGCTTTTACCATTATTATAGAAACCGAAATACTTGCAAATTTTATACTTTATTACCGTAACTAATATTTTGTCTACAAATTCTATTGTATAAGGAATTGTATCTTTCATGGTCTTAGTCTGATGAAGCTGTCTCACTAAATAGTGATGAAACAAACAAATGATGAATTTTGTTTCATATGATTTGCTGCTCTTGTGTTCCATTTATTCTTTTATCTGCAGCACGTTGTCTCCTTTGAGAAAACCCTACCAGACTATCTTCTCCTTCACTGTCAAAATTCTGCAGCACTGCATAGATTCAACTGTCTAGCCCTCTACCATATTTTCATCATGGCATTATAGATTCCTCGAAATCTTAAAATGAAAAACAAACGTGTTTTTTTTTGTAAAAACAATATCAAACATTTTATTCAAAAGTTCTGCTATGAGTATGGTAAAATAGTCAATATTATACATTCTTTACGGTCACTAACCACTAGATCACCTTAAACCGTCACAAAACACATGCGTCTTACTCTACCAAGATATAAATACAATTAAAGCAACGAAGGGACGATAAATAAACGGAAACCGCCGTCAGATGACCTGACTATAATAGTTATCGAAAAATACTTGTCAGTTTGTATGTGATGATCATAACAATGTCTTGATCTTGACTGGATTCACTCAGATGGCTTGCGAATGTCTTTCATATTCTTATTAATGAGAAAAACAACTTATTGTCTGTTCGTTGAGCGAGGATATGGGTTGTTATAATAATCCTTTTCCGAATATTCCACACATACTCTTCGCAAAACTTTAATTTTGACGATTATATGAAGGTACAAGAAACTCAGAGAATTTGCCCTGGTCACCGATCGATATTTAGAAATACGTGATATATATATATATATATATATATATATATATATATATATATATATATATATATATATATATATATATATATATATATATACATACATATCAGTATGTTCATGTTCTTTTTATTACGTGGAAGCACAATGATTAGGCACGCTCAACTCAGGATTAACTAAATAAGAACCTAATAAATTTGAAGTAAACCATCGCTATTAAACGGGAGTAACTGCTTAATGCACTGGGAACAATCCCATATATGATTGCAAGGTATCGTTCAGCTGAGTGGATGTCCAGGTGACTTGACCTCTAGTGACAACTGAAATGCTGCTGTCTGAACTGTCATTTTCCATTAGAAGCTGTCTGATTATTAATGCTTCCCTGCTACCTTTTTAATTATAGTTAATTATAGCCTTTCACCTTAATGACGTATCAGGATCATGCTCTATTCAGTATCATGTTTCAGGCTTTCGTTGTTTTATCCTTCGTATTTCTCTCATGTACAGACATTGACTGTTAACTGAATGATTTTTGTATACTGGGATCAGTGTTATCTGCAGCGGGGGTAACATGTGAAATTTACTTGTATCTTGATATTCACATCAGCACGTTCATCTTGGGCTATGCCTTTTTTTTATTTAACAAATTTATCTACCGATATTAGCTGCATTTGGATTTGCCTATACAGTATTTATTCTAAGCAGTACAGAAATGTACTAAAAAATTTGTACTTTAAGAAAAGGTTCTGTGTGTGTGTGTGTGTGTGTGTGTGTGTGTGTGTGAGAGAGAGAGAGAGAGAGAGAGAGAGAGAGAGAGAGAGAGAGAGAGAATGTAAGTCTTAATTTTTCTCATCTGAATTTTAAAACTTTGCTGACGTCACCTACTCACTGAGTATCATTCCTTTAAAAATGATCTTTCGAGATAATGAAAAAATGAGATCATTAGTATAGTTTTATGACCCCTCCTCTTCAATTAGAAAGGATACTTTCATCATAACCTGTTTTTATCTTCTAAGGGCAAACAATTTTTGAGAATATAACTTCGCTGCGATCAGCCATCTTCACAAGAGAAAACAAGATAGATTGCGACTGAAGCTTTTAAATTGAGCAGCTTTTTTCTTTTACCTATTTATTCAATATTCTTGTTCTCCCTGATTCGTTTTCATGGAGGATGGGAGTTGAGGACTGAGTTAGATATGGGCATTAAGGAGTTCATTCGAGTAGTTTCTTAATTAAAAATATTATGATATTAACACGTACACAGTGACATGGAATACATAAAGATCAACGTATGCACTTTGCTACAAAATACATATAAGCACATAAAAACTAAATATACATACATAAACCCAAGAAATGAAGAGGCCCCCATAAGACCAAGAAGACTGACTTTTAACTTAACAAATTAATTACCGGCTTGTTTATTTATCAGTAATGTAATCTAAATATAATTACCAATGAGATATGCTGCCAAATACCTTATCTTGACCAAGCAATAATTAAAACAAGACAGAAGAGGAGGGGGAAGGTTAACTCCGCGGGTTTGTTTATGTGGGGGATCGGGAGTTAGAAGGCTTAACCTCAAAGATGTTTCCGACTTTTGATAGGCCGTTCTGAAATGAAATTACCTACTTCAGGTTGATTCTTTTGTTACGAGTCAGTGGAACGATTATGATTCTACATTTCAGTGTAGAAAACGCTATCAAGACACAGATATGATAAAATTCTTAAAATACTGGAAAATTTTTAAGTGATATTATGTCCTCACTCTACGGGAAATTTCAGTGAATAATGCTACCATCAATTTGACAGAACCACAAGTAATTGTCTTTTTTATCGTTATTTAGAGAAAATGCATACTCAGGGACAAAAACGTTATAATATTTTCTCCGTATTTTCGGACATACAGGTAATATAAAATAAAAATAAAGTCAGTTTTCTGTTAATCTGTAGAATTATTTATGTCTATCTATACACAAATATTTACGGCATATAAATGTTGTTTACATTTTATCTGAATTCATGATGACTCTGTATGGTAAAACTGAAACAAAAGTTCAGGAATAAACTAAATACACACGAGTAACATTTCACGTATTCGAACGACCAAACATGAATGAAGACATAATCCACGCAATATCTGCGCATTAATGTTTTAAATATTGAAAATAAGCAGAATGAAAACATTCTCGAATCAGAAAATAATAAAAAAATGTTAAATGTATGAAAATGGTCTTATTTAATTTTTCTTATTTTAGTTTCAGGACGTATATGCAATTTCTGCGCACGTCATAAAATCTTTATAACCTAATGTCTAATTACCTCATAGATTTATGCATAAGCACTGTAGTAAACACACATTCATATATATATATATATATATATATATATATATATATATATATATATATATATATATATATATATATATATATATATATATATATATATATATATATATATAAATATATAAATGAGAGAGAGAGAGAGAGAGAGAGAGAGAGAGAGAGAGAGAGAGAGAGAGAGAGAGAGAGTCCCGTTTGTATTTCTGCATATGCATGTGCGTGCAACATACTTCTCCGATAAACGACAAGATGCAGAATCTTCATATTTCCTGTGACACGTGAAAACATTTCCCGAGAAATTCGGGTTGGACCCAGACAGCCTAAAATAGGTAAAGGTTTCGGCGCAATCGAAGGATCCTAAAATAGAAAAGCAGAGAGAAATTACACTCTGAACCAAACGAGAGGAGGATCCTGGGATACAAAAGAGATGCTTTGCACAGTAAAGTTTCGTAAAAGTCAGTTTGATTGGCACTAAGATAAATTCCAAGGTGCTTCAGCAGTTTGGGGAAAGAGAAAGAACCCGGGTAAGGAGTGCGGTGTGGGGGCGGAGGGGACCCGCAGCGTAAAAGGATTCTGCTTCAAGATATCGAGAGTGATGGTGGAGGTACAATGTTGTTTATTTCAAGTTCTGTTGTATAGCTTCAGAGGGTAATATCCTATGGATGTCAGCCATTTTAGAGTCAGCGATGAGGACAGGAAAAACCCATAAAAAAAAAGAGATGAATGTGGCCGTCATAATCAAAACAATCATATCATCATCATGATAAAAAAATTTCAGTAGCATGGAAACATTTACCAGTGAAGGTTAGAGCACGATTTTCATTTCCTCTCGTCTCGCTTTTCTTTTTGCTGAAACTGATCACGATTTTTTTTTCCAGGAAAGCAGAGAAAGCATTCCAGGTAAAATATGATCTGGGTCTTGCTGGAGTCTTGCTTCTTGCAGCTCCCCTTTCCAATGATTTTACCTTTTCCCTCTCTCGCGAGATTCGCAATTTCTAAAATCGAGAAGGCAGAAAATTAATAGTTCCAGGATAAAATTATCGGCTGTTCCATTTCAATATGTGCAAATGGAGACAATTCCTAAGTAAAGGGAAAATTTTGGACTCTGAAATATCGAAGTGTGTCCTTTGGTTCTTCGGTTTTGTTTGCAGTTGAATGTTTCTCATTTTTTATTTATTTAAACTTCATGTACAGTACACGTACTTATTTTTAAGAAGTGTTAAAAAGAACGAATTGTATTGCATATTTAATATCTTATCTGATGTCTCTGAATGAACGAAAGATCCCAATATTCCTCATGCGCACAACTCAAAATTTACATTATATGTGAAAGGACACTTCGCTCTTATTTTAACAAATACTGGTAGGCAGCAAAATCACATTTTTCATGGAAGGATGGTTTACACGGCACCCAAAGTGTTCTTGACAATAAGCAGTTAATACTTCTGAATCAAAATTTTGCGCGGAAAAAATTGCTAATGAAAAGAAAAAGTCATTGCATTTTTTACGGTGAAACTGAATTTCACACTTTAAGAAGCATAGTTCCACGAATTCCAAAGTAACGAGTGTATGATACTTATATAGTATTTCCACCGTCATAACGTTTGGTCAAGGAGGCATTAAAGATGCTGGGGCCTTTGCACCGTGAACCATCTCTTGCTAGTAAATGAGAATACTAAGACTCTTTCAAAACTTATAATAATATCTGAGCAGTGAAATCAGTTATATAATTGTTGGCTTTTTGGGGCTCACTGAAACATTGTCGTTTCAGATTCCTGAGATTCATCGCAATCTCTATCAATGGCAATGGTGAATAGCATTCACTGGTGGTCAATCACCCAAGTACTAATCAGACTCAGAAAGAGAGATGAATTAGAGAGAGAGGAAAACACAGGGAAGAGAGACAGGGAGGGAAACCCATGTCATCAGATTCATTTAAAATTTATGAGATCATTAAAAAGCAATTTTCTTATTCAGGTGCGATATCATCCCATTCCTCTACCAAGAAAACACTGCCAGATTGTCTTATTAGAGACCTAAAGCTGTTGAAATATTCATGTTCTGCAGGACTTTATTTTTTTTTTTTTTTTTTAGAAAATTTGCATATGTGTATGTACTAGAAAATGCATTAATATTTTTCTAAAAAACAGAATTCCCAAGACTTTCTGTTTGCATGCTGTAGAGCATGACTCATGGAACCTAAGTCATGTTATACATATATACATACATACATACACATATATTATATATATACATACATACACACACACACACACACACACACACACACACACACACACACACATATATATATATATATATATATATATATATATATATATATATATATATATATATATATATATATATAGTTGTTTATGCGTGGATGCCATTCTTCTGTGGTTACTAAGGCACAGGGCCTGCATTTACAAGGTCTGTGGTTGGATCCTGACATCCTGCCAGGTGTAGGATGGGTACCAGCGGTAGCTGTACTTGAGAGAAGAGCAAGAGGCTACTAGTTAGCAAACTAATCGAAATAGACTTCAAGAAAACCGGGAGTCTCTATCTTTCTGGTACCAACCCCTCTCAAAAGGTAAAGACGAATGTTGTGCACGCAAATTAAAACCGAGAAGCTCTCCACTGACAAACACACAAACACACACACACACAAACACCAAAAACATATATAAGTATATATAAACTCAGGTTTTTTCACCTGGAACCGTGAGTGCACAACATTTCTGTTTTCCACGAAGCCTCAGTCGATCAGATTTATTGCCCCATACCCTTTTCACAGACCCTTGGAGACGCTGGTACCCATTTACGGCTGGGTATGGCCGGAAGACCAGGATCCAATCCATGAACCAAGCAAAAAGTAAGGCTAGATTACTACTTTGATTGTGGTTTCACAAATCCAACTCTCTCTCTCTCTCTCTCTCTCTCTCTCTCTCTCTCTCTCTCTCTCTCTCTCTCTCTCTATATATATATATATATATATATATATATATATATGTAATATATATATATATATATATATATGTGTGTGTGTGTGTGTGTGTGTGTGTGTGTATGTATATATGTATGTATGTATGTATGTATGTATGTATGTATGTATGTATGTATGTATGTATGTATACTACATATATATGCATATATATAGCCCACAAACCTTAAGCGGCAAATGTTTAATATCAAATTCACCCAACCTCAGAATAAACAACGAAGGCGAACTGATAAATGAAAAATGATCCGTCACCATATGGACTCGAACCACCGTGTGGGTGGAGAATGACTACTTTTTCAGTGACGCAACCATCCTGCTATCGAGAGAGAGAGAGAGAGAGAGAGAGAGAGAGAGAGAGAGAGAGAGAGAGAGAGAGAGAGAGGTAGTTATTAAGTCACAAAATATTTAATTATTGTTGTATAAATAAGCGATTTTTAAACAACTACGTCCCTCTGTTAATCTGAATTATTTTGTCTGTTATCTGTCTTTGGACAGAAAAGGATTTTTGTTACGCACATGTCTTTTTAACCTTAAACATATTTTTAGAGTTGACTGTACTCTTTAAAATTTACTTTCGCATTTGTTACAGTAAACAGTTTTGTATTATCCTGTGAGGTTTGTGCGAGGTCAACAACTATTTTCACGAAAACGAATGTAAAATGCATTTTTTAACTGAAAGCTTTAACCCTTTTTTCCATATTCGCTGATCTGTTAGTATCATGATAGTTCTATTTTTGGGAAATATGTCACAGGTGGATAAACATTGGCCATTTCCCGTCATGGATCGGTTTTCGAAAATGATGAATGAAAAGTTTAGAATGGAAAGAAATTTGTTCTCCATGGTATATACATCACTCAAATTTCCTCCAACAAAAGAGAGAGTAAAAATGGGTTGCTGAAACAATGTTATAGTGGAATTAATTGCCTCTCTTTCCTCGATAAATGTTGCCTATTTTTGGGGCGCCGGTGAGGGAACACTATGGAAATATAAGTGTTACAATTTATGGCTGTCCCTTTTTCTCTTTTGTTTATTTCTCTATAACCACAATTTTTTTTCGCCACTCATTAAGGAACGGAAACTAGTAGACTCATTAAGGACCATATACGTCCTCATTTTTAAAGAAATATACGCGAATGATATATATGTCAAAAATATTTATTTTTATTTTTTTAATTTCTTTGGCATCGTTTATATGAAAGCAAATTTTATGGACGTCTGAAGTTCATTTAGTTCGAATGACGTTTTAATGATCTCATTAAATGTGGTTTTATGTATACATTTTTATATATGCTAGTATGTTCATCCATTTATATTTTTATTAGGGCTATTTCTGCATAGTTCTCTTAAAACTATATTTTATTCTTAATGTGAAGAACTGTTGGCAATATACACTGTACTTTTTTTGTACAGTGAAAAATGACTCGCTTCCTGAGAGTCAGGGAAGATATTTATATGAGGTAGTTTGAATCTTCGTCTGACTTTTATTGTTGTTTATGTATGCATATGTTTTCATTTGCTGATTTATCCCTACTTGTTTTTATTTATCGGTATTATTCTCTCTCTCTCTCTCTCTCTCTCTCTCTCTCTCTCTCTCTCTCTCTCTCTCAGCATAATGTGCCATTGTGTTCTGCAGAAGCTTACTTTGCAATTTAGTGGTCGTTTAGACCATTTCAACGTGAATGTTTATACATTATTAACAATGACAGTCATCATAAAAACGATATGTGATATATATAAATTTTAAATTTGCCAGCGGAGTATATAACTAAAAGGAACGCACTGGACCGTATAATTAACAATCCCGAAGTTTCGTCTAACCGGATCCGGGTTCGAATGCGAATCGCTACGAAACTGTAATGGAATTGTCTGAATCCCATTACCTTAAAACTGGTTCTCCCATTTCTGCCGGATTCTAACGATTTTCACTTTCGGCCAATGGGCATCCCTTACACTGACCTTGACAATTTCATGAAAGTTCTTGAGTGAGTAACTGCAAAATTCTGTTATCAGTTAAACATTCGAGAAAGACTGGAGCAGAATTGACACTCACTCACTGTGGTTTTTCGACCACGTTATAACCCACTGCCGACCATATCAGAGGCTCAAGATCTGTTGCGAGTTTAAGAATTGATATATGGAACTGTGTTTTTATTCCCATACCCCTTTGCTAACGGATGGTCACGGAGCTTATTTAACGAGGAAAATTATGATGAAGAAATATTTTAAAACTGAGTAAAACATATAATCTTTCAGTAGATAGTCGTAGATGTTGGGATAAAAAATGTATGACAGGAAGTGTAGTAGCATGGTACCGGAATAATAAACGTTTTGGAATGACTGCTTGCAGCCAGTGTTTATTATTGTTTATAAAAATGTGCAATAATATAATTAGGAGAAATATGTAAGGATTTCAGTGTCAGAATGCTGATACCCGTTCCATGTACTGTACTTTACAAAGACGGGATTCAGGTAGTATAAAACAAAGTTTAGTTAGCCGAACGGCGGTAAAACGGCTTAATTCCATCACAGTAATTAGCAGCTATAAAAATAAAACATGAAGACTACTACTACTGCTACTACTACTACTACTACTACTACTACTACTACTACTACTAATAATAATAATAATAATAATAATAATAATAATAATAATAATACAACTACTAATGCTGCTGCTGCTGCTGCTGTTGCAATTAAAATTAAAAATAAACGAAACTTGAATGAAGAAACTCCGAAACTCGATAATTCATAAAAAAATTAGAATAAAAAATAACTAAAATACTGCGTTGCAATTCACATTTTCTGAAGTTTTCATAACCAGTATAACATATTCCATTATTTAGATGCACAAATCTCATAACAACAAACAAATAGTTGCCTTAAAGTAGCTAAGTCTTTCTTGCACGAAAACAATTTACGATTATAATTTAGCGTCATTTCCTGCCTTCTCCGAGCAAGACAAAGATACACTGGACTAATTTGTCATCTCTTGCTATGTAATTTTTCCTTTTGACGACCACTCCTACCCGCTGGATGGCTTTGGACATGGAAGAGGATCCATGATCATGACACTGGAGTTTCCGGGAGATATGGATTTCTGTAATATATATTTGCCCTGGACGTCTTGTGCATCTAGCTTACTGATAAAGCTGCTTGTATGAGAGAGAGAGAGAGAGAGAGAGAGAGAGAGAGAGAGAGAGAGAGTAATGCCGAGGTGGGGGCACGACTGTTGGTCATATTTTTTTGTCATTTTAGTGCCTTTTTGTAAGAACCAGTCCTTCAGTTAGTGTTCAGTCGTCACTTAACATGTTGATATAACATTCAGTTGATCTTGTGAAGTTTCACTGATTCTATGTTAGCAAAGACCAAATGTTGCTTAAAAAGCCTAGAAAGCGATGAAGAGGTGGATGTTGCGAAGAGGTATGGGAGAGAAGAACCCAATATCTAGAAAGCGACGAGGTGTGTTTGCAAGATAGAGTTCAGTGGTAGTGTGTGTAAGGGGCTCGACGTACTGCTCACGAGACTTCTAAGTAGGCATATGAAGCGGCTAATATTGAGACAGTTTTCTGTTGGGGTTCACCCGAAAGTTAAAATACGAAAGTGGCGGTGGCTTGTACTTATACATATACATACATACATACATACATACATACATACATACATACATACATACATACATACATACATACATACATATATATATGTATGTATGTATATTATACACATCTGAGTGTGTGAGTAAGAAAGATAATTACAAAGCATAATACTACTTAGTTTACCGAGGAAGCTAAAAGGTAGGCTATTACTCTGACTAGGAAAATAAGACAAATGCCAGAAGGGTTGAAAGGTGAGGAACAGTGTCGGTGTGAACAAGGAAGTTGATATGTTGATCAAGTAGTCATTTGTGGGTAAATTAAATGGGTTTTAATGTAAAGGAAAAGCGCTGTACGTGGCATTACAAAAGCCTCAAAAAGCTTATAATAAAATTGATAGTGGCCATGTGGAGGATGCTTAGGACGTATTACTTAGAAGATAAGCTGTATAGAGCAATTATAAGTTTTTTGCCAATGATGCTGTAAAATTGGGGTAAAAGTCAAGAGACTACTGAAAATGTGATAAAACTTTGAAAGAGTTTGCAAGAGAAGAAAGTTACGAGTAAATTTCAACACGAGAGGTGTTATGAAAGTAAACAACTAGCAACAAACTGGAACAATAAATATTCTTAATAAGGATGGTGGAAGAACTGAAGCTCTTGTTGTGTAAATGCATTTGGGAGTGAATGTAATGAAAGATGGTAAGATGAGAGCAGAGGCAAATTAGAGAATAAATAAAGCAAGTAAAGTAGCGCGATGTATGCGAAAGATTGGAAAGAGACTTGGAATGTCTATGGATGCCATAATAGGAATATATGGAAGTGAAGTCTGGATAATCAATATGAATGGGAAAACGATTGCATCTGTTGATATGAACAGTTTCCTTTGTATATGTGGCGTAAGGGGAACCGAAAGGGTTGGAAATGTGGACATCCAAAGAAGTGGTAAAAAGGGTAGCGTCAGTGGAAAGGTGGATCAGAGACTTTTAAGATGGTTTGGTCACGTGGAAAGAATGGGGTATGACATATGACGTGCCAGCGATACTGGTAAGGATGGCCCTTAATATCTAGGAAGATCGAGAATACATGCAAGAAGAGGTGAATGTGTCAAGTGTGTTTAGGGTTTTTTGACGTGTTGCTGATGAGTGTTCTGTGTAAGTGTAAAAAGTGATAATGCTGTAAAAGTTTCCTGCACAAGGGGTTCATCCACGAATCAGCGGCTCAGTGAATATAGCTGTATTATTTTTCTCTGGAACCACCTCTCAGCTGGGGGAAACGGCCTAAAGTGTGTTTGTGTGTGTGTGTGTTTGTGTTTCTGAGTATATGCACTTGTCTATGAACATAAATACTCATTTATACGCGTATTTTCTAATTTATGCTTGAAATGAGCGGCGCATAATGAAAGATCATAAACATACACACACCCAAAAACACAGTTTTTTATAAGAGGTAAATTAGACTTATCTCTACTGACGTTATTATTAACATTTCTTTCCACGTTTAATTGATCTTTCTTTAGGCGAGATGTCAGTCATTAGTTGTTTCCGAGGCACAGGCGTAGAGGTGTGAACATTGGCAATCATACGGACACGCAAAGCACTCATAAAACAGGTAATTTAGCCGCCTTTATGGCAAATAATAACTTTTTTACTTTCTGCTGCAAGTACTTCCGGGTAACGCAGTCATAACTACCATATTTAAACAAGGAATTAAACAAGAGAATAACATGAAAACGTAAGTATTACATAGTGATTTTGTTTTAAGATGCCATATAATATATGTGCAGGAATCTGACAATAAGGAATTAATAAGAACCCAGTAAATAGCTGACATGAAAATGCAAAATAAATACTGCGAGAAAAATATGTAGAAATTTTAAGATTCTTATGTCTATCATCTTTCTATCCTGGCCTAGTATATTTTCTTTATCATTCCTATTACCGTAGAAAAAAAATTACAGAAAACCGAAATGAAAGTGAAAGAAATCTCAATGTTTTAGCAATCTTCAATTTGGGAATCTCCTAGGATTCGATTTCTTTAAGACTAGCTTTCTGATAGTGACTCGAGTGTAAAAGGGAATCAAAATATCGTCATTCTTTATTAAGTGCGTGACTTTCATTGTCCATTAAAAAATTCAGTTCGGAACATAATCTTTAATGAATTATGTCTTTTCGTATTAGGAACTTTGCTTCAAAATTTTGAATTTACAATTTAGTTGAATTTACAACTAAGCAACTCTAAATCTTGAAAGTAAAACGAAGGAATTTCGACTAGCTAGTTTGTTGTAAGGCGAACGTCTGGAAAAGAGTTTCATCGTTACTACCCACAGCCATGGAACAGACAGGCATAGGATGAAGGAGGGGGTCGCCTGCACTCCCGTAGATTTTTAGCAAAATTATCCATATAAATGAAGAGTGGCTTCTCATTATTTCTCTCCAAGGACGAATTTCTGATAAAAAGTAAAGTATATCTTAGTTTTACCAGACCACTGAGCTGATTAACAGCTCTCCTAAGGCTGGCCCGAAGGATTAGACTTATTTTACGTGGCTAAGAACCAATTGGTTACCTAGCAACGGGACCTTCAGCTTATTGTGGAATCCGAACCAGATTATAGTGAGAAATGAATTTCTGTCACCTGAAATAAATTCCTCTAATTCTTCATTAGCCGGTCGGAGACTCGTACTCGGGCCTAGCGAGTGCTAGCAGACAACTCTACTGACTCTCCAACGAGGAACTACGAATTTCTGATGACCAAAGGTATTGTTACATTAGTGTAATACACAGAAAGCATATGCTGAGGATGTCCTGATATTTCGTCAAGACCTGTAATCCACAGACCTACGTTGTCTTTGAAAAAGAGTTACATGTAGTAAAATCCAATGACGATCCAAGATCCACTTATTTTACCGAGGCTTACGGCCGTGAGAATAAACGGACTCTTGAATTTTAAATATGCAATTCTCGGGACCTTTACGCTAAGCAAAGTTCTCTTTGAAAATATAAGAAAACACTGGCTCTAGTATCGGGCTGGAAGGCCTCGGTTTACTTCAGATAATTCCGATGAATTAATATGGAATGGTGTGAGATATACTACGACAGTGAAATTAAAAGGTATGCAGGTAAAATATTCTGGAACCAATGATAAATAGATACATGATGTACAGATGTGATTAACACCTAAAGAAACCTGAATGAAAATGATGGTTTAAGCAATTGCAAGTCTGCACTCATCTGTTTGTTCAGTAAGCATATACAAGAAATACTTCCGTTTACTTTCATCTGCACCTGACCACGTTGATAATTTACTGAGTAGATTTATTACCCTCTCTCTCTCTCTCTCTCTCTCTCTCTCTCTCTCTCTCTCTCTCTCTCTCAATCACTTCTTTTTTTTTAAACATCCAGTAATGGGAGCAATTTACGATAGTAGTAAATCGTGTTGCTCCAAAGGTCATTTTTTGCTTTCATCATTTCGCTGATGTCATTCTGATGAATGAATCTAATGGCTGTTAATTTCTTAGTATAAAACAATTGCGTCTTTATTGCGCAGAGTCAATTAACCCTAGCACGCACCATCCATCAAATTATACTGCAATTTCATAGAGGCATTTTATTCACCAGTGATAAATGCTGTGCTTTCAGAAGGAAAGTTTATTCATTTGAACATACGATTTGCCTTTGTTTCTTGCTGTCAGTTATTATGACACTAAACGCGTATGCGTGCACGAACATGCACTGGTGCATTTTATATAATTATATATATATATATATATATATATGTTATATATATATATATATATATATATATATATATATATATATATATATATATATATGTTATATAGGCCTACTCGGAGACAAATATTTTAGACGACTGTCAGAGGAAGACCTGACCATTACTTCTTAAGTACTTCCACAATGGACAACTTGGATACTTTCTGACGAAAACTTTCGCTGCGACTTACAGCTGTGAAGTGAAGTGGAATCTCTTATAACAAATGAAAAATGCGCCGAAGTGTCTTCGGCGCAATCGAGTTTTCTGTACAGCCGCTGCAGCGTATAATAAACGCCACGGAAAATACATCTATCTTTCAGTGGTCTCGGTATAATGCTGTATGAGCAGCGGCCCATGAAACTTTAACCACGGCCTGGTGGTGGTCTATCTTATATTGTTGCCAGAAGGACGATTATGGCTAACTTTAACCTTAAATAAAACTAAAAACTACTGAGGTTAGAGGGCTGCAATTTGGTATGATTGATGATTGGGGGGTGGATGATCAACATACCAATTTGCAGCCCTCTAGCCTCAGTACTTTTTAAGATCTAAGGGCCGATAGAAAAAGTGCGGCCAGAAAAAAGTGCGGACGGACAGACGAAGTCCGGCGCAATAGTTATTTTTACAGAGAAATAAAAACTTGAAAAATATGGGAATGAAACATGTTATGCAAACACTAAGTTTTTGGGGGTGAAAACAAACAGTCTTTAATAATAATAATAATGGAGAAACAGATCAACAGTTAAGTAGGGGTACAAACATATTTAAGAAAAAAATAACATATATGTACCCATACATAACTGTGGATCTGTTTCTCCAATTCAAGACTGATGCTACTATGAGTATTTTTAATGAATGAATCTGGAAAAACTGGATGCCGAAGTAGCTTCAGGACTCATGCACAAGAGGGTGCTATTAGAAACAATGCACAGTGAGAAAAGCGATGGACTCCTATGGAGGCAGGATGCAACCCGGAACCCCAAGCTATAAATACCACCCAGTCGAATAAGATGACTGAGATAAAAAAAAAAAATATTCTGGAGATTAATTTTACTACTTATACTACTGCTACCTGTTACTCCTACAACCATTATAGTTATTATAATGTATATACAATTTGGAAGATCATATACCATGATTTCAATGCAATACCGCTTGTCTTCAGATAAAAGGATTTAAAAACGGTAGCGATTTAAAAGTTGATTACCGATTTAATTTATATATTACAATCGAATTTATAAAAAAATTATTGACACTCGAAAGAATTATGCTTGGTGCTTGTATAACTGATGACGAATTATGCAGATGAAAGTGAACAATATCCATTTATCTGTGAATTAATATGTATGTATGTATGTGTGTATGTATGTATGTATGTATGTATGTATGTATGTATGTATGTATGTATGTATGTATGTATGTATGTATATATATATATATATATATATATATATATATATATATATATATATATATATATATATATATATATATATATATATATATATATATAATAACAATGGATATTTGGTCACAATAGCACACGATCAACACATGCTTATCTTCATTCAATTTAATTTATATTTTATATACATACATACTGTATATATATATATATATATATATATATATATATATATATATATATACATACAGTACGTATGTATATAAAATATAAATTAAATTGAAAGAAAATAAGCATGTGTTGATCGTGTGCTACTGTGAATAAATATCCATTGTTGAATATATATGCATATATATATATATATATATATATATATATATATATATATATATATATATATGTACATATATATATATATATATATATATATATATATATATATATAAGTCACAAATGTCGGGAAAAAACTCAAGTCAAGGGGGAATTATAATATGTATATATATATATACATATTAATTCACAGATAGATGGATATTGTTCACTTTTATCTGCTTAATTAGTCATCAGTTATACAAGCACCAAGCATAATTCTTTCGGGTGTCAATAATTTTTTTATAAATTCGATTGTAATATATAAATTAAATCAGTAATCAACTTTTAAATCTCTACCGTTTTTAAATCCTTTTATCTGAAAACAAGCGGTATTGTATTGAAATCATGGCACATGATCTTCCAAATTGTATACATTATAATAACAATAGTGGTTGCAGGAGCAACAGGTAGCAGTAGTATAAGAAGTAAAATTAAACTCCAGAATATTATTTTTTTTTCTATCTCAGTCATCCTATTCGACTGGGTGGTATTTATAGTGTGGGGTTCCGGGTTGCATCCTGCCTCCATTTGTGACTTAATATCTGTGAATGTACATATTTATATATATGTATATATGTATGTACATGCATATGTACGTATATATGTACATTCACAGATATTAAGTCACAAATGTCGGGAAAAACTCAAGTCAAGGGGAATTATAATTGACAGACGTTTTGTCGCAGTCGTTGTTTTCTAACCAGGCGACAGTTCTAATCCAACTGGCGACGATGCACTTATCAATTATGATTCCCCTTGGGTCCAAGTCATTCCTGAGGCATAAAGAGCTGGATATTAAACGGCATTTGTGGCTTAATACATCTTATCATTTATGTCACAGTGTATGTTACAATAATACACATATACATATATATATATATATATATATATATATATATATATATATATATATATATATATATATATATATATATATATATATATTATATATTTATATATATATATATGTCCTAGGAGAGCTGTTAATCAGCTCAGTGGTCTGGTTAAACTAAGATATACTTAACTTATAATATATATATATATATATATATATATATATATACACATATATATATGTATATATATATATATATATATAGACATAAGTTCACGCATGTAGAATTGACAAAAATTTCTGTATATATACTGTATATGTGTGCGTGTTTGTGTGTATTTATATAAACATACAGCATATATATATATATATATATATATATATATATATATATATATATATATATATATATATATATATATATATATATATATATATATATACACACAAATTTCTGTCACTTCTACTGTACATGCATGAATATCTTATGTTCGCCAATCTTTAGCATAAATATCGCTTAATATCGAATGTAATACACCTTGGGAATAACTTACAGCAAAGTGGAAATAACTGATGAGTGATTCTGCGCCACCCTGGTCAAAGTCATTATCTTTTTTTTTTTTTTTAAACCAGCCACGGTTCGAATCCTGGCCGGCGCAGAAGCAATAATAAGTTATAATTTCCCTTGGACGCAAGGTATTCCCAAGGTATGGTGAATTCGATATTAAACGATACCTATGGCCTAATATTTGTGAAGAAGCACCACACACACGGATATAATATATATATATATATATATATATATATATATATATATATATATATATATATATATATATATATATATATATATATATATATATTAAATTCACCAGCATTAAGCTACAAATGTCGTTTAATGTACAATATGCTTTACCTCAAAATATATATATATATATATATATATATATATATATATATATATATATATATATATATATATATATATATATATATATAAATCATCAACACACAATATACTCACGTCGGGATCGAACCCAGGTCTCTCAGGTGGAAAGCAAGGGCGTTACCCACTGGGCCATACAAGTCTAAAAGAAGTTGGAACCTGAGAGCAACTGCACCATTACCTGGGCAAGCTAACTGCTTGCATACCAGCGAGTTTTCCCCAACTTCCCGACTCCAGCAATGACCCAATAGACAACATTTCATTCGAATTATCCCTTCTGAGTGAATAAGATAGAAATCATCAACACACAATCACGTGTGGAACCAAATAAATTTCTGACTCACGTCGGGATCAGACCCAGGTCTCTCAGGTGGAAAGCAAGGGCGTTACCCACTGTATCCTGAGAGACCTGGGTTCGATCCCAAGTCAGAAATTTATATATATATATATATATATATATATATATATATATATATATATATATATATATATATATATATATATATATATATATATATATATATATATATATATATTCCCTCCCTCTAATCATCTCCGTTCTAAGAGCCAACTCTCACCCTTCTCGTCATAAACCTGAGACCAATAGCTTTAATCCCTCCCCCATACTTAGGGCCATGAGGCGAGATAGATCAGCTTGAAAGACTTCCTTCTCATGAATACCTCATTCCTGCTCTCCCTCATATCAGCAGCAGCCGCCGCATCCAGAGCCGGCAGGAGCAATGACAAGGCAACCGATGATTTCGATAATGCTTTGGCGAGCTCGTGAATAATAATGAATTAATTGAATAATGAATGAATGAATGAATGTATTATGTCGGTAAGGCTTAAAGATGATAGATTCGCCGCTATCAATGCTCAATTTCAGGCTAATTACAAAAGGTGTGGTCTCTGTTTAAAGGGGAAGGAGCATGAAATCGCAATAATGTATGCGCATGGAGGCATGTGCAATTTCTATGTATGCATAACTATGATTGAATAAATGTAGAATTATGAATTATGTGAAGATGGACGGCAGTAAAAATAAAGCATAAGAGCACAATTTAATAATCTATTGGTGCCGTGTCTTCTCGGCTGCTTCTCTTTCAATGGAGAGGACAACGAGAAAGAAACCTAGTGCAATTTCTAGCCCAGACCCGAAAAAGACATGTCAAAAAGAAAGGTAAAAAGACAAGCCCAGACGGATGGATGGTTAAAATAATCAAAGACGACATATGGCAAAGTAAACAAAGATGCGATTTGAATTCAAATCTACGGTATGAAAGCTTAACTGACTCGATAAGGTATTCGTGGTGTCTCTACCGATTGAGAGAAATGTTCCAATTCGTCGGTAGTTGATTAATACCGAATTCACTTTATACCATTTTCTTGGATTTTATGTATCACTTCCCACGTACAGATAATCAGACTTTGCACTTATGTGATCATTCTTCTTAAGAAGGATAACGATGTTAACCGCTATATAGCGCTCTATTGCTTTCGCTTTTCCATTTAAATATGATTTATATGTATATTATATATTTATGTATATTTATATATATAGATTATATATACAGTATATATATTTATATAAATACATATACATATACATATACATATATATATATATATATATATATATATATATATATATATATATATATATATATATACATATATATATATATATATATATATACACATAAAATGAAGAAATGAAGAAGGCAATATCCCCCCCTTCCCCACAAACAATAATGATTTTGTTAGTGAAAGTGGGAACTATTTATACATAAAGTTTATAAACAACATGCAATTATTAGTGGCAGGGTTCGCAAGGATCCTGCTAAGCCCTGAGGATAAGAAGCGGTTATCTTCATTAAAGTGGGCTCATGAAAGTTTTAGTCGAGCTTATGCTGTTTCCGTGCCCTTTGTGGCAGGTTGCTGTTTGTG